>NC_081409.1:659753643-660073226 GCF_030272615.1 Cryptomeria japonica | reverse complement strand
TACTCTTTTCCATTTTCATTTAGTCTCACACATCTTGGTCAAGACCTAGTTCATGGTTGAAACCTGTTCCCAAAAATATAGGAGAGAAGCTAAAGAGGCTCAAGAGTGTGCAAACATGAGTGCCTATGAGTATGATAATGATGTCTTTTTCAATTCTGATCATACCATATTACCTAACATGGATGCTTATAGAAACACTCAAAATGTTGAGAACATGGATAACACAAACAACAATGATACACACAATGACAATATGGACAACTTTTCCATACATTCAGTAGAAGTGGAAGACTCCATTATGGATCCCCATTTTAATCGATTGGTTGAGGAAATAATGAGGAGAGATAGACAATATTTCTTACAAGTGATGGCACAAAGTGGAGCCAAGATCCCTCATTTTTTTGACATGTCTGAAATAATGGAAAATCGAACTTTGCAAGAACCTCAACTAAACATGGATCAAAGGAGGCCTAAGAGTGGAGGCAATAGAGGACCACAACTTGTGCTTGAATCACCATCATCTTTATTTCAAATACCTGAGGTCCCACATACACATGGTCAATCATATGATGCTCACCTTTGCAGACCATTATGGAAGTCTTATGCAGAAAAATATACTTAATCACATACTAGTACTAAGGACCAACCACCAAAGCAATTGGATATCCAAAGGCATGTTCAAAATTTGGACAAAAGGAAACCCCACGTCAAATTTGGGGGAAACACATTAGAACAAACTCATGAAATTTTGGTAGAGTATGGTATACATGGACAAAACAAATATTCCATTCCTCATCATGACTTTGTGATAAGTGGTCCATATACACAAGATCATTATAGACCTCCTACATATGAATATGTGAATGATCAATACCATCCGCATATGTAACATGCTCCTCCTCCACTCATTAGCTTGGGCATGGGATATGGTCCAAGAAGTTGATCTCCACCTAAGAAAAATTTGGAACAACAAATTAAGGACTTACAAAAGAAAATGGAGGACATAAATACACCAAAACCAGCTTACACAATGAGAGATATATTTCCCTATCCATTTGACAAAGGCATTCCAATGCCTCATTTTCCTACACATTTTGTGACACCTAAGTTTGATAAGTACAAAGGCAAAGGAGACCCTAAGGCACATATAAGATTGTTTTTCATGGCTTGCATTGAGGTAGCATTAGAAGAGACATATTTGATGAGATTATTCCCACAAAGCTTAGGTGATCAAGCTATGGAATGGTTCTCTCAACTCCCACCTGGAATTAAGTCTTGGGGTGATCTAGCAGAGGCTTTTATCCAACATTTCTCATACAACATAGAGATAAATATATCAGTCACCACTTTGTGCAACACCAAGAAAAAGGATGGAGAATCTTTTTCATCACTTTTACAAAGATGGAGAAATCTAGCCAGCAGATGCTTTTGTGAAATTCCACAAAAAAAAATGGTAGAGATGTTCACCTAGAATGTTAACAAAGACATTGGTTATGACCTAAGAAAATACTGTTTGTCCACCTTCAAGGATGTCATTGAAAAGCGCTTAGCCATAGAGAAGGTCCTAATTGAGTAAGGCATCATCAAAATATTCAAAGAAAACAAAGAGGACTTTAAGGAAAAGACAAGCCAATATTTTAGGATAAAAAAAAGAACACAGTCAATGAAGGTATTGTTGATGCCAATACAGTATGACCCAAAATCATTTTTTTGGGAACAAGCTCTACAAAAAATCAAGTGAATACTCAAACAACTTCCAAATCATGAAGGAAGTACACCCCATTGGGAGAACCACTTGAGTCAGCTTTCAAGAAGCTAGTGGCAAACAAGATAATAGTAATTCCAATTTTGCCTCCATATGAGCCAAAGGTCAAACCAAATTGGTGGAATGATGATGAATAATGTGAATATCACAAAAGAAAGGGTTATAAAACAAGAAATTGTCATCGGTTGAAGAACATTATACAAGATCTTATTGATAGAGGTGACATTGAGATCGAGGGACACTCATCCAATCAAGAACATGGAATGTTTAAAGAACCATTCCCAAAACATGACAAGGGAAAAGATAAAGCCACAGATGAGCAGACCAACTATACTAGAGCATCCCATAACTATGATTCAACTATCAATCACATTTCGATGGACAATTATGTCTCTACCATTATCATTAGGACAAAACACCTAAAAATTCTACCCAAAGACCCAAGGTTGTCCTAAAAGGCTTTGGACCTTCTTCTGAACCCACCTCTGAATGTAATGTTACAACTCGTCAAGGTAAATTCACTTTTCAAGGTGCTCAAGCTAAAAACACCACTCCCTCAGCAACCAAACTTGAGTACGATTTGGTAGAACAATTAGGGAGAATGCCCACTCTTATCTCCATCCTTGAGCATTTACGCATATCCCCTGCACATAAAGTCATTCTTGACAAAACTTTGAGAGACACTTTCATCCCCATTGATCTGAACATGGACCAATTTTAAGCCATGGTGGGATACCTTTCTGTTCCAAACTCCCTTAGATTCACAGAAGTCGATGACACCTCTGTAAGCCAACCACATAATGCACCTTTACACATTGAAGCCTTCCTACACAAACATCAAATAAAACAAGTCCTAATAGATGGAGGAGCAAGTCTGAACATTTGTACGTTGAATACAATATTACAATTGGGATATTCAAACAAAGATATGAATGCTACAAACAAAATTACCATCAAGGCATATGATGATGAAGAGTCTTCATCCAAGGGCACAATCATCTTACCTCTCAGAGCTGGGCTAGTTACAAAAGATGTGGTTTGTCAAGTTCTAGACCTTGATCTCACATACAACATATTGCTAGGATGTCCATGGATTCATGAGATGAGTGCAGTACAATCAACATATCATCAATGTATCAAGTTTCCACACAAGGGAGTTGAGGTGACCATCAAAGTTGATCCAAATCCATTCATATATTGCAAAAATCTATGACCTAGATCAAAAATAACAATCCCAGTCAATCAAGAGGTTGATCCTTCATCATCATATGTTGGTCCAAAATCTTTGAAAGCTTCTACATCCAAACAAATAGAGCTATAAGAAAAGGTCAAGGTTAAAGACATGGGATGTGGTGACTATATCTTTCATGTTGATCAACTCCCACTATCTCCTAACACATTTAGTTGACAAGAACAACCTACAAGTAATTTGCAATGCCAAGGAATTGGGTGTGAACCACCTAGTGTTGTGGCTACTAAGTATGAATGCAAATCTCCTCTAGTAGTACAAGCAACTCTTGATATTAATAGTCCTAAGAGTGGTTCCAGTGAAGAATCTATTGAGTGTATTGCCATCCCTCTTGAGAACTCACATATCTTTATGATTTCATCTATTCATTCCATTTTCACTCCTCCCCAAGCATTGGATCAACAAGAATCACAAAAGCCCTTATCAATCAAAGATCAAAAATCAAGCTTTGAAAAGAAAGATCTAAAATTCAAAAATAAAGAGAAGGCTTTCAGTCCAAATCAAAATTAAAAGCTATTGGACTCTCAAAAAATCAAGGTCAAGGATAAAAATCCTATGAAACAAAAAGAGCAAGAGATGATCTCCCCTAATACCAAAATAACTCAGGGCAAAAGTTGTAAAATTTCAAGCCAAAAAGAATACTTGTTGATCCTAAGTCTCCATCATATCATGATACTTTCACTTATTTTCACAATCATAAGCCTTCATCAGTCATACACTTGTTTTGCACATCCTTTCCCTTCTGGCGAGACATCATGGAACTTTAATGGAGCTTCCTCGAGGGAATTTGTTGTCAGTGATGCCCAAACTTCTTTAGGTGACATGCATATGGGCCTGTGTAGTCCACACACTAGTAATTCTATCTCAGTTCCTTTATCAAGGAAGACAGTCACTCGAGCTACACATCATTCTGTCAAGGAATGACATAACTACAATCATAAGGTAAAGCCTTGCACATTTGAGGTGGGTGACTTAGTTCTCAAAGAAAATCCCAAAAATCAGCAAGATAGAGAGAAGAAGGGAAAGTTCGAACCAAATTGGCTTGGTCCTTATGTCATCAAACCAATCTATGGATCAGGGGCATATCAGCTTTTGACACCAGACGGAGAACCTTTGGAAGATCCTATCAACAACATGCACCTTCACATATTTTACACATAGCTCTTCAGAATATCCTAATTCAAAAATACAAAAAAAAATCAAAATTTCAAAAAATACAAAAAAATATAAAAAATAAAAAATCGTTACTTGGTGAAAACCTAGCAAATAGGTGCCTTGTGACAAAAAAATAAAAATAAAAACGTAAAGAGAAATTATTTTGTCCAATGGTGAAAACCACTTTGGTGGTGCCTTGGGCAAGTACCATGGTGAAAACCGGGTCACCGATGTCGTGTGTAGAGACATTTCTCCTCCCTCCTTTAGTATTGCATTTCATCCTTTCACTTTGCACACAATTACAACCTATCCATCCATAATAAACTTACCCATTCCCATCATGGCTTGTTATTGATCTACCTAAGATTGGTTAGCCATTCATAATAAACCTCCCTTTTCACCCATTTCCATTCATAATAAATCAGATTCTATTTGTGGCTAAGGCAAATCCAAGTCTAGTGATGGGTGTAAAACTGAGAGCATCACACGTTCTGAGGAGTACAATTTCTTCTAGCTTTCTTCACTCTATCCGCACACAATCCACAATAAAGCAACATTTGCATTGCCAATCCGCAATAAAGTGTCATTTTCTCTACAATAAAGTATCAGTTTCATGGATTCAATCATTTTTAGATGAGACACAGTAGCAACAATGGGCTTCAACAAATCAAATCTTTCAATAGACTCAAACAACATTATGGTTCAGTGATATCTATCCTTTTGTGAAGGTAAACATTATGAACATAATCAAATAGACTTATACAAGTGACAAGAGACACTAAGCTTGAGGACTACAGTGGATGTTGATGTCAATTCTTGGTTTTCTTTTGATTTTATCTTTTGGTGACATGTCTTTTAGCTTTTCCGGGATGTCTCTAACTAGAGGTTTTATCTCTAGGATGTCTTTGACTAGAAAAGCGAGGATGGGGTATCATCACCTATTTTTCTTTGCTATCTGTGGATTGTCTCTTAGTAATGCTATGACTTTTCCAAGGATATGAGGACACTATGAGTCTAGTGTGAATTGGGACATTCTTTGTTTGTGACTGTCTGATGTCCATGCAAATAGGTACAATGACTTTCTGGATCGAACATATATCTGGATTGTCATAACCTATTTTGCCATAATAAAGCTCAATGATGACAATAGCACAAAAATTTCTTTCACTTCCATATCTTCTATCTTTCATCCCCCTTTCTTGATTGACCTCCATCATCATTCTTGAGTCTGTGCAGCCTATTATCACATGAATGAGTATAATGACACACCAAAAACATTTGCATCTCATGTAGTTTGCACCTACACTACCACATGTTTAGCATTTCATACATACATATAGATATCACAATTGCATCACATCCTGCACACAATACATATTAGCACATTTTACATTGTCATTATGTAAATAGTTATTTGCATTATCATATTCATCTTCATTTCATACATTCACATTTACATTTGCATTAACATATAAAACATAAAAGAACAAAAATATTGCATTGCATCATGTACATATTTGCATCCATATCATAAGCATCACATAGAAACATCACATAGGTACACATGCATATAGATGCCACAAGGATGAATCATATATATATATATATATATATATATATATATATATATATATATATATATATATATATATATATATATATATATATATATATATATATATATATATATATATATATGTATGTATGTATATATATCTCAAAATCATAAGTGTCATGATATAATGATGTCAAAATCATATGGCTACGATCACCCTAAGGTGTCTACATCATCATACAAAATGGTACAAAACTGATACATAAGGAGCCCTCTAAGGCTATGATGAACTCCCTCCCTCAGAGCTGGCTGGCCTTGACAAAGTCTGAGCCCTGGAAGGACCTGCCCCAAGATCATCTCTCCTGCCCCTCTATCTGGTGGTGGTAGAGGACCCATGAACCCACCACTAGACGCATGTCTCTTGTCTCTCCCTCTAGTGGTTGTTGTAGTCCGTGATGGTCTTTGAAAGCTCCTACCCCACTGATCTAGTGGCACCACTCCATAATACAGGTCTCACCAGTAGGCTATCTCCTCCCCTACCCATAGAACATATGCATATCTGGCCCCTATGTCCTCTACTGCCTGCCTCCCTACCCTCAGTGTTGTCTTAGCCTCTATATAGCACTAAATAGCCTGATCCCTCTCCCGCTCAGTGTCCCTCAGCTATCTCCTAAGCCTAGTTGTCTCCCTCTCTAGATCCTAGATCTCATCTTCCTGTCCCTGGAAAATCTCTCTCAAGGATAGTAACTCATCTTCCTCCTCTCCCCTTCATCTTGTCCCTGTGGCTGCTCCTATCTAGGAGCATGTACCTATCTGGCACCTATAACAACAATCCACCTCTACCCCTCACTACATGAGCCTGTTAAGCCTGTCTCTCCTCTCTATCGTCTCTCCTAGAAGCCACTCTCCTCTCTACCACTACGCCTTGCCTCCTCCATCAGCTTCTACCTCCACCATCTCCACTATCATCTCCATCACCTCCACCATCTCCCTCTATCGGCTCCCCTGGATCCGCCAGTCATGGAAATAGATTCTCTACCCAATATGTAGTATTCTTTGCATCCATCCCTACATCCTCCACATCTGCCCATATATCCCAAGGCATGAGAACCATCTCTACCATATGTGTCACAACCTAATCATAAGAAAGCAATGGCCTCAAATGCACCTGATCCCTCAATGTCCGTGCATACATCCCTGAACCCCATGGCATTTGCTACATCCTACCAAACTGCCTGCACACCCTATCTATCAACTGCCTCTCAATGACATATGGTGTCCTCCCTATTAGATACCTACTCTTGAATATATATGGCAGCTCCACTGTGTCATCCTTCCACTCCTCACAGTCCCGGTATAGCCTCCATACCACAATATCTATCTTGTCCATAGCCTGACGCCAATACTCCAGCCTCCCAATCTGTGGCTGTGACAAAATCATATCATACAGGTGTACATAACTACACCCATGTCCTATGCCCCTGAAATGTATCAGATGTGTAATCGGAAGATTCTCATATGCCCACACTTGCAACAGTATCACTCTGCATCCTAGTCATGTTGATCCATGATACACAAACTGATTCATCTCATAATACAAGTGTACCAGCAAACATGACCCCCATGCAAACCTGGTGTGCTCTATCACCAATGTCTCCAGAGTCCTCCCCCATCCCACTGCCAACCCTCGTGTCACTCTATCCGGATAGAGGAACCCACTAATCACTCCTACCAGCACCGTCGGTAGTGCCAATCCTATAGCTATCATAGTATCCCAAGCCACATGTCCAACCCTCATCTCCAGTCCTGGATCTTGAAACACTCATCTCAATGCATCCTTGTCTCCCTCTCAATTGTAAGGAACTAGCTCCCTATTGATTTCTATCCTCGATATCCTATACACATCCTCTAAGGTGACTATCATCTCACCCATTGGCAAATGAAAAGTGCAAGTCTATAAGTGCCATCTCTCGACTAATGTAGTCATCAATCCCATGTTCACCTGAAACTCAGGCACATACAAAATATGTCACAGTCCCATGACCTCAACTGCTACTATATCCTTTATTGATAGTTCTACTTGTAAACTCTAAGTCAACGAGAATCTCTCTTGTGACTCCAACATAGGTAGGTCCTCCAGCAGTCAAGCAAATCAACTGTGTCAATCTTAGTGGCATTCCCTGTTCATCACAAAGTGTTGGTCTTTTTTAGTACTCCCTATTCATCACAAAGTATTGCTTTCTATCCTAGTGGCATTCCCTACTCATCACAAAGTACTACTTTCTATCGTAGTAGCATTCCCTGTTCATCAAAAAGTGCTTCTTTTTTTTAGTACTCCCTATTGTGACATTTTGCCAATATCAAGGGCACAATGAAAAGCATAAAAAAAGAGATGAAATAATGATAAGAACAAACTGTATTCTCATCAATATGCAAATGATCAACTGGATTCACTAATACAATGAATATAGACTTGCTTATATAGGCAATGTCATATGGATGTACGAGCACACAATCATGACATGTGGCTCAACGAGAAACAAGGGTACGTAAGAAATACTAGGGGTAGGTAGGAGAAATAATTTAATATTCCACAAGAGGTTGATGACCCACCGAATGTGGAGTGTAACAGAAAAATAAGACCACAAAAGGTGGAATTTCTCCTACAAGCTCTATCCCTATGTGCACACTTCCCTAAGTGTCTCAAATCTAAACTACAAAGAGATGCATTATCCTAAGTTAACTTAAGTAAAGTGTAATAATATCCATAATGAATATTTATTTACAACAACACCCCCCCTTAAGTGCAACTTAGGGAAATGAAGACTGGAGTCAACAATGCAAGATGGGTCTTGGCTACTTGGCCATGATAGGTACCCATGTACAATATGAAAATGCAAGCAAAACTATGCAATGCAATCTCTCACAAATGGAGAAAGGGAGAAAACCCAATGGGAAAAAACTGCCCCCCAAAAGAGAGATGAAAGTACAAAAGAACTCCCAAAGAAGAAGGACAAAACTTCAAAGAGGAAAAAGTCCCCCCCATAAGAGAGGAAGGAGAAGTCAGCTGACCCCCCGAATGAGACATCCCACACCCCCAAGAGAGCTCACAACTACTGGAGCTTACTCTCAGTGAAAGTTTTGGTAAAGATGTCAGCAACCTGCTCTGTTGTAGGACAATACTGCAAATCAATGACCTACTCCTGAATCAACTCTCGGATATAGTGCATATGGATATTGATGTGTTTGGTTTGTTGGTGCTGGACTGGGTTCTTTGAGATAGCAATAGCACTCTGATTGTCGCAATGTAGAACTGTCAATCATGGAGTGGTGAACCAAACTCTATGAGAATCTGCTGAAGCCAAATGGTCTCAGTTGTTGTGTTAACAGTGCCTCGATACTCAGCCTTAGTCTAAGAGAGAGAAATAGCATGTTGCTTCTTTCTCTGCCAACAAATAGGGCTTGAACCAAGGTGAAAATTGTAACCTGAAGTAGACTTATGATCATCAAGATCACTAGCCCAATCAGAGTCTGTGTAACCAACCAAGTGAAGTCTTGTGCCTGCTGCATAGTGAATCCCATAGTGATGTGTACCCTGGATGTAATGAAGGATGCGTTTGACAGCTTTCCAATGAAGCTCATGTGGTTCCTGCATGAAGTGGGAAACCATGCCAATTACAGCAAATGAAATATCAAGGCATGTATGAGTCATGTAGATGAGACTACCCACAAGCTGACGATACAAAGTGGCATCAATTGGTGGAGAAGAACACCGAGCCTCAAGCTTGAATCCTGAAAGAAAGGGAGTTGCGGTAGGCTTACAATCAGCCATATGAAAGCATGCAAGTATATCAAGAGCATACTTGGGCTATGATAGTGTAATCTCAGAAGGTGACTCTGAAATCTCTATCCCGAGAAAGTAGTGCAAAAGACCCAAGTCAGTCATAGCAAATCTGTCATGCAAAGTAGATTTGACCTTGCATGACCCTACTAATGATGGATGTGGTACTCCCTGTAATGATCAAATCATCAACATAGAGCACAAGTATCAAGTGAGAGTCATCCTATCACAAAATGTAGACATTCGGATTGGAATGACACTTGGTGAACCCTATTGAGAGAAGAAAGGAATCCATCTTGGCGAACCAAGCCCTGGGGGCCTACTTAAGGCCATAGAGAGATTTCCTTAGTCTACAAACCAAGGAAGTATCCTAGATGAAACCATGTGGCTGCTCCATATACATTTCCTCATCAAGATCACCATAAAGAAAATACTCTTCACATCCATCTAATGTACAACCCAACCATGAGATGGAGCAATAGCAAGTGTCAAGCGAATGGAGTTCATCTTGGCTATAGGCACAAAAGTCTTAGTATAGTCAACACATGGAACCTGAGAGAAACCTTTCGCAAAAAGACAAACCTTATACTTATCCACACTACCATCCTCTACATACTTGGTCCGATAGATCCACTTACATCGAACCATTTTTCTCCCCTTAGGGAGATGGACTAAATCCCATGTGTTGTTCCTCATCAAGGAACTATACTCTTCCTCCATAGCTTGGTCCCACTTAGGAACCCTTGATGCTTCCCAAAATTTATGTGGATCGGAAGCAGTAGCAATGAATGCATGTGGAAGATCCTGATGCTGTGATCAAGTTCTCTGTGTATCTAAAGGATCCCCAACAAGAGAACCCACTCACTCAAGTGTCTGTTGAGCCCAGCGAGGTCTAGGTGGAGGTGGAGAACAAGGCTCCTCAACTACAAGTAGACCCTGCGGAGGTGTAACCCTACGAGTTGGAGTTGAAGGAGTCTCATCATCTGAATCACTAGCATCACTATCCACAATGGAGGAAGGTGGAGGAGGTAGAGAGGCTAAGCTAGGAGAGCTTTCCTCAAAGTGAACACTCCTCTCAATGAACACCTCATCTATCTCATGATCCATCAATCTATATGCCTTAACATCATTAGGATATCCAACAAATATGTAAGGCCAACTCTAAGGTTCCAATGCCTTGCATTTCTATAGAGGTATGCGAGCCCATGCTGGACACCCAAAGACTCTAAAATGTCTCACAATCAGTTTCCTACCAGCCCAAGCCTCAAAAGGAGTAATACCTTGCAAAGCTTTGTGAGGAATTTGATTTTGGATGTGTGTGGCACAACTGATAGGGTCTGCCCAAAAGGCGGGATCAAGAGAATGTGCATGTATCATACAACTAGCCATTTCTTTGAGCTATTCTTGCATTCTGCAACTCCATTCTGCTATGGAGTGTATGCAACAGAATGCTGAAGATCAATCCCCTCAAATGTACAAAAATCCTCAAGCCTCTTGTTCACATATTCCCTTCCATTATCTGTACAAAGAATCTTGACCACTTTCCTGGATTGCTTCTCTACACGAGTCTTGAATTCCTGAAATCTATCAAATAATTCACTCTTATGAATGAGAAAGTAGACCCAAGTGAAGCGGGAGTAATCATCAATGAAGGTGAGGACATAGCAAGCCTTGCTAAATGAAGGTGTTGGAAATGAACCTGCTACATCACTGTGAACAAGTTGAAGAACTTCCAAAGCTCTCCAAGATTTCCCCTTATCAAACTTCTCCTCAGGATGCTTGCCCATGGAACAACCCGAACATACACCCTCTGAAAAACTAACTTAAGGTAGACCTATGACCATGTCTTTCGTGCTGAGCTGCTAAAGATAGCGGTAGTTGAGGTGACCAAACCGCTCATGCCATAGCTTACTTTCTGAATTTGAATGAGTAAGCAAGGCCCTAGAAGGAGAACTTGGCACAAAGTGGGAGAATGAATAAATCCTTGAGTTATCATTGACTTGTCCCACTGCTACCAAGACATCATCATCAAGTTCCTTTACCACGACTGAATTAGGAGTAAACTCAACCTTTTTCCCATTCCCATAGTGAGTGATTTGATAGATAGAGAGAAGGTTGGTAGACAAGTTAGGAACATAAAGAACATTCTCAAATGTTTCATCATCCATGTCAACTGAACCTTTCCCTTCAACCTCTACTTGTGTATCATCACCTATGTAAATGTGAGGTACCTTAGATGGCTCCAATGAAGAAAATTGCTCCTTTGTAGAACCCATGTGATATGAGGCACCTGAGTCAAGTATCCACTACTATGAAGAACCTATTGTAGCCACAAATGCTTGCCCCTTTCCCTTAGACTATGAGTAAGAGGAAGGAGATGAATCCTTATTTGTGTAGGCAGATGGAAAGTTGATGTTGTTTTTCTTAAGAAGATTAGTTAACTCATCAAATTGCTTTGTGTGGCATCGATGCTCATCATGACCATACTTCTTACAATATGCACAAGTTGGTTTATCCTTCTTATGTGTTGTCCCCTTCTTGGAAGAGGATGAAAAATTGCCTTGTGATGGAGAGGATGATTGTCCTTTTTCCTACTGTGGCTTTGACTTAGAGTTCTTCTTCTTCTTGGAGTCTTTGCCTTGATCTCCTTGATTCCTTTGATTAGCCACCAAAGCCTTGGACTTTGAAGACTTGAGAAGCCCCATGTTCAACAATCTAGATTGTTTTGATATCAACATTTCTGTGAAAGCATCAAATGAAGGCATAACATAGGAACTCCCCACTGTCAAACTATGAGTTTGGAAGCTACACACAAATGCTCCATATTCTGGTGCAAGCTTGTCCAACAAGTTGAATATCAACTGAGCATCTTTTTTGTCAATTCCACAATCCTCAAGATTTTCTCTTAGCTCATTTTCTTTGGTGACATAATCTTGGATTGTATCAAAACTCTTGGGATCCAAGTTAGTGAGCTCATTGTCAATCTTATAACCTTTGATTTCATCAACTTGACCATACAATTTCTGAAACATATCCCAAGTATCTTTGATTGTAGTACATTTCTCAATATGAAAGATGAGGTCATCTGACACATACTTGCACAAAGTTCCAAGAGCCATACAATTCTTAATGAGCCATTCTAACTGATCATTAGCATCAACCTTAGGATCAGGTGGTGCTGCTATTATTCCATCTATGTAATGTGTGAGACCTTTTTCCATTAATTTGCTCCATACTTTAATTTTCCATGATGCATAATTATGTGGAGTTAAAGGTGGAAATTTATGAGGACTCATTGCAAAAAAAATGAAAGAGCACAAGGAAAGAGAGGCACAATCACACAAGACACCCCCCAAATTCACTCAATCAAAGAACCCCCCCAAAAGTGATGATTTGGCACTTTATACTTAGTGTGTGTACAATGGGCCACTTGCAAAAAATGGCAAAGTGGACTTTTGATTTCAATTTTATAATTGCCTCAATAAGGCCAAAAGAGACTCAAACTAATAGTGCAAGAGATCTAAACTAAGATCCAAGCAATTTACAAGTACCAAATAGGCCAAATAAGACCAATATCTGAAAGTATAATTTACACTTAAAATCTTTGAAATCTGATCATATATTATAAAGGTAGACGAAAAAACATGCACTTTCACAAAAAAGGGCACCTAAAAAGGAGGTCGTATGAGCTCAAACGAGGCCTTTGGAGTTGCAAAATTGAGGATTGGATAGGTACAACTGAGAGAATCCAAAAATTTTGAAAAACCTATGCACCAAAATCAGAAAATAACCACACCACTACAAAGTGCATGAAAAATTAGCCCAAATAAAAAAAAAATTTGCACCCGAAAAGGAGCAAAATTGAGCAAGTTATGAGCCTCCAAAGTTGGCCCAAAAAACCAAACTGCTCAACAAAGAGGGGTAAAAATTGTTTTTCAAAAAATGCTGACAGGGCGTTGACTGTGCGCTGACTAGGCAAAAGGTACAGATCCCCCAAAAAAATTTCAACAGGAAAAAATTTTCAAATTTTTTTTTTTTTTTTGAAAAAAATCCAAAAATTTTGTACCATACCACTCGAATTAGGCAGAAAATTTCCTCCACACAAAAATTGATTTTTGCCAAAATAGGTCAAGGTTATACTTGATTTTTATGGAAATGGCTTCCAGAATGCAATGGTTAGGTCAAAAACACTTTAAGATGCCTCCAAAAAAATGCAGTTCCTTAGATCCGAAAATAGAAGCCTTCCATGATGTATCCAAAAACAAATCAATGAAGCCCCAATGGCTCTGATACCATGTGAGATTTTCCATGATCAAGGGCACAATGAAAAGTATAAAAAAAGACATGAAAGAATGATAAGAACAAACTATATTCTCATCAATATGCAAATGATCAACTGGATTCACTAATACAATGAATATAGGCCTACTTATATAGGCAATGCCATATGGATGTACAAGCACACAATCATGACATGTGGCTCAATGAGAAACAAGGGTAGGTAAGAAATACTAGGGGTAGTTAGGAAAAATAATCTAATATTCCACAAGAGGTGGATGACCCACCGAATGTGGAGTGTAATAGAAAAATAAGACCACAAAAGGTGGAATTTCTCCTACAAGCTCTATCCCTATGTGCACACTTCCCTAAGTGTCTCAAATCCAAACTACAAAGAGATGCATTATCCTAAGTTAACTTAAGTAAAGTGTAGTAATATCCATAATGAATATTTATTTACACCAACACCTATTCATCACAAAGTACTGCTTTCTATCCTAGTGGCATTCCCTATTCATCACAAAGTGCTGCTCTTTTTTAGTACTCCTTGTTCATCACAAAGTACTCCCTTTTTTTATCCCGGTACTCCATGTTCATCATAAAGTGCATCGATCTATCCTATCCTAGGGCCTCTGCTTGAGTGTATCCTTTTGAGTAGTTTCGTGATTGGCAACGTATGTTCTATCATAGAATTGTCAATCCTAGCCCTATCTGCTATTCTAGTCTTCCCTAGAGGACCTGCTTGAGTGTATCCTCTCAAAAGATTATCCAATCGACACCGTATGTTCATTACAAAATTCTCAATTTGACCTTGAAGACATAAACACGCATTCACAACACAAACATGTTTACATACTTCCTAAATGTGCCTGTCCTACATAGATGTGCCTGAAACACACAGACATGCCTACCTTTCATAAATGCATCTTAAATACATAGACGTGGTGACATTGACCACAACCGTTATTAAAATTGTAGACATGCCTGGCACAATTGCAGACATGCCTAGCCTACCCAGACGTCTTTGGCACCAACACAGATGCGCCTTAATGTTTTTCCCCTTGCTTGACATTTTTCTAGACCTACCTAAAACACATTTATTGCAATACCTAACATGCATTTATGACAACAATTAATGCAATATAGTACAAGGAGGTTTTGTGGTACATACCAACTCTCCTACATCTGTTGGCCTCTGATATTGGCAAACATGATCAAATCTGTACACCAATGTGATCGTTGTTAACTGCTCTCTTCTTTCTCTGCACTCTAATCTCTTAGATGTATGGATGACAATGAGGATGTTTTCCCTCATAGTCTATCTTATAGACTACCCTAGCCCTAGTCCTATGTCAGTCTTCTTTATCTAGTGACTCTGTCACTCTTTCCTATCTGGTCAGTCCATTCTACCCTTTCTTTCTTATCGAGAGATTGTCTATGATCTTTTCAAACATTTCCATCCAATCTCTTGAGGGGGCATATCATTCCCATCTTAGGGAAACTTTGTATTTGTTCATCTTATCTTCTTTGAAACAATGCGACAAGCTGCATTGTCTCAAAGAGGGGCAAAATGTAGACACCTAAAATTGTCCTGTCTAATTAAATAAATATCTTTATTTATTTAATTATTTTAAGCCTAATTCTTCTATTAATTAAATAAATCATTATTTATTTAATTCATTCATTTATCCTCTTCTAGCCTTATTTCTCATTTAAATAAATACTTTTATTTATTTAAATTCCCCTTTTTCTAAATTAAAATAAATATCTTATTTATTTAATTGATCCCATTTCCTCTATTAATTAAATAAATCTTTATTTATTTAATCAATTCATTAACCTTTTCCACCCATGACACATGTCATTCATCTCTTAATTCCTACATTACCTACCCTCTCATTACTTTCTCTACCTACCCTCTAATCTTAGCCGACCATTTATCTTTTACACCTCTCAATCTTATCCCTCTATTTCTTATAGTGTCTTCTATATAAGGAGATTCTTCCGTCATTATCAACCATAATCATTCAATCGACCCTAATCAAGCATTCTAGCATTCGATCTTTCATATGCAATCTAGCTATCAACCACATTTCCATTCTTTGTTGAGCTCTTGTGCACACATAAAATCTGAGAGCAAATATATCAAGCAAGATTAATGGAGATAGTAATAATGGAGATCCAAACCCTATTGGACATGTGATGGTATAATCTTTGTGATTTCATTTGATTTACATTGTCTTAGGTAATCTTCATATGTTATAGTGGATCTTTGTTGTTGTTAGGATAGGGTTTCGTAGTTGAATTAATTTAGTCTTTCAACATCATTGTTTCCATTTTCACCATAAATAGATGGCAACATATGATTGTACAAAATAGTCAATGCAAAGAAGAAAGATATCACTAGGAAACTCCCCTTAAGATCAAGATAGATAATGTAGTTTTTCACATGATCTCTCTCCCCCTTTGACAAAAATGCCAAAGATCTCCAAAATAGAAAACCAAACTCTCTCCCAAAACATAAACATGAATCTCTCTCCCCCTGGGACATACAACCAAATCAATAGACTACTCCAACAAAGGAGCAACACCAACACACCAATCCAGATAAGGGAATACGGTTCTAAAATCCACCAGATCGATGTAACTCAATGCATCTAGTTCTCATCAAGAGGGGTGTACACCTCTAACTTGTCTCTCAAATAGACAAATGTATCTATGGGCCAATGCTTAGTGAAAATATCAGCAATTTGTTCCTTTGTAGATACATATTCCAGCTTCACCTTCTGTTCACTAACTTGCTCTCTTAAGTAATTATTTTTTATTGATATATGCTTAGTCTTTGAATGTTGCACTAGATTATTTGACATGTTTATAGAATGAAATTGTCACAGTATATAAAAGTAGGCTCTTCATGATTAACTCTAATGATTAACAACAATGTGCTCAGCTTCAACAATAGATAAGGATACTGAATCTTGTTTCTTGCTAGCCCATGAAACCAACTTCTTACCTAAAAAGAATACTCCACTGGTAGTACTCTTTTGGTCATCAACATCACCAGCCCAATTTGTATTAGTGTAGGCACACAACATGAAATCATCATTCTTTGGATACCATAAACCATATTCCATGGTTCCCTTTAGATATTTGAATATTCTCTTAACAACAGTGATGTGACTCTCCTTCAGATCAGCTTGATATCTACAAACCATACACATAGCATGCATAATGTCAGGCCTAGTTTTAGTAAGATATAGCAGTCCACCAACCATAGATTTGTACAAACTCTGATTATCTTTCAAAGATTTATCATTTTTGGACAATTTACAACTAGTCACCATAGGAGTTCCAACCGGTTTGGAATCATCTAGTCCAAACTTCTTCAACAATTCCTTCACATACTTAGTTTGATATATGTAAGATCATAAAATTGTGACCCTTGCAATTTTGACCACGTTTAAGGCCCTCACTATAGCGACTGCATTTCCCTACTCAATTGGGACCCCTCTCTGCATTTTTCTTCCAAATCTCCTCCTATTTCAACCCTTGTTTCACCTCATAACCCTATCCAAACCCCAAAATAGGGTAGGACAAGGGCATGATTCCCTTGTCCACCCTCTTTGTGTGGCCCTAAAATGAGTCCATCCGACCCTTGGACCTAATTTTCTATTTGTGATTTAATTTCCCCTATGTCAGCCTTTGGTGAAAGGAAAATTAAATCCTCCAAGGCAAGTATAAAAGGAGATCTATTCCTCTCATTTGCATAAGAGAAGATAAGGAAAAATTGGGGGAAACAAGTGGAAGGTCTCTATTATCGTCATCAAGCATTCAAGTGTTCAAGTCTTCAAGCATCCATCAAGTCTTCTTCTTCATGTGTCTTCTTCACTCATCCATTGGAGAAAAATTACAACATTCATTTGCAAGCATGTGAGCGTGTTAGGGTTTTGTCATGTTACATGCCATTTCATGCAACAGTTTTGATTACATTCAAGAAGCAAAGAAACCATCATCAACAAATTGTAGATCTACAAGGTATACATTTCCATTATTTACATTTAAGCATTTATAATTACTTTCTTTCAAGGTTGATTCCTCAACCGGGGTTTGACTAAGGCAAATCCCTATCCACAATCCTTTTTCCCTTCTTTTCTTTGTGCAGGTGAGCGACTATAATTGTATATTTAGGCTTCATTTGGAGAGATGGAAAAACCCTTTTCGACTTGCAGATTTTTTGGAGGACCATGCATAACTTACACACAGTACCGACAACTTTTCTCTAAATTTGTAGGGCAGATTTGTATCAGTCTAAACATCTCAGATCCAAAGTTACACCGCAATCCCAAATTGGTAGCTCCTTGTTTCATCTATTTTGTCTTCCTTTTCTACATAGTCAACAAGTCAACATATCTACTTACAAAAGGGAAAATTACATTCCAACACTTGCAATCCACTTAGCATTCACATCCTTATTTCCCTTGGATTTGGATATAGTGGGTTCAATCCCTCTTTTGAATGTAAAGTGCATTTTTGCATTAAGTGAAAATCATCCTAGTGGTTTCCTTTCTCTCTCCTGGGTGGGGAACCACTAGGGTCCAATTTTCCACTTTACATTTTGGTGAACCCGACATCTTACATCTTAATTCTAATTTCTTATTGTTAGATCTAAATAGTTTCAATTGAATTTCAAAATTTTATTTCCAAGTTTGATCTTTTTACACATTTTAGAGGTTATTGGCATAAAAACCCTAATTTTTCATTTTGAGGAAATTAAGCTTCTAAAGTATAGGATTTTAGTTGCTTGTTTCAGATCTGATTTCTATTTCAAAATTACAATTCAAATTTGTCTTTTCATTCAAAAATTAAGTGGTTAAACAACACAAACCTAAATTTTAAGAATCTCCTATTTTGACCTTTGACTGCTAATTTGACCTATCTAGATATCTCCAAATTAGCTATATTTTTGGATTCTGCAATAAAATCATAATTTCTATCATGCCTGAAAAATTTCAAAAAAAGTTGGTCGCCTAATGCATAACTTACGCACGGTCCCTAGCTATTTTTCTAAAATTTCGGCAGTCGAAATTGACTGTATTTTTCTGCTTAAATCTAGGAAATTAGAGTACTTTATCTATTTTAACACCTCTTAAGGTTGATAAAAAATTCAAATTTAAAACACTCAACTTTTAAATTAATTTCCATAAAAGGGTCCTAATTTTAGATCTTCTTTTTCAACAAATTAAGATTTTAATTAAGAGACTTTCAATGGCAATCAATGGATTAGACTTATTTGCTATTTCACATATGATTACATTGTTTTTAACACATATTTATTATAATCATGTATGGGATAATGGTTTATTTCATTTCATGTTGCTTCTTTTCATTCATAACACTTGGTCATATTGTGTTGTTAGGATTTAGAAGTCATTCCCTTTTCAATTTTATCTCAAAGCTTTCATGTATCATTTATGCTCTATTATGGTGATGTTATTAACAAAATGCATTTCATATGTTAATCATCTTAAGGCTTTTGTAGATCCTAGTCTTAGAGATCCTAATCCTTGTACCTCTCCTAGGGTATTTTGTGTGAATGAGATGAGAGCTAATGCTTCAAACAATGATCTTTTTAAAAGAGAGCAAGCATTGGAAAGAAATATGGGCCCATCTTCTTCTCATACACATACCCTTGAACAAGGGAGGCAAAATCAAAATATTAACATTCTTACATCTTTAGACCCTCCTTATTCTCCTAGGACCTATCTTTAACATCAAAATATATGTAGAGAGGATGATGTTATTAATTTTATTCATGATCTTTCTCCTCAAATACAAATAAGTAAAAATGAGCCTTTAGATGATGAATATGTTCATTTCCAATCTCCCAAAAAGGATAAGACTGATGAGAGAAAGGATAATGTCCCTTCAGGTGATATTCCTTCTTCATCTACAAATCCTTTTATTCCCCCTTACACATAAAAATTTCAAAGAAATTCATGAATCTATTCCCCCATCTAGTCATTTGAAACATTCTTATAGTCGTGGTTTTTATATAAAAACAAAACAAGGTTTTAGAGGACAAGGACTTGGGAAGTTTGAACAAGGAATTCATGTCCCTACAAACCCTCCTACTGATGTAGTCATAACTAGTAAAAACCCTCAAAAGAGTCAACTAGCTTATGCAACGAGATAGACACAATGCAAACAACAACAGAACATAACAAATTTATATAAACATATCATTTTCAAGCCATAGAACTTCTGGCAATCATCAGGTAATCATCAGATTATCATCAAAGAACATCTGGTAATTAACCGATTAGATGCAGGCTTCAAGCCATAAACAACCCGATCGGGACCCTAAAAATCAACCAAATCACAACATGTGAATCTCAATCCTTATTCCTAGTTCTCCTTCCTCTGCCCTTACAAATGATTACATAACACCATATTTATACCCACCGGAACATATCCGAGTCAGCCTCAAAAGATTACATTCAATAATACAAGAAAATGAAACGTGTAATTAGGTTGGCCCTAAGATTTAAGAAATCATTCCAGAAAATAACAACCAAGTGATGTGATTCAATAGGAAGGTTGGCCACATGCCAAATAACATTATACAAGACCCAAGATGGATCCACATGCCAAGAATCGCATCGGTAATGAAGGAAAACCAATCGGTAAGCACAAGAACTATCCCGGGACCCAAAAACAGCCAACCGAAAGTGATAACTAACTAGAGAAGAACCCAAATAAACTAGAAATATAGAATCAATCACAAGAAACCACCAAGAAACTACAAACAAGATCTACCACGAAGAAAAAGCAATTATCAGTACATACTGTTGGCATTATAACAGACAAGGGGAGATTGTTGGCATTTCAATAAGGATATTGAGAAGGTTGTTGATGATTATGGATATAACTGATTAAGGATGTTTACTGTCTTAATATTATTATTTTGTCATTGATGTCAAGAAATTGATTTTCTAATTCAGTATGATGTTGCCGTATCTTAAGAAGTATGATTTGATGAGTATAAAGATGTCGGTAAAAGACACAGAAAGATTGTGATGAATAAGGGGAGAAATAAGTTATTCAATGGGAAACTATTACTGAGTTAGACAATGATGAGATCATGATGTTTAGATTGTTTTGATATCCTACATATGTTGTTGATTGTAAGGTTAATACTATACTATGTTACCAAGCAAAGAACCTAGTCGCTAAACCCTAAGGAACCTAGTCGGTAAACCCTAAGGTTATCGCTATCGGTTAATGAAGGCAGAAGGTCTACCGAGTGAAGTTTAGTATTTACCGAGTTGCAACCGAGCTGTAATAGAATACATTAAATGATCAAAAGCATTATTTAATGAAGGAAGCTAATGAGTTGGAATTGATTAAATAATTGGTATGCCATGCATGAAGTTTGTTAAAGAATCTATGGCAATGAAAGATCGGTAGAAAGATCTACAACTCAGATTGAACCGCAATACCTTAGCACAAGTTCCAAGAAATGTATGCAAGTTCCAAGGCAAGGTAAAATGTTTTTAGATCAAAGGATACATTGAACCTGGTCAATTTTGAAGATCTGATGGCAATGATTGATCATGGGATATGTGATCAGGGAGATTAAGCAGTTAGCAAATTGTTTATAAATAAGGAACTATTGATAAACAATGCATGCAAGAAAGTGTAAGCACAGGGATGATACATAGTGATTACTGAGCATAGAAGCTTGAAGACCTGTTTGATTAACAAAGTATAGAGTCTAGCAAAGGGGCAAGATAAGTACTATGACTAGATTGTATTGAGCAAATAAGAATCTGCTTTAGCATTTTAGATGCAAAGTTGTAGAAATATTTTTATTACTGTTATTTTGTGAACTGATAGAAAATCTCTTAACTGAGTGGACTTAACAGTCTTATTTGTAAAACCCTCTAGAAAGGTGACATTCTAATTGAGTGTTTGAAACACTTTAACAAGGTCACCTCTAACAAGGTGAGTATCATAATAGATCAAAGGGAAATCCCTTAACCGGGTCACATCTAGGAATGTGTTTGTAATCTTTAACAGGATTTTCTTTTAACCGAGCATACTCTAGAAGAGTATATTTCGTAGTGGGTCCAAAATCCCATAATGGTTTTTCCCTATTTGGGTTTCCACGTTAAATCTGGTGTTATGAGTGTTGTTATGATTATGTATTCTTAAGGTTGCATGTTTTATAGTTTTGATTACATATATCTGTTTAAGCTACCGAGGTTGAATCTGTTGAATATATTGAAGATTAAGTTTGTATGATTCACCCCCCCCTCTCATCTTGTTAGCCTGGCATTCGTACTCAACAATTAGTATCAAAACTATCAATTCGTATTAGAGCTTTGGGCTCAGGAGGAAAGGTTTAAAGGTACTTGAGGGAAAGATCCAAAGATGTATAAGAGGGATGCACCGAAGCTGAACAAGTCTAGCTTCTCTACATGGCAGAAAAGGATGAAGCTGCACCTATGAGGAGTTGGAGAATATGCTATATATTATTTGGACAATGATTTCGTTACACCTAGCACCTATCCATTTACAATGGAAGAGATAAAAGCAAAGAAAGAACATATTCAAGGAATGATTGAAATAACATCTGCATTGACCGACTCAAAGTTTAATGATCTAGAAGGCTGCAATGATGCCAAGGCAATGTGGGACAAGCTCATATCTGTGTATGGAGGTGATGAACATGTTCAAAGAGAAAAAGTGGATAGTCTAAGAGGACAACTTGAATCCATGAGAATGAATGAAGGTGAGAACATAACCTAGTACAGTACAAGGTTAAAGGAGATTGTCAATCAAATCAAAGGAGTAGGAGGAACCATTGAAGAAAAGGATGTCACAAGTAAGTTATTGAGAACCCTTCTACCTACTTATGCAATTCAAGTCTCTGCAATAAACAAATTGAGGTCTGTACCCAATATGCCAGTTTCTTTCGATGCTACTATTGGTAAGATACATGCATTTGAGTTAAGTAACTTTGATGATAGTGGGTCTTTGGTAAATAAAATTGAGTCTACATTTAGTTCTTTTCATCTTGATAAATTTGATGATTACAATGATAGAAAGTATAAGTACTCTGAAGGGAATCACAGTGGAGCAAGTGAAAGATTTCTCAAAAATATGGAGGAGGTACACAAACTTTATGAAGAAATCAAAAAGCAAGAAGAGTTTGAAGCACTATTAGCTAGAAGGCTACCGAGAGGAAAAGGTAAGTACAAAGGAAAGTTTCCTTTAAAATGTTTTAACTATGATAGAATAGGAGATATGGCCTCTAATTGCCCTGACAAAGAATCCAGTGAAAAGAGAGATTACCAAGATGACAGACAGAAAAATAATCATTACAGAGGACACCGAGACTTCAGAAGAAGAGATAGAAAGTCATGCCTAATAGGTGATGAGGAATCCAATGATGATAAATAAGATGAAACTGATACAGAGGAAGTAGTTTATGTGGCTATCAAAGATGGATCAGATGAAGAAAGATATGAAGAAAAAGCCCTATTATTTCACATAAATACTAATGATTCTTGGATCATGGATAGTGGATGCTCACATCACATGACAGGTGATAAACACAAGTTTGTTATGTTAGAAAATTATGATGGAGGTTATGTAAGATTTGGTAATGATGCACCATGTCTAGTAAAAGGTAAAGGATCCATAACACTTCTTGACAATGCTAAATGTAATTATGTTTATTGGGTTGAAGGTTTGAAATATAATTTGTTGAGTGTAGCATAGCTAAACAACACAGGTTACCGAATAGAATTTCAGAAAGGAATTGTCAAAGTTCATGACAAGCATGGAAAGTTAGCTGGTACCAGGACTCAAACAAAAGGTAACACATTTCACCTTGACTCAACTCAAAATAAGTGTCTTTATGCAAAGATAGATGATACTTGGTTATGGTATAAAAGATTTTGTCATGTAAATTCTGATAATCTGACCAAAATAAGAAAGAAGCACCGAGTAAGAGGTCTACCAAGTTTGGAAAAGCCTGAGAATGCTACGTGCCAAGGATTCCAGATGGGTAAGATGAAAAGATCAAGCTTTACAAGTAAGTCCTACACTTCTAAGGGAATTTTTAGATCTTGTGCACATTGATCTTTGTGGTCCTATGAAAGTTCAAGGTTATTATGGTGATAAATATTTCATATTATTTGTGGATGATTATTCAAGGATGATGTCAGTTATGTTTTTAAAAGAAAAATTAGAAGCTTTTCAAATGTTTAAATGGTACAAGGCAAGAGTTGAAAATGAAACAGGAAGACAACTGAAATGTCTTAGATCAGATAGAGGAGAGTTTACCTCTGATGAGTTCAACTTATTCTGCAATGATCATGGTATAAAAAGACAAGTCTCTACATCAAGAACTCCACAGCAAAATGGGATAGTTGAGAGAAGAAACAAATTTATTGTGGATTGTGCTAGAACCCTGATGATTGAAAAGAAAGTGCCACAAACATTTTGGAGAGAAGCAATAAGCACAACAGTTTACACCCTGAATCGAGTACAACTGAAGAAAGGAACTTTGAAGACACCATATGAAATTTGGTATGACAAGAAACCTAATGTAAGTTACTTCAAAATCTTTGGAAGTAGATGCTATGTACACAAAGATGATAGAAATGGAAAGTTTGATCAGAAAAGTGAAGAAGGAACATTTCTTGGTTATTCTTCGAGAAGTAAAGCATTTAAATATCTGATCAAATCATCTAACAAAATAGTAGAAAGTGCAAATGTGAAAAATGATGAATTTGTAGAAAGAAATGATGAAGGAAACTCCAAAGAACTAGAAGATTATGAAGAATTTATATATGTTCAACCGAGAAGTCTTGCTGAGAAAGCTGCTAAAGGAAATGAAGAGAATGTCTAGTTACCGAGTGATGAAGAAGATCATATAAAGCCTAACAAGCCTATATTATCCAAGTGTATCAGAAGGAATCATGCATCAAGTTAGATTATAGGAGATAAGGATGATCTAGTGATGACAAGAAATAAACTGAGACAAAACACATGTTTGATATCTGAATTTGAACCAAGGATAGTGAAAGAGGAATTTAACAGTGAAGATTGGATAAATGCTATGAAAAAAGAGATTGATCAAATCAAGAAGAATGACACATGGACACTGGTCCCAAGACCAAAGGACAAAAATGTAATCAATACAAAGTGGATTTTTAGAAACAAGCTGAATGAAAAAGGTGAAGTCATTCGAAATAAAGCAAGACTAGTTTGCAACGGATATGCTGAAGAAGAAGGAATTGATTATGGTGAGACTTTTGCACCTGTGGCAAAACTTAAAGGAGTAACAACAGTGTTGGCATATGATTCTTACAAAAATTTCAAGGTATATCAAATGGATGTCAAATCTGCATTTCTGAATGGTATATTAGAAGAAGAAGTTTTTATTGAACAACTTGAAGGATTTGTTGAAGGAGAGAATAAAGATCAGGTATGCAAATTGAACAAAGCTTATATGGTCTGAAACAAGCACCTAAAGCATGGTATGAGAGATTGCACTCTTATTTAATCAAGATTGTTTTATAAGGACAAGTGAAAACAACAATATGTACATGAAGAATGATGAAAATGGAATATTGATCTCAACCATATTTGTTGATGACATTATATTTTGTGGGAATGATTCTCTATGCAAAAACTTTGGTAATGAAATGTGCAAAGAATTTGAGATGTCACTAATTGGTGAGATAAAATATTTTATAGGTTTACAGATATTGCAAATGAAAGATGAGATTTTCATTACTCAATCCAAGTACATAAAGGAAATCTTGAAGAAATTTGGAAAGGAGGATTCAAAACCAGTAAGTACTCCTATGACTACCAACTATAAATTATCAAAGAATGATGAATCTGCATCTGTTGATGAGACACTTTACCAATCCATGATTGGAAAGCTACAATATGTTGTTCACAGCAGACTTGACATAGCACATGCAGTAGGTATAGTTACAAAATTTTCTGCAGATCCCAAGGAAACACACATGACAACAATCAAGAGAATTTTTCAGATACTTGAAAGGTACTAAGGATTATGGCTTAGTATATCAGAAGGGAAATGAATTTGATTTAAAAGTTTATACTGGTGTTGATTGGGTAGGCAACATTGATGACAGAAAAAGCACAAGTGGAGGATCTTTCTCTTTAGGAGAAAGACTAGTGAGTTGGCTTAGCAAGAAACAAGGATGTGTTTCACAGTCAATAGCAGAAGTTGAATACGTTGTTGCAACATTGAATTGTACCAATATAGCATGAATCAAACAACTGTAGGAAGTTATAAATGAGAAAGTTACCGAGCCAGTAACTATATTCTGTGACAATACTAGTGCCATTAACATTTCAAAGAATCCTGTTATGCACTCTAAGACAAAGCACATCTCTATCAAATATCATTATCTTAGAGAAGAAGCTCAAGAGAAGAAAGTGGTGTTGGAGTATGTTAGCACAAAGGAACAAATAATAGATATCTTCACCAAGCCACTACCAAGGGACACTTTTGAGTATCTCAGAAGCAAGTTAGGGGTCCTACCCTTATCTTCTACTCACTGACAGAGTTCGGTGAAAGCATCAATTCGATGAATCTACAGAATATTATGTGTGGATTGATGCTTATTTACACACTTTAGGATATTTTCTAAAGGTGTGCATGAAACAAATATAGGGAACAGGAATTGAAGATAAAATGCTCTGACCGAGACTGAGTTGATAGATAACAGCAAGGAATTCACTTCTCAGAGGAAGAAATCATGTTTTAGTTCTTTACTTTTTGGCATTGTTGTCAAAGGGGGAGAAGACTAATGTATCCGGGAGAAGACTAATGAATAAGGGGGGGAGCATTTTAGAATCTCACAATAATCTGAATCTGAATCAATTAGGTCAGATCAATTGGTTTTGCCATCAATGCCAAAGGTGGAGATTGTTGGCATTATAACAAACAAGGGGAGATTGTTGGCATTTCAATAAGGATATTGAGAAGGTTGTTGATGATTATGGATATAACTGATTAAGGATGTTTACCGTCTTAAGATTATTATTTAATCATTGATGCCAAGAAATTGATTTTCTAATTTAGTATGATGTTGCCATATCTTAAGAACTATGAGTTGATGAGTATAAAGATGGCTGTAAAAGACACAAGAAAGATTGTGATGAATAAGGGGAGAAATAAGTTATTCAATGGGCAACTATTACTGAGTTAGACAATGATGAGATAATGATGTTTAGATTGTTTTGATAGCCTACATATGTTGTTAATTGTAAGGTTAATACTATACTATGTTACCGAGCAAAGATCCTAGTCGGTAAACCCTAAGGAACCTAGTTGGTAAATCCTAAGGTTATCGCTATCGGTTAATGAAGGTGGAAGGTCTACCGAGTGAAGTTTAGTATTTACCGAGTTTCAACCGAGCTGTAACAGAATGCATTAAATGATTAAAACCATTACTTAATGAAGGAAGTTGATGAGTTGGAATTGATTAAATGATTTGTATGCCATGCATGAAGTTTGTTAAAGAATCTATGGCAATGAAATATCGACAAAAAGATCTACAACTCAGATTGAACCACAATACCTTAGCACAAGTTCCAAGAAATGTATGCAAGTTCCAAGGTGAGGTAAAACATTTTCAGATCAAAGGATACATTGAACCTATTCAAGTTTGAAGATATGATGGCTATGATTGATCATGGGATATGTGATCAAGGAGATTAAGTGGTTAGCAAATTGTTTATAAATAAGGAACTATTGATAAACAATGCATGTGGGCAAGTGTAAGCACAGGGATGCTACATAGTGATTATCATGCATAGAAGCTTGAAGACCTGTTTGATTAATAGAGTATAGAGCCCAGCAAATAGACAAGATAAGTCCTATGAGTAGATTAAATTGAGCAAATAAGAATCTGCTTTAGCATTTTAGATGCAAAGTTGCAGATATATTTTTATTATTGTTATTTTGTGAAGTGACAAAAAATCTCTTAACCGAGTGGACTTAATAGTCTTATTTGTAAAACCCTCTAGCAAGGTGACATTATGATTGAGTGTTTGAAACCCTTTAACAAGGTCACCTCTAACAAGGTGAAGATCCTAACAGATCTGAGGGAAATCCCTTAACCGGGTCACATCTAGCAATGTGTTTGTAATCTTCAATAGGATTTTCTTTTAACCAAGCATACTCTAGAAGAGTATATTTTGTAGTGGGTCCAAAATCCCACAGTGGTTTTTCCCTATTTGGGTTTCCACGTTAAATCTAGTGTTATGAGTGTTGTTATGATTATGTGTTCTTAAGGTTGCATGTTTTACAGTTTTGATTACATATATCTGTTTAAGCTATCAAGGTTGAATCTGTTGAATATATTGAAGATTAAGTTTGTATGATTCACCCCCCCCTCTCATCTTGTTAGCCTGGCATCTATACTCAACAATTAGTATCAGAACTATCTCATACCAGTAAGAATACTAAAACTGCACAAAGAACTAAACAAGAACAAAACTAAAAGGAAATGTTTTTGGTTGATGCAAGATTTCTCATCAACTGGGGATGCTTCTGCATCAAACAACCTAGGTAGGAAAATATTTTCCATGAGAGGCAACACATGAACATCTAAAAGGATTTGGAATGAAGATCCCATGCCCATTTTTGATCCAAACATCTTCTTTATCTGCCAATCACTACTCTATCTCTCCTAGTGCTTCAACTAGCTTCTCTAACCTATGACTCTCTTTGTTTCTCTTTCTTTTCTTTAGATCTGCACATTGCCTTTGTTTCTACAATTTTGATTTGGTTCTTCCACAAGACCTTATCCGGCTTGTTACCATCATCTCCCTATCATCTAGTTCCATCTGTCCATCAAACTCATATGTCAGATCCTTCTGCCAACTCATGTCACCCTCTAGTATAATATCTTGCAACTAGTTCTATTAAATATTTCTTCAAAACCTCTTGTATAACCTCTACAACTGGTTCTGTCAAACCTTCTGGTATAACCTCTACCACTAGTTCCTTAAAACCTTCTGATATAACCTCTACCACCGGTTTCCTGCAACTTTTCTCAAGACTCTAATTCTTCACCTCCTCTTTCTCCTTCAAAGAAATCAATGTGAACTTCTACCCATCCTTTTCAATAGTAACTAGATTTCTTCTATAGTCATAAATAGCTCCTCTATCATACTGCCAAGGTTTTCCCAATAAGAATTGACAAACATTCATTGACACAATATGACATAAAACTTCATCTTTGAAAGGCCCAATATTGAAGCTCACCCAACACTGCTCCTTTATCTGTATCTTCTGATCATCTTGTAACTAACTTACCTCATAAGGACAAGTATGATCAAGCCTCTTCAACCCAATATTCTCAACCATCTCCTCAGATACTAAATTATCAGTACTTCCACTATCTACAATGACCTTGCAACACTTACCACCTAATTTTCATATTGTTTGGAAAAGACTCTTCCTTTGAGTAGATCTAGTATCCTTTCTTCTAAACATAAGGGATTCTCCTTGCTCCAGTGCATAGTAAGATCCGGTACCATCCAATTTTTCACTTGCCACACAACTTCTTGCCATTCCTTGCTTACATTCATAGGATCTATGTTCAGTTTCTCCATACTTGAAACATTTGCCAAGAAATTCTCTACCAGTACTATTGCTACCTTCCCTCGGTGTCTTCTACTCCAGTTCTTTACTCCACTTAGTTTTTTCCTCCTCTTCTTTAGTTGGTTTCTTCATACTATCATTCATCTTGACTTTCTCCTTTCCCTTATTTGATTGTCTTCTTCTCACCTTCTCCTCAGCCTTCAAAGCATACTGGTAAGCTTCTTCAACTATTGAAACCTTCAACATACTCATCTCATCTTGAATGTTAAAAGCAAGCCCATTGATGTACCTCGCCACCTTTTCTCTATGTCCAAATCATATTACCACCTTGTAGAATTCCTCAGTATATTCCTTCACAATCATGTTTCTCTATTTCAGGTTCTGTAACTTCTTGAACAATCCCAATTCATAGTCTCCCAATATGAACTTGGCCTTCAACCTTGCAACCATCTATCTCCACCGGGTGATCTCCAATTCACCATTCTCCACTCTATCTTTCTAAAAATCTTTCCACCATAAGGAAATATGTTGTTTCAACTTGGTATGTGCCAACCAGACTCTCTATGGGTCCTTGACATCCTCAAACTCAAAGTAGTCCTCCAACTCTCTAATCCAATCGATCAGATCCTCCAAGTTTAGCATTTCAAAAAAGTTAGAAACTTCAACTTTATGCATTTTACTTGCTTGCACCACTACTCTTAGGAATGTTTCCTCTCTCTCATCTTCTGGTCTTTCAGCTTCCTTAAGATCTTCACTGGCTTCCTCATATTCATCCTCAGAATTAGGGTTTCTTCACAAACCAGCCAAAGCATTTTGAATTTCATTCCTCACTTCATTCTTGAAGTCTTCCATCATTTGTTCTACCCTTTGGGGGTTTGTTCACCTTAGCGACATCTCTTCTTTGACTCTAGAAAACTTCCTTAACTCGATGATCTGACTACCCATTTCAATTGCCTCCCCTCAGTGATCTATTGAATGCACATGCAGCCTATCTCCAATCGACGACCTATCCACCTCAAGGAATGTGTCAATGTTCACAAATGATTCTTCACCCAGCTAGTCCACAACCAACTCTGATACTGATTGATGTAGCCATAACTAGTAAAAACCCTCAGAAGAGTCAACCGGCTTATGTCGTGAGAGAGACACAACGCAAACAATAAGAGAACATAACAAATTCACATAAATAGATCATTTTCAAGCCAAAGAACTTCTGGAAATCATCTGGTAATTATCATATTATCATCAAAGAACATTTGGTAATTAACCAGTTACATGTAGGCTTTAAGCCAGAAACAACTCGACCAGGACCCTAAAAATCAACCAGATCACAACATGTGAATCTCAATCCTTATTCCTAGTTCTCCATCCTCTACCCTTACAAATGATTAAATAACACCATATTTATACCCACCGAAACATATCTAGGTCAGCCTCAAAAGATTATATTCACCAATGGAGGAAAATGAAACATGTAATTAGGTCGGCCCTAAGATTTAAGAAATCTTTCTAGAAAATAACAACCAAGTGATGTGGTTCAGAAGGAAGGTCGGCCACATGCCAAATAACATTGGAAAAGACCCAAGATGGATCCACATGCCAAGAATCATGTCGGTAATGAAGGAAAACCAACTAGTAAGCATGAGAATTGTCCCGAGAATCTAGAAATAACCAATCGAAAGTGATAACTGACCACATGAAACCACCAAGAAACTGCAAACAAGATCTGCCATGAAGAAAAAGCAACTACTGGTACATACCGATAAGAATACTGGAACTGCATAAAGAACTAAACAAGAACCAAACTGAAAGGAAATATTTTTGGTTGATGCAAGATTGCTCATTGACCACAAATTCTCCTGCATCACCTACACAAGCTACTACAAAAGGACTTGGAAATGAGACTCCTCTCCCTATGGACGAACTCCTTAGGTTCCAAAACTTTGAAAATTATCTCCAAAGACAACAAATCATAAGAGTCTGCAAGAATGTTTCTTCTTCAAAACATCCTTTTTGCTCATTTCATCAAACCCACGATCACGTCGATGATTACCTTGATTTTCAAAAATCTATTCAAGAAGGTATAGAGAATGAAACAATTAGAATTGTGGATAATGATCCTTCTTCTTCTAACAATTTTTATCCTCCATGCCAAGAATATGAATTAAAACATATTTATCATCCTGAAAGACTAGCTACAAGAATTTATTGGAGATTGAAATATGATAAGAACATTTCCTTTCTTCCTAAAAAGTAGAAAAGTAATCTTGAGCAAGTGAAAGGTGACAAATATTGCATTTTTCATGATTCATATTCACATTCTCTTGGAAAATGTCATTTATTTAATCAATTTTTTCAAAAGCAATATGATCTTGAATGAATTTGTCTTACGATAGATCTAGTTGTATTTCTTGGCAAAAACATAGTTCCTAAGCACTTCTTTTCTCTTCATATTTCTCTTCATCCTATGACATAAATAGCCAACTTAATTTGGGGCTCTTTATCATTTGTGGTGGTGTTATTTCAATTTTAAATACCTTGGGGTAGCAACATGAAGTTCACTTTCCTTCTTCTTTCTATGGATTTATCTCTATCTTTGTGCATTATTAATTATTAGATCTCCTTTCTTGCATAGAGTTATTCTTATGTGAGCATATAATTGTTCTTTTGTTTTCCTCTTTGCTTGGAGAGGAGCATCTTTAATGAGTAATCCATTTCTTCTCTTCCCTTCATTCCCTTGGAAAACTTACCTCTTCTATGGTTGTGGTTATTCAATAGTATGATATGCCCCCTCGCATGGAATGATCTCTCCTGAAGTACATGTGCCTTCCTTGAGAGGATTTGTTCCATTAGGAAGGCATATCGCTGGAAAAATACCACCATTAGAAGATGTGTAACACTTCTCCTTGTTCTTCTCACTTGGGGGGCCGGATTTTGCTCCTTTCTCTTTCTTTCTATCTCATTTATCATTATTTTCTTTAGGGGCTGCATTTTTCATATGTGATTTCTTACAATGATATGTTCTTATGACCAATCTCCCTTGGGTAATATGTGATTCTCTTTCTCTCTTCTCTTAGAAGATTACAACATCTTGAGACGTGTATTTTATATATACTAATGTCTTCTCTTGAATGCATTCATGTAAGTACATTGTGCATTTGCTTATGTTTAATCTCTTTCTAGAAGATTGTGTAAGCTCTTCTCATTATCCCTACACTTGCGGGGCAATGATCTCTCTCTCTCTCTTTCTCTAGGGATCCACTCTTTCTTATTTTGTGGATGGTGTGAGTTTTTATTGCTTGATGTCATTCCTTGTGTAAAATTGTTGTTGTTTTCTCAAGGGTTATCTCTTATACAAGAGTTGTAGGTCCTTGACTATAACCTCTTTCACACTTGGTAACGTACATCTATAATAAATTCACCCATGCCCATTAGGATAAAATTGAGCCATCCTTCATCAAGAATCCCTTTCACCTAGCAATAGGAGGAAGGATTGAATTGTTGTTCTCTTGTGCACTTTATTCTAGAAGATGTTATATTTGTCCAAGATAACTCCTCTTGGAGGTAGATGTCTTTTGAGAAAATATCCCTTCTCCTCCAAGGATCTCCTTTACACTTATAGCAAGATATCTTTTTTCAACTAACTTATCCTTGCTTGAAGAGTATTCCCTCTCTTTCTTGGATTTATGACATTGTTGCATGATGGATATCTTCTTGGTGTCGAAGGTAGGTATCCCTGTTCTACTTTCCTTAAGATATCAATATTAAACTACATTGACATCTTAAGGGGGGAGCACCCACACTACTCCTTTCGAATTATATTTCTCTCGCGCATTGTATCTCTTATACAATGGATCATTCTCAGAACTAGAGGGCAGCCTCTTAGAGCAAGATGTCACCACTTTTCTCTTATACAATGGGTCATTCTCAGAACTAGAGGGTAGCCTCTTAGAGAGAGATGTTGCCACTTTTATCTTATATAGTGGGTCATTCTCAGAACCAGAGGGCAACCTCTTAGAGTGAGATGTCTCCCCTTTTCTCTTACGCAGGGTGATTTTTGTCATTGTGTTGTCATTGATGTCAATCGGTATAGCAGGTTACTATTATAGCTTGTCACCAGTAAGAAGAGGATGTCAACCAACATTTTGGTCATTGGAGTCATCGGTACACAAGTTAGTGTTGGAGACATAAGTTGGGATGTTGATTGGTGAATATGCATTGATAGATAGTTAGCATTATGGCAATGCCAATTGGTGAGTGATATGTTAGAAGTATGTTGTTACCAACTGGTAAGCATTGTGACCTACAAGAAAGAAACGTTGATCTAATGTAGAAGGGTAGGCAGCCAGTATCCTATTTGTTTGATTTCATACAATAGAACTCCCACAAGATAAAGATGTCACCAAATGAAGAGAAGAATGATATAAAGTGTGCTGCCTCAAGATAGTAAGGTATACATATGGGAAGTCTACTGAGTTATATGTTTGATTGAAGATATATCTGCTCAATGACAACAAAGTCATATTTGTGCTATACCAGAAGTAGAGAATAATATATTTTCTAGCAGGTGACAAGGATACTCTCTCATTGGGTGATTGGTAGGTTTAGTGCATTGGTTCATCTACTCCCACCGATAAGTTACAATGCTCTGGGATAAGATAGAGAAGTGAAAGGCTTATACCAGACTAGAAAGGAAAAGTATGATGAGCTAATGGAATAGGGAGAGGAAGAGTGAGGAGTGATGAGTTTGTCACTTTGACAAACCAGTTGAGAGGAGTGAAGAGGGAAAAAGATGGTGGGAGGAAATAAAGATCAAATGCAATGAAATGAACAATAAAACATTAAAAGACCATTATACCTTGTATCTTCCCCTTCTCCTTTGGATCGAGCTTGAGGAGGTTAAACTTGCACTCTTGTCTTCAACCTGATTGGATGTGCTCCTTTGTTTGATGTAGTTGGCTCTCCAAGATTGTGCACAAGATAGTGGATGGTGATGTGGAATGGATGGGAAATTGGCTAAGTGATAGGTGAATGAAAATTTGGCTAGAGTTTGGATACTTGGATGATATTCTAGGCTCAAATTGACAACATGAACTTGGATAACGTGGAGATGTCAAATTAAGGAGTGGAGTATCCAATTTATAGGAGAAGAGGGGAGGAAATGAAGGGCTAGGATTGATCCAAGATACTGGGTCAGAATTGCATGTGAGCCCACACATGGCCCAAGGGGAGATGACAAGACAAGTGTGGAGTCCAAGAGATATGCCTTAAAGGAATTTCTTGTCTCCACACTCCTCAAAGTTCATTAGGAAGGCTTCCCAATGCACCTAGGGAAGAGAAAAGGAATAAAATATTCCTTGAGTGATGAGGATAAGGAATTAAAAATTCCTTAAAAGAATTCTCATAGGGATTGGAGGAATAGAAAGGAATTAAAAATTCCTTGGGTGAAGGGATACCTAGAGGAATGTGAGATTTTGAAAATCTCACATTCACCTAGGAAAAGGGCATTTAAGGAAGGTGGATGAGTGAGGGGACAAGGAGTTGACTTTGTTAATAATCATGAGGATTAGCCACTAGCAACTCATTAGGAGAGGGATTAGAAGAATGATTAGGTGGGACTAGGACAAATGGGACATGTAGGAGGATTTGACTAGGAGAGAGAATGAGGTGGGGATTAAAAATTAGAATAATAATGATAAGTCACATTAGGGGTGCTTCTAGAAGAATTAATTAGGTTAATGATGGATTAGGAAAAAGTTATTTGTAGGAATCACCTGGATCAATTATTTAATTGAGATTAATTAATTAAAGGGGGATTTGGAGAGAATTAATTCTAGGGATTTTAGAAGAATAAAGGTAGATTGATTTATTAAATAAATCAATCACTAGACTATAGTGACAATATTAATTATATATAGCTAATATTGAGAAAGAATAGGGATTGGCATAATTAATAAATTAATTATGTGAGGAAGTTAAATAAATTAATTAAAATAATTAATTTAAGTGTCTACAAGGAGAACCGACCAAATGAAAAAGAAGGTAAGTGTTAGCATTTGTGGACATGGATTCACTCCGGGTTGCTGATATCAACATAGATGCCTATTGATGATTGATGTCTGAGATTAGCATGGAACTGATATGATAGGAGGTGTGCATTAGAGACTATTGACATGTCAATATCAACCTGTAAGAGAGAAAAGAGGCAAAGCAAAAAATCTCCCATCAAATGGACAATGTCTATAGTGACTCACTTTGGATACATGTTGTGATTTGGCAAGTGTGGTGACTGGGCAAATGTGATCCAACCGGCAAAATAGGAGATTGCATGGTTCAAAGGTTGACTGGTTATTGTATGACTGATAGTGTAAGAGGAATAGTTGTATAAAGTATAAACGAGTTGTGTTTTGTGGATGGTGACTAAGCTTGAACAGACATAGTGAAGTGAGTTGGATGCCAACAAAGATGACAAGTGGCTACTAGGTGGAAAGCATGTAGAGGTAGATGAAGAGTTTGTTAGTAGGGTATTTGGTGATTGGTTTGACATTATTTTTTTGTCTGTGATAATCATGGGTCAAGAGCATAAGGACGTGGCTCGAGGCATATCAGAAGGTTGACATTTGTTTAGTGACAATAGATGCAAGATATCTAGCTGCATATCTATTTTGGAGTGGAAAACAATGAGAGAATTTAATATGATTAATAGAACCAGAGCCCATGTTTGCTAAATATAGAAAACATGTATTGGAAGAAGTGATATTGGTGGTGATGGGTAATCTGTTGTAGGCTGACAATATCAAAGAAGAGATCCAATCTGATCTGATATGGATGAGTAAGTGAAGAAAACTCTTACGCGTCAAGATTTGATTCTCCATTTTGGCGGGAAAGATTGGCTATAAATATGCAAGTAGAAGACCTAAGTTAATTGATGCTACCAGATTTTGTGGTGTCTAATATTTAAGAATAGAGTGTGAGTGTGCAATAGAGAGTTAATCTATCAGAGAATTCAATGAAGATCATTGAAGTGATTGAGTGCATAAGAAAACTGGTAACAACATTTAACAGGTGAGGTTAAAGTGACCAGTGAGATATCATAGAATCTAACAGATCATTCAATTGGTTGTGTCCAACTGGTAAGAAGGTAGGAGTGAGTGAAGCAGTGAAGAGTGAGTGTCAGAAAAAATCCAACAAGGAAGAAGTTGAGCAGAGGCAAAGTGACAGAAAAGAGAATCAATCGGTAAGGGTTGAGGTAATCGGTGAAGTAGCTACAGAGCTTGTCAATTCTCCTAACTGATAGTTTCTGAACTGGTAGGTCTAAAGCATAGAAGTTATGAAGAGAGAAAACTAGAAGAGAGAGGATTCTATCGGTAAGTCAAAGGGAGAGTGAAGGGAGATCTGATAGAGCTGATGCAAAGAACATACAGCATCAGACGAAGATATATGTGAGAGTTACAAAGCTCATTTGTAACAAGGTTATTACTATTGTATTGATATATTTCATTGTAATCATTGAGTTGGAGCTCAGTGCAGGGGTTGGTGCTCCTTGGGTTGGTGCCCTAAAATCATGGGTTGGTTCCTTGAAATTAGGGGTTGGTGCTCCTTGGGTTGGTGCCCTAAACTTTTTATTTAGTTGTTTATTGTGAGGTTGGATTGGAGTAGTAGAATCCAACAATATTTATCATTGAGGTTTTTCCCATGTTGGGTTTTCCTCATATATCCAGTGTTATGTGATGTGCCTTTTGTATGTGATTGCATTTTGGTCTTCTCCCTATCTCACTGGCATATTCACCTTGTGTTAGATCTGCTAACCGGTACACACACTTAGGGTTAAAAGGTTAAGACTTTTAAAAACAACTAATTCAGCTCCCCCACTCAGTGGCATCTTGTGTTCTACAATTGGTATTAGAGCCTAGGTTCCCAATTAGATATGCTTTCTCCAGCTTGGGTAGATTCTGGTTTTGAGAACACAATGGTTAATTTTGAGTCAATCCACACTCTTGTGTTTGATGGGTCAAACTATTTCATTTAGAGTTGTAGAATGGAAGTCTACCTGTCCTCATTAGGCTATGATGTATGGATGTCAGTTGTTCATGGTTTCTCTATTCTGGTCAGTCCTCCCACTGGTTTTGAAGCAAAAAGAAGATCTAAGTGCAATGTTGAAGCCATATATGCTATACTCTATGGAATTTTTGGTGATGTTTCTTCAAAGGGTGATAGATGCAAATATGCTAAGATCTTGTGGGATAGATTGAAGAAACTTTATGGTGAAAAACCTTGCACCGCTGGATTAGATTGTAGAAGCAAGAAGATTTATACAGAAGATGAATGTGTGGTTGATAAGTCTATATCTATTAGTTGTTGCAACAGTGATGGTGAGGAAACTCATCTATTTGTGGCTCATGAGACACAAAGCGAGATGCACACATCATAAAGTGATCATGTAGATCAATCCTACTGGCAAGATGTGTTTGGTAGTGATGAAGAAGATTAAGAAGAAGATGAAGTTGAAGTTGATCTTGAAGGAGAACTTGTAAGTGCACTCTAGGAGCTTAGAAGAGTAAGAAAAGAATACAAGTTGTTCAAGAATGTTTCTATTGTGGAACAAAATTGGTTGATTGAAAGTCTTCAAGAGTCAGAGTCAACCTTTGCCAATTTGAAAGCACAAGTGGATGATGCAAAAAGGGTAAGTGTGGAATCAAACTCAGATTTGCATATCAAGAAGTGTGGGTGCAAAGACTTAGAATTAGAGCTAGAGACCAAGGACAAAGAATATTAGAAGCTAATAGGAGAAGTGGATAATCTTAAAAAAGACCTTGAGAAGTGCCAAGATGAGCTCAAGGTGAGGATCCGATATGATGGCAACATTGATGCCTTGGATAAAATGATGAACAAACAAATACACTCCAAGGATACTAGAGGATTAGGATATGTTGTCAATGAATGCTCCACTAGCAAGGATGTCTCCCACAAGGACATCCAATTTGTCTCCATAGGTGAAAATGACAAACGACAAACTTTCACTATCAGAAATGCTCAAAGAAGGAAGATAGACCTAACTACAACTGATGAAAGTATGAGGATGAATACCTATGCTGCAAAAAGGAACAATGCTGATCCAAAAGGAAAAGGTAAGCTGATAGAAGACGACTTCATCAGAAACAAGAACATGAGAAAATAGTCTAGAAGACCTCCTGTTGGTAGAAGACAAAGAAATGTTGTTTCTCACAAGATAAAGAAAGTGTGGGAAAAGAAGGGATCAGATGACAGGACTATAGAGCATGGACAACCCAAGACAAGTCCCCAGAGAAGTGGAAATGGAGAAGCCAAACTGGTAAAATCATCTCATGTTTGGAAAAATAAAATTATAAGTTATAAAGCCCCTTTCTCCGGTTACTACTTTTCATGCAAATATTATGATCATAGGGCAAATGAAAGTAGAAAATTGTCTAGAAATAGGAATGTAGTCTGTCAAAGATGTAATGCATATGGCCATAGTATGTCAAATTGTAGAAACATGCATAGATCTTCTCATATGCATGATAGGAAGAATCCATTTGTTTTTCCAAGAAATGTAAATTATGTATGTTATAACTGGAATGGATTTGGCCATAGAAGTCATGAATGTAGGAAGATGAGATTTTGGTCACATGACAGCTGGTGTAGCAATTATGGTTAGCATGGAAGAGATGACAAAACATATAGGAGTCAAAGACCTACATGGAACCAAAGGAGAAGTGCCCCTACAGGATCAAGAAATCCATTTGTTCAGGTAGTTGGCTACAACAACATGATCAAAGGAAGAAGATCAAACCAGTTTGATAGAAGGTCCTCCAATAATGTGTCTAGGATGAACACAGTTTGCTACTTCAAAATAGAAAGAACCAATCATCCAAAGAAATCCAACATTACTCCAAATACTACAAATGAGAAGAGAAGGGAAATCAAGAAGGTATGGAGAAAGAAGATAGAGGATATGAGCATGGGAAAGAACTATGCATTTAATGCACATGTGATATCTCCTAAGGCTTAAAGAAGATGTAGGACCTTAGGGGGAGCTACATGTTGATCACATCATTCATGCCCAAATCTTGAAAAAGATATATGTAAGGACATTCTCCTACCGGTACAAGGAAGAAGATGAGATGACAGTATGTGTAGTTGTTGCCTTTGCTACACATCTACATATGAGAGATGGTTTACTACTGCAAGTGTCAATGGATGGTTCAAATTGCAAATTTCCATCAAAGACATTTGACTCAGGAAGATGAGGTTAAGAGGAATGTGTTCCGATGGAGATATTGGTCCAGTATAGCAAACCAACATGTATAGTATGTTACCAATATGGATATTGACCGGTATTATAGATTGTGTGAGTCAACATGTTACAAGATCATTTTTGTGACTCCAATGGCTTGGTTTGAAGAAATTATGTCTCACACAATATTGGAGAAGTCTTGAATGACATTGTGTTGGTCTGATAGGTGGCCTTGTATGCATGCTTCATTTTATCTTAACCGGTCTGATAGTTGACATGACTGTGAAGTGGTTTGGCATTGTGGTCCTGTAAGATCATGTCATAAGTTGTGATGGAAATTATGTAGGTGGAAGATCATTCACAGATCACATATGCTCAGCTCTATGGGTAAAAGGTGGAAATTGGAGAACCGGTTTAAGATTAGACAGGCAAATAAGACCTGAGATCTATGGTTCAGGGGGAGTTCATAGCCTTACATCCCTTGAGTTTTGAACCATATGCTAGACACAGGGGGAGAAGATGCAATCTGACCGATAGGTAAGTGAAATTCACTGGCACACTTTTCTACAATTGGTATCAGACTGGTATATATAATTGGTGTCAGTTGGTATCTGAGACCTCTCTCCCTAGTGTTGTTGGATGAGAGGATGTAGAGTATAATGGTCAAAGGGGGAGAAGCAACTGGTAGAAAGTTTTGTCAGTACCCTTTTCCATTACTGTCAAAGGGGGAGAGAAATTTTGTAGTATACCGAATACTATATGTGTTGACATCAATGTCAAAGGGAGAGATTTTTGGCACTGTGTTGTCATTGATGTCAATCGGTATAGCAGGTTACTAGTATAGCTTGTCACCAGTAAGAAGAGGATGTCAACCAAAATTGTAGTTATTGGAGTCACCGGTACACTAATTAGTGTTGGAGACATAATTTGGGATGTTGATTGGTGAATAGGCATTGGAGACAGTTGGCATTATGGCAATGCCAACTGGTGACTGATGTGTTGGCAGTATATTGTTACCAACCAGTAAGCATTGTGACCAGCAAGAAAGCAAGGTTGAGATAATAAATAAGGGCATGCAACTAGTATGTTGTTTGTTTGATATCATACAATAGGACTCCAAAAGATAAGGATGTGGTCGCCCAATGAAGAGAAAAATGACAAAAAGTGTGTTGCCTAAAGATAGCAAGGAAGACATATGGTAAGTCTACCGGGTTATATGTTTGATTGAATATATATATGCTCAGTGACATAAAATTAATATCTATGCTATACTGGAAGTAGAAAGAAGAATATATTGGCCACCAAGTGACAAGAATCCTCTCTCATCTGGTGATTGGTAGGTTTAGTCCATTGGTTCATCTACTCCCACCGGTAAGTGACAATGCTCTGGGATAAGATAGAGAAGTTAAAGGCTTATACTGGATCAGCAAGGGAAAGTATGATGAGGTACTAGAATAGGAAGAGGAAGAGTGAGGAGTGATGAGTTTGTCACTTTGACAAACCAGTTGAGAGGAGAATCGGCCAAATGAAGAAGAAGGTAAGTGTTAACATTTGTGGACATGGACTCACTCTAGGTTGCTGATTGCAACAAAGATGTCTATTGATGATTGATGTTTGAGATTATCATGCAACTGGTATGATAGGAGGTGTGCATTAGAGACTATTGACATGTCAATGTCAATCGGTAAGAGAGAAAAGAGACAAAGAGAAAAGCTCCCATCAAATGGACATGTGTATAGTGACTCACTCTGGATACATGTTGTGGTTTAGCAAGTGTGGTGGTTAGGCAAATGTGATCCAACAGACAGAACAAGAGACTACATGGCTTAAAGTTTGACTAGTTATTGCATGAATGGTAGGGGAAGAGTACCAGTTGTATAAATTATACACTAGTTGTGTGTTGTGGATAGTAACTGAGATTGAACCAACCAAGTGAAGTGAGTTGGATGCCAACAAAGATGACATGTGGCTACCAGGTGGAAAGCATGTAGAGATAGATGAATATTTTGTTGGTGGGGAAGTTGGTGATTGGTTCAACATTAAATGTCAACTGCAAAAATCATGGGTCGAGAGAAGAAGGATACGACTCGTGGAAGATCGAAAAGTTGACATTTGTGTAGCAATGATTGGTGTAGGATATCTAGTTGCAGATCTATTTTGGAGTAAAAAATAGTGAGAGAATTTAATATGATTGACAATAACAGAGCCCGTGTTTGCTAAATATAGAAAACGTGTATTAGAAGAAATGAGATTGGCAGTGATGGGTGGTCTAATGTAGGTTGGCAATCTCAGAGAAGAGATCTGATGTGATTTAATACGGATTGAGTCAGTGAATCAAACTCTTGCACACTAAGGTTTGATTCTCCATTTTGGCGTGAAAGCTTGGCTATAAATATGGAGGTAGAAGACCTAACTTGATTTATGCTTCTAGATGATGTGGTGCTAGATATTGAAGAGTAGAGTGTGAGTGTGTAGAAGAGAGTTAATTAGTCAGAGAATTCAATGAAGATCATAGAAGTTACTGAGTGCTTAATAGAACCGGTAAGAGGATTTAACCGATCAAGTTAAAGTGACCGGTGAGGTGTCATAGAAACTAACAGATCATTAAACTAGTTGTGTCCAATCGGTAAGAAGGTAGCAGTGAGTGAAGCGGTGAAGAGTGAGTGTTAGAGAAAATCTGACAAGGTAGAAGTTGAGTTGAGGCAGAGTGATAGAAAGAGATTCAACAGGTAAGGGTTGAGGTAATCGGTGAAGCAGTTGCAAAGTCTGTCAGTTCTCCTAATAGGCAGTGTCTGAACCAGGAGGACTGAAGCAAATAAGCAGTGAAGAAATAAAACTGAAAGAGAGAGGATTCTACCAAAATGTTAGAGGGAGAGTGAAGGGAGATCCAACAGAGCTGATGCAAAGAACATAGAGCATCAGATAGAGATATGTGTGAGAGTTACAAATCTCATTTGTATCAAGGTTATTACTATTGTATTGATATATTTAATTTTAATCAGTAAGTTGGAGCTTGGTGCAGTGGTTGGTGCTCCTTGGGTTGGTGCTCCTTAGGTTGGTGCCATAAATTAGGGGTTGGTGCTCCTTGGGTTGGTGCCCTAAAATTAGGGGTTGGTGCTCCTTGGATTATTGCCCTAAAATTAGGGTTTGGTGCCCTAAACTTTGTATTCAATTGTTTATTGTGAAGCTGGATTGGAGTAGTAGACTATAGTAGCATTTCTCACCAAGGTTTTTCCCATTTTGGGTTTTCCTCATATATCCGGTGTTATGTGATGTGCCTTTTGTGTGTGCTTGCATTTTGGTTTTCTTCCTATCTCACTAGTATATTCACCTTGTGTTAGATTTTCTAACCAGTACACACACTTAGGGTTAAAAGGTTAAGGATTTTGAAAAACCACTTATTCACCCCCCACTCTAAGTGGCATCTTGTGTTCTATAATGATTATTCTCAGACCCAGAGCATAATCTCTTAGAGTGAGATGTCGAAACTTTCTTGACATTTGTATTATACATCTTATATAGGTTGTATCATACTTGGGCATAGACTCCTATGAGGTGATTCAAACCTTAGTTGAAAATATGTGCATGAGGTTGAGTGGAACTAATGATGTTATCACTCTCCTCCCTTACATGGATCACCTAGATAGAATCTAGGGGCTAGGTTCCCATGATCTTTTCTTCTCCATGGATCACCTAGTTCTAGGGGCAAGATGTCCATGGTTCCTTTTGTTTTCCTTTCTTCTCATGGATCACCAAAGTGTGTATTCATGTCCTCTCTCCTCTTCCTCTCATGAACTCATAGTTTTACTATTGATGGTCCATGGATGATGTCAGGTTTTCTCTTTTATGTAATTATTGGTGTTTATGTGATGACATTTTTCTTTGTGTTCCAATTAGTTGTTGAGACATTTCAGTATCGAGGTCTCTTCGGCTAGTTGACTTGTGGTCTTCTATTTTGTTTTTGTTGTGTGTCTTTTGTGCTTTGTCTTTTCTTGTTTGTCTTATTCTTTTTGTCCCATGTGCTCTTTCATATGTTTGAGTGAGTTAAGATCCTAATATTGGGGGCTTTTGTTCCTCAAGATTAGTGATGTCTTATACTCCTTGTGGTATTTCTCTACATCTCTCATCTCTCTCTTTCTTCTACTTTATCGATAGTATTGACATAAGCCATAACTCCCGCTAAAGTGTGGGCTAAATGTAGCATCATAAAATTATGACCATTGCGATTTCGATTGTGTTTTAGGATCTCACCCTAGCGACTGCATCTTCCTACTCAATTGGGACCCTATCCAAACCCCAAAATAGGTCAAGACAGGGGCATGGCGCCCTTGTCCCCCTTGGACAGGGGCATAGTGCCCTTGTCCTCCCTCTTTGTGTGGCCCTAAAATGAGTCTATCTGACCCTTGAACCTAATTTTCTATTTGGGATATAATCTCCCCTGCGTCAACCTTTGGTGAGAGGAAAATTAAATCCTCCAAGGCAATTATAAAAAGGGATCTAGTCCTCTCATTTGCATAATAGAAGATAACAAAAAAATGGGGAAAACAAGTAGAAGGTCTCTATTATCATTACCAAGCATTCAAGTCTTCTTCTTCATGTGTCTTCTTCACTCAATCATTGGAGAAACATTACAACATCCATTTGCAAGCATGTGTGCGTTAGTTTTTTGTCATGATACATGCCATTTCATGCAACACTTGTGATTACATTCAAGAAGCAAATCAACCATCATCAACAAATTGGAGATCTACAAGGTATATATTTCCATTATTTACATTTAAGCATTTGTAATTACTTTCTTTCAAGGTTGATTCCTCAACTAGGGTTTAACTAAGGCAAACACCTATCCACAACCCTTCTTCCCTTCTTTTTTGTGTGTAGGTTGCAAGTGCGCAACTGTAATTGCATATTTAGGTTTCATGTGTAGACACAAAAAAATCCTTTTCAACTCATGGATTTTTCAGAGGACCATGCATAACTTACACATGGTCCCGATGACTTTTCTCCAAATTTGCAGGGCATATCTGTATAAGTCTAAACATTTTAGATCTGAAATTATAGCACGATCCCAAATTGGTAGCTCCTTGTTTCATGTATTTTGTCTTCCTTTTCTACATAGCCAACAAGTCAACATATGTATTTACAAAAGAGGGAAAATTACATTCCAACATTTGCAATCCACTTAGCATTCACATCCTTATTTCCCTTGGATTTAGATCTAGTGGATTCAAACCCTCTTTCGAATGTAAAGTGCATTTTTGCATCAAGTGAAAATCATCCTAGTGGTTTCCTTTCTCTCTCCTAGGTGGGAGACCACTAGGGTCCAATTTTCCACTTTACAATATATAAAGATACCTTTTCTTGTCTATGAAATTTGCAAACCTAAGAAAAACTTCATCTTACCAATTATGGACATCTCAAATTCTTTTTGCATATCATCATCACCACCAAAAATAATGTCATCAACAAAGACTTCAACAATCAAAATGTTATCATTTTCAATCTTAAAGTACAAATTAGTGTCAGCAATACCTTTAGTAAATCCCAATTTCAACAAGTATTTGTCTAATTTAGCATACTAGGCTCTAGGAGCTTGTTTCAATCCATAAATTTCTTTCTTCAACTTGCATACCATGTCTCCATCATTTGATAGTGAAAATCCATCAGTCTGTTCAATGTAAACTTCTTCCTCTAGATCACCATTCAGAAATGCAGACTTGACATCCATCTAATATACCTTGAAATATTTATAAGAAAAATAAGAAAGTAACAGTCTAACAACTTCAATTTTGTTAACAGGAGAAAAATATTCTTTATAATCAATTCCTTCTTGCTATGAATATCCTTTGCAAACCAATCTAGCTTTATTTCTGACTACTTCACTGGCTTCATTCAATTTTTTCCTAAAAACCCATTTAGTACCAATAGAATTCTTATCCTTAGGTCTACACATAAGTTCCCAAGTGTTTTTGTTTCAATCTGATCTAACTCTTCTTCCATGGCTCTTATCCAAATATCATCTTTACAGGCTTCAACGACATCTTTAGGTTCAACTTTAGAAATTAGACACACTTCTTCTGCAACTAACCTTCTTCTAGTCATTACACCTTTATTCTTATCACCAATAATCTAATTCTCGGAATTATTCAATCTCACATACCTTGGAGTCTTCTTTTTTTTTTTTTCTAATCCTAAGGTTCTTGCACATCATCACTAGTAGCAGTAACATCCAAATTAATAGTCTATATCAGATCATTTTGCTTAGGCTCTTCCGGATGAATAGGAGCTAAAACAATATGTTGACCATCATCATAAGCTCTGATCTCCTTCCCAAGATTCTCATCCACCTTCACATTTGCAGTCTCAACTATCTTTCTCAGTCTCTTATTATACCACTAGTAGGCTTTTATCTTTGTAGAATATCCCAAAAAGATACCTTCATCACTTCTAGCATCAATCTTTCCAATATCCTCATCTCTCTTGATATAACAATTTCTACCAAAAACTTTGAAATATTTCACAATAGGAACATGACCAAACCAAAGCTCATAAGGGGTCTTACTAGTACCACCTTTGATATGAACTCTATTAAATGTATAAACTATAGTGATAATGGCTTCTCTCCAGTAGACATTCAGAACATTTCCTTCAATCAACATAGTTCTTATAATATCCAAAATAGTATGGTGCATCCTCTCAACAACTCCATTCCACTCTGGGGTTCTAGGAGCGGATAGTTGTCTTTTGATTCCATGAATATGATAGAATGAATTGAACTCACCAAAATAAAATTCTCCACCTCATTCCATGAATCTCATAGAATGTATTGAACTCACTGGAATAGAATTCACCACCTCTATCAGATCTTAGACACTTCAGTTTCAATCCAAACTTAGTTTCAACTTTATCTTTTAATATCTTAAATTTGTCAAATTCTTTTGATTTTTCCTTCATAAAGATAACCCACATCATCCTGGAATAATCATCAATTAGCAACATAAAGTATCTATCACCTTGCACACTTCTAACATTTGTAGGTCCACACAGGCTAGTATCCACAAGATCCAACAATCCATCAAATGAATGTTGTTCTCTTGAAAGAAATTTTTGTTTTCTTACCCAACTGACATTCCTTACATACCGAATTAACAGGTTTAACAATCTTAGTCATATCTCTAACAACTTGTGTAGAACTGATCTTAATCAATTAATCAAATTTTACATGACACAGTCTTGTATGCCATAACCAACTCTCATCTATCTTAGCAATCAGACAATTTTTCTCACCAGCATTCAAATGAAAATGTTACCTTTATTCTTAGTCTCAGATGCAATCTTTATACCAGAGGCATTTAAGATCTTGCATTTACCATCCTTGAATTTTAGATCATAACCCTTATCAACCATCTATCCAACACTCAAAAGATTATGCTTCAAACCTTCAACATACAAGACATCATCAATGTTATGCTTACCATCAAAAGAAATACAACCTCTCCCACAGATCACACTGGCTTTTTCATCTCCAAATCTAACTATTCCACCATCATACCTTTCCATGCTTACAAATTTTCTTTTATAATCGGTCATATGATGTGAACAACCATTGTCAATCACCCATTCACCCTTTTCTTCTACCTTTTCAGCCAAAGCTTTCTCCTCAATAGAACAACTAGTGGATTCAATAGGTACAGGACTATCTTCCTTAATTGAATTAAACACAGCTTAATCTCCTTCTAATTCATCATCTGTAACACCTTCATCTTTAGCATAATAATAGTTCTTCTAGTTCCTAAACTTTCAGTTAGACTTGTAAGGATTATAATTTTTTTCATGCTTATCAAACTTATCATGTTTGTCATACTTATCCATTCTCTCTGGGAATCTAGAAGCAAAATGTCCTATCTTATTACAAGAAAAACATTTCAAGGGCAAATTTCCATCATACTTACTGACAAATTTAGGCAATCTCGAGGCAATCAATGCTTCAAGATCATCAAGCTCTCTTTCTTGCTCTATAGTTTCTCTTATTTCTCTTTCATAGCTAGATATCCTGCACTCATCAGGATCATATTTATACTCACTAGATACAGATGTTGATGCTCTAAATGTAGTCTCAAAATTTTGATGTGATTCTCCAAATTCACTCAGCTCAAATGCAGCAAGTTTTCCAACCAACATATCTCTTTCTATTGTAGTCACACTTTGGATCTCATCAATAGAGGCAACCTTATGTTTATAAGCATGAGGCAAAGATCTCAACACCTTAACAACAATCTCATATTCCTCAATCTTTCCACTAGAACACATGATACCAAGGACAAGTTTATTAACCTTAGCCATGTATGAATGTATGTTATCATCATCTCCCATTTTCAATGTCTCATACTTTCCTTTCAAGCTCTACAACTTAGAAACTTTCACTCAACTATCACCTTCATACATGATCTCAAGCTTCTCTCAAATCTCATGTGTGGTCTAAAGTCCCATAACATTTTTCATTTAAGAATCATTTAGGGCACTAAGCAATGCTTCATTTGCTTTGATGTTTTATTCTGCTTCCTTAACCTCATCAGGAGTAGATGGTCCTGTTGTTCTCAAAAAATGAGTAACCCAAGTTCACTTGCAATTTATCTAAGAAATAGCCAATTTCAATCTATGAAATACTTTAGGACTTGGACAACATGACAAGGATCTAAATCCTTCTACTCTTCAGGCTTTGCAAAACCTAGGTGGTTGTACCTTTGATGCATTGAATTAGACTCATTACACACAAGACATCATCAATAGAAAGCAGATGAATCCCAAAAGGTTCAACGACAAGGAGGTTACTGCAGAGGGGCTAGATCTACATTGACATCTCAACTAAATTAGAGCATGAGATAGGTGAAACCAACTATAACTACAAACATAAAATTAAATGGATATTTGATTTTTTTAAATCTCTAAGAGTCCCCAGAAGCTGCAAGACCAATGCCTTATCTAAGGGCATGGAGTCATACATCAAACTATAAATGAAAATTTCTACTATAAATCCATCTTCATCATTGAATATTCCTTTATTAATGCCTTACATAAATGCATTACTCAGCTCATTCACAAAATCATCATATCTTGAATATATATTATGTTATTTATGATTGATTACAGAATTTAAACTCTTCATTGAAGAATGCCTACAAACAATTAGAACAATCTCCTTGAGATGACAAATTCCATCCTCCTTGAGGATTTAATTTGTAACAAAGAAATACATATTTAGAGACAATTTTATGTGAAATCTACTCATGCCTTACAGAAGTAAAACCTGCAACTAGAAACACCTACATCAAGAATTATACTCCATCATTTGAAAGAAGACATTACACTATACGAACTTGGAAGAAAAACTCAAAATTGGAAACCAAGATTATGGAGCCCTCTCACAAAAGTTCTAGAACCCTTACAAATGAGAAGAATTGAGAATATAAAGAAGAGGGAAAAAATCAGATCTGCATCACAAATTGCAAAGTGTCCTCTTTCCCCAACTAGAAAATTCTTTGCATCATTCTCCATAAACTGCCCTCAAAATATCTAATATTTGTTGAAACTGACTGCAGAAACAAACTCCTCACTCCAAGAGATTTCCAATGACATATAATATGCCTTTACTTGGGTAAAAAATACCTCTCCAGTGAATTAATCTCTCATGCAAATCAGTCATTTAATTTTTTTAATTTTTACAATGATCAAAACTATACATTTAACTTTGATTTTTCCCTTCTGCACCCTACGATGTGTCTTCTTCTAGTTTTCTCATGGATCCACCTAGGTGCCACCTATCCTACCACCTCAACACCATCGGACCCACCACCGGACCTTGGCTCTTCTTTGTCGCTAGTCACGATGCGTAACTGGCGAGCAATTTCCCATTGCGGTACAATGACCACCGTTGGATCAACTCCAACTTGTTGGACCTTTAACTCTCCCTTTTGTCATTAAATTTAGGCACCTTGATCTATGTGCGCATGGATGGGGTCCATTGGGTGTTGAACTTCCACTTGCCAAAAGACTTTAAGCTATAGACATTATAGATACATGTGGGTTTGTATTTAAATACAAAATATGCCCTCTTCACTGTCAATGTGGGATAAAGGCTTTATGCCTGGGGTTTGCAATGCTTGAAGGGTTACAAAGTAACCATGTAGGGAGGATGTTAGTAGAGAAAAGGAATTCCACATGCCAATTGCAATTTGCTAAGAGTTTCATAATGCCTTTTACCCATCACGCCACACCCCATTGTTTTCCACGTGGGGAGGAGGATGCTGCCAATGTTAGTGGACTTGATTTTACACCACGCAGCAGGGAAGACCACGCCATGGCAGGGAAGAGTTGGCTTAACACATACCAATCGCATTTTCTTGAAAGCTTCTACACCCCACTCTTCACCTAATGCAGGCCATGGGATTTAAACTTGCCAACATGTATTTGTTTGAAATTTTTAATGGTAACCACACAGGGGAAAAAGGCTTTAAGCCTGCCAAATTCATTTGTTGAAAGTTTTTAAGTCTTTCTCAACTAGCATAGGCCCAACGCACAATAGGGAGGAGCTTCCAATGGTCATGGAATTAAGTTTTACACCTACCAATAGAATTTGCTGAGAGTTTAATGGCGTTCCCTAACCTCCACCTACACGCAACATTGAGAGGACTTGGCAATACACATGCCAATTGCATTTTGCTTGATAATTTCTTCACCCCTTCCCATGCCACACTCCACCTTCCAGCTCACGATAGGGAGGACTAGCTTTACACCTGCGTAGGGAGGATTTGGCATGTCAAGTGAATTTTCTTAGAAGTTTTAAGGTCTCCTATACCACATAGAGGAGGACAATGGATCAAGTCTACTGTAGTCTTCCATTCACCTCATAGCAATGTTGCTCCAATAGAATGTGTAGGTACTAAACCACTTCCAAATTGCTGCAATCTAGAATAACTGATGAAGCCATTCTTTCCTAATCCTTCTGATGCCTCCTTAATACTTAAATCATATAAACATATGATTTAAAATAACAATTTAAACATTTGATTCAAAAGACACATGAAGTTACAAGTCAGGTCGGGCCCCAAAATGGGTCTGGCTAAAAAAAAAATTGTTTTCATTCCATTGACCCTTGAAAAAATTTCAAGCATCTTCAACATGCCTCTGGAGTTGTTTGGCACAATTTTCTGATCACTAAAACTCAACTTGCAACTTTCAGGCGCTTGTGTCACATTTTCAAATTTAAACCCAAAGAGGCATTTCAAAAACTAGTCAGAACACCTTTATGGACTTCACAAACTGATAGGTGTGTACTCTGTTATGTTAAATTTCATCCTACAAAACTATTCCTCATGAAGAATCCCAAGCGATGAGATATTAATGCACAAATTTGATTAAATGGCTCTATCAGCAAATGAACCTGATAAAATCAATGTGTAGGGACCACAAAATGCCTTTACCAAAAATATCAAATGATCTTCGTAGATCCCCAAATCTGGGATATAGATACCTTGAAGTATAGAGAAGACCATGGAATGTTCAGTTTGACTAGGAAGCTATTAGTGTGCAAATGGTGAGCTCATGAAAATAGCCACTTTAACAGATGTAGCAATGAAAGTGCATAAAACTGAACAAAATGGCTCAAGAAATCATCTTGGAAACCTAATCAAATGGATTGGTAAGGGCTTCAAACTGGAAACATAGCTTGTCTTTCATACTAGCAGTAGCCTGGAATAAAAATTCTGACATGACATTCACCTGGGAATCTTTTACACATATGCAAAGTGGTGCTCTGACTAGCTGTTAAAACAGGGACTTATGCAAACAATACAAACTGCAAATGGATTGGGCTTACCAAACTGAGCAAATGGATTCATGGGGACATGAAATTTGGCATGTGGACATACCTATATGCATATAATTCAATGCAATTTTAATTTAAACATGACGATCTACTGGTCATAAAATGCAAAGCCTCAAAGTAGGCCACTTGGTAAAATCTGCATTTGCACCTATGAACAACTTTTAGCTTACCCCTTGAAATGGGTACTTGACAAACTGATCCAAACAGAAATTTGAAAGTTGTAACACACTGCATAGGACAAATAAAAGGTGTACAACAAATTAAACTCCAAAACATAAACTCAGTTAAGGGATAAACCAAGATTTAAACTCCAATACCTTAGTTCTAGAAACTTGTACAACACCAAGATTTTGACATGGAAAACTCAGTTAAGGGATTAACCATGATGGGAACATACCCACAATAAGATGATACTCTGTAGTAGTATGCAAAAGTATTACAATGGGGAATGCACACACATTTAGGCACACCACTACTGAAAATATATTTTCCCAGAAGGCTACAACCTTTACGAAAGTCTCACTGACTTACAATATGATTCAGACTACAATCCAAAAAAATGATCTGAAAGAATAGCACCTCCAAATGCCTAATTACAGTTTGGGTTAAGCACATATGTCTACTCTACAACACCAATCTCTCCTCAATCACAACGTCAAAGGATAAATCTCTTGTTCACACATAATCCTCTCTAATAATACAAACACAACATCAACACCAAAACTAAGTGAATAACTCACGTATATATAGAATTCATCAACCTTGATAACAAGGTCGGCTAAACCCTCAACCCTCAACTCATAATTACAAAAATTACATTACATGATACAAAGATCAACCACCGGACCAATATAATGATTTTCATTACATAACATGGACCTAATTCAAATTTCCAAATAATCTCATCCACCATAAATCATGCCAAGATCAACCACAACATGCTACACTACCAAAAATACTGCATAACATGAAAAATCATCACCGGTTGATGAAAACTTCCAAAAAATCACACAATGATTAATGCAAATCACCAAAACAGATAGGACACAACTAGGAAACACCAACAAGCATGTTGGAACCATCACCACTTGTTGTACCAACACCATTTATCAAATCTTCATCGATCAACATCAGAAAGATCAAGAACACAACCAATCAACAACTACCATGAAGAAAGATAACTTGTAGTGCACCAAATTAGAAACCATCTGAAATGAAGATACAAAAGATCATCCCAAACAATATCCCAAAACCTCAGCACAAGATCTGATCACACCAGAATATACCAGAGGAAATACCAGTTTCTGCAAAACAATGATCAACATAACCAAACTACAAAATGAAATGATACGATCTTCCCAAACTCACTAGAATAAATCACATAAATATGTTGACATCAATGAAAACAATATATCCTAGCAGCAATAATGAACAACCATATCTAACAACTCCAACTGTGAATGATAATTGAGTCCCCAAATTCTTCCACAATGTACACCAAAAATGTCCCACAAAATTAGAGTCCTTGTTAGTCACAATGTTGAGAGGTAAACCATGGATTCTAACAATTTCTTTGAAGAATAAACCAACAATAAGAGAAGTACCATTAGTACATTTACATGAAAAAAAGTGAGCCAATTTACTAAATCTATCTACTACAACAAAAATGCTATCAAAACCTCTTTGAGTCGTAGGAAGACCCAAAGAAAAATCCATGCCAATACTCTCCCATGGCCTATTAGGAATAGGGAGTGGTTGATATAAACCTGCATTGGATAATGTTCTATTAGCCCTTTGGCATATGCTACAACTTTCAACAAAATTCTTGACATATGATTGCAACTTTGGCCAAAAATAATACCTCTTCACATGTTCTAAGGTTTTATCTAGCCCAAAGTGACCTCCCAAACTACAACAATGTTTCTCCTTGATAATGTTCTCCCTCCTGGAGCATCTACGGATACACAACTAACTCCCTTTGAACAAAAACCCATGCTGCAACAAAAACTCAAAAAGATCAGAATGGTAAGAATCTGAAAATTGAGTGCAAACCTCATATATCTCACTAAAATCTTCATCATCCTTGTATATTTGCTTGAGGGAATCAATTCCCACACTTTGAAACTAGATTTCTTGCACCATGCACACCCTTCTACATCCACCACTTTATTGGTTTGATCCTTCTTGTGTTTGATGGTACATGTGTATGCTTGAAGGTGTTCAACCCACTTCATATGCTTGTGACTAATTTTCTCTTGTCAATTCAGAAAACTGATAGCATGGTTGTCAGTATAAACAATGAATTATTTAGGTAAAAGATAATGACACCATTTCTTCAAGGCTTGTATCATTGCATACAACTCCAAATCATATGTAGAGTACTTCCTTTTAGCATCATTGAGTTTCTCACTAAAGAAAGCCACTGGTATGCCCTCTTGACTCAAGACAACCCCTATGGAAAGGTTACTAGCATCACACTCCACTGTGAACAACTTGTTAAAATTAGGCAAAACAAGAATAGGTTGCTATGCTACTTTCTTTTTCAGAAACACAAAAGATTCATTTGCTTCATTTTTCCAAGAAAACTTACATTTTTAACCTCCCTTGATTGTGTCTAGGATGGTTACACATATATGACTAAAATTTTTGATGAAATTTTTGTAAAATGTTGTCAATCCATGGAAACTCCGCACATCACCTACTATCTTGGGTGTTGGACATGACAAGATAGCCTCCACTTTTTCTGGATCCATCTTCAAATCCCCCTTGGAGATTACAAAACCAAGGTAGACAAGCTCCTCCTTCATGAAGACACTCTTCTCCATGTTGATCATCAACTTTTCATCATGCAACTTCTTCAAAACCAAGTTCAAGTGCTCCAAATTCTCCTTCTTTGTCCTTCTAAACACAAGAATATCATCAATATAAACAACAACAAATTTACCAATGAAGTCCTTCAATACCTCATTCATGAGGTGCATAAAGGAGATTGGGGCTTTGTATAACCCAAAAGGCATCACCATCCACTCATAGAGACCTTCATTTGTCTTGAAAGTTGTCTTCCATTCATCGCCTTGCCTTATTCTAATTTGATGAGACCCACTCTTGAGATCAATTTTGAAGCAGTAACAAGCCCCTCCCAAATTGTCCATTAAATCTTCAATTATAGGCATAGGAAACTTATATCTTATGGTAATCCTATTGATGGCCCTAGAATCAGTACAAAGTCTCCATTTACCATCCTTTTTAGGTGATAGGATTGTTGGGACAACACATGGACTGAGACTCTTTCTCACCAACCCCTTATCCAACAATTTTGGCACTTGCTTGGCAATCTCCTCATTATGAGATGGAATCATCTTATAGGCTAGTTAGTTTGGAAAAGTAGAACCTGGTATGAAGTCAATCCAGTGACTTATGTCCCTAATGGGTGGTAAAGTGTTAGGCATTTCCTCCACCATTATTCTCTTATACCTGTCCAACAATTTCGGCACCTACCTGAGAATTTCTACCTTACCATTACTAGGAATTTTAGGACTATCTTTAGGCTTCAAAATTAGAGCATACCTAGGGGTTCCTTCTTCCTTTAGCATGTCTAAAAAATCTTTTCCACTAACTAACATGACTCCTGCCCCAATATTATTATCTACACCCTCATCCGGTAAAGGATCCATCTTGAATTTTCTTCCATTTTTGGTAATGAGAAAGGAGTTAGGTTTCCTATCATGTTGGGATTGTACATCATATTGCCATGGACATCCTAACAACAAATGAAAAGCATCCATGGGGATCACATCACACAATATTCTATCCTTATACTCTCCTATCTCAAATTCTACCCAGGATTGTTCATCTACTAAGACCCGATTCCCTTTATTCAACCATGACACCTTGTAAGGGTTAGCATGAGGTAACCTTTTCAACTTCAATTTGTCTACCATCTCTATGAAAAACAAATTTTCAATAGAACCTCAATCAATAATTACCTTACATATCTTACCATAGGCCTTGCACATGGTTGTGAATAACTTCTTCCTTTGAGGGGGCTCTTTCACTTGAGGTACCTTCAACATGGTTCTCCTCATCATCAAGATTTCTCCATCATGGGTTGGGGCTGCACTTTCAATTGGGGAATTGACACTTTGGCAATCATCTTCTTGAATCAACTAGTTCCTTCTCTCCTCCATGAGAGTTTGAGGCTTTCTCATGAAACTTTCTTGCAGTGTGCCCTACTTGGTTTCAATTGAAGCATCTTCCTATGAAGACACTAGTACCTCTCCTTGGTCCACAAAATCTACCCCTTCCATTGGGTCTTCTTCCTCTAAAGATTCCTCTTGAACCTGAGTATCCACTTTGTTCTTACTGGCTAGACTCACCTTGGGGTTTCTGAGATTGTCCTCTTCCCCCAAAATTTCCTTTTCCTTTATAATTCTTGCCTCCTCTTCCCCTACTACGTTGTTCACTTTTTCTTCTCAACTTATCTTCTGCCCTCAAATCCATTTGAAAGCATTCATCTATTATTTTAGGAGTCATCAGACTCATCTCATCTTGTATGTTGAGCTTGAGCCCATTTAAGTACCTATCAACCTTCTCCTTTTTATCTTCACGGTGCCTTGATCTCAAACTCAATTTGTGGAATTCCTTTATATAGGAAGACACATCTAGGTCCTTCTACTTCAAATTTTGCATTTTCCTATATAGTTGTGCTTCATAATCAGAAGGAATGAATTAGGCCTTGAGTTTGGAGACTATCCTATCCCAAGAATGAATCATACTATTTCCCATCTTCACCCTTTCACCTTGAGTACAGTTCCACCAGGTTAAGGCAACACCCTTTAGTTTGGTCTTTGTAAACTTCACCTTCTTCTTCTCAATCACTTCCTTGTACTTATTCAGGGCATCTATCCAATATACAAGTTCTTTAGCATTCATCTTCCCACTATAGGTAGGAATCTCCATCTTGGCCTCAGAAGAGTCTTTTCCTATTGTTTTGAGCACTTCAAGGAAAGGTCTCTGATCAACAGGAATCTTTGGTTCCTACCTTTGGGGTTATTCTTCTTCATCCTCTTGTTCCCCTTCTTCATCAGTCTCATCACTTGGCCCTTTTCCTTTCTTCAATGCCTTTAATTCAGCTTGCAGTGCCTCTTTGACCTTGGACTTGATCAACTCTTCTATCTCTTGGAATTTCTTAGCCACATCTGTGGACATTCCCTTTGGAGGAATTATGCTAGCCTCTTCTTGTCTTATTTTGCTAACATACACCAAAATTTGTCCTCCTAATGATCAGACTTTCTCTGATACCAATATGATGCAAAGCCCCAAGGAACAAGGGCTTCTCAAACAAACTCAATCCACTAGACCCTCAACTAAGGTCTCAACATTCACATGGATTCTTGGACTATCTTGGTAGAAACATGAAAGGACTCCTCTACACATCCCTTTTCTCAATGGGACCAGACTATATCCATGAACAACTCATGAAGATACAACTTCTCACATGGAGACTTTTCTTGACACAACCTCTCCTGTCGCCGCCTATGGCTAACTTGGGTTACAATATATCCACCATTGCAGAATAGGTATGGACCCTACGAAATCTTTTGTCTAACCCTAGGAACATTGATTACAACCAAAACAAAACCCTTTTGTTTGTATAGATGCAATCAAGTGTTAGGGTTCCCACAGATACTGAGAGGGGGGGTGAATCAGTATCTGACCGGTAATGAAATTTTCTTAAAAATGAATATGCAGAATATTAAGTAATAGTATACTGGCATGCAAATAACAGAATCAAAAGCATCCACATGAAAAGAACACCATAACACAAGATGTTTAACGAGGAAACCCGGTGTGGGAAAAACCTCAGTGGGATTTGTGACCCACAATATTCACTTACTGGCCAATAAGAGAATATTACTTACAATAGGGGCCTGCACATGCAGGAAGGCCAACTGCCTAGAGCTCACTGCTCAATAAGAAGTCACACTAACTTACAATGAGGATTTACACAAATCCAATATTTTGTACTGCTTTACAATAGCATCTTCAATGCTAGATTCAGTACCAGTTCTTGCTCTGTTCTTTACATATACCCTTGACCTACAATTCGCACATTAGGTCTACCTTATAATTTATTTTTTTCTTTTTATCCATATCCTACAAATGCCTACAATGATCTCTTTTATATACAAGAGTCATTTTACAATTTGCCAAGTCGGCTTACAATGATAAACAAAATATTACATATCAAAAATCCTATCGGCCTCTGTGCCGATATACATATTTCCTACTGTGCCAGTGTACATCTTCTATGCCGGTGCTAGTGTAGATTGATTTTGTTGATGCCAGAGCATTGTTTTGTTTGAGTAATGCTTTGCTGGTATAATGTCTTGCCGGTGCCATAGGATTGCAAGGTTGTCTGAGTAATGCTTTGCCAGTGCCATAGGATTGCAAGGTTGCCATCACTAACAAAACCTTCAATCACACACAATGTCTCATTGGAGTGTCCATATGCCAACAATCTCCCCCTTTGGCATTGATGGCAACACTCATGAGAAATTTCAAAAAGATATCCAAAAATGTGTAGACCAAAAAATGTTACCAAAAATGTGAGAGCTCCTGCTAAGCATGTGATCCCTGTGTTTTGAATTTTCTCATCTACTACTCCCCCATTGGCATCAATGACAAAGGTTAGTAGATTTTGTAGTTGTACCAATTCATAACCTCAACCTTGTAGTTGGGTAGTTATTATCTGAAGAATATCTCCCAAAATTAAGTTTATGCCATCCATAAACTTCTTGCTCTCCTTTATTGCTATCTTAGTTTTGTATATTGTACCGATGAGATACTGCAAGTGCTCTGTTGGTGTTTTTCTACCCTGTGTTAGTGCCTCTGAGATTTCCTTATGAAGAGATGCTAAATAGTCCAATCTTGGACTTAGTTTAGATCTCAAAAATTTTGCCTTGTTTATTATTTTCTCTTTTTCTCTTTCTAATTTGAGCAATTCTTCCTCAAAATTTGTTATCTTTTCCTCAAAAACTGATAATGTATCAGGTGAGTTACCAAAATTATTAGCAAGTTTATTGATCTCTTCCTGTACCTTTCTCATCTTTTTGTCTACATCCATGGTCAAAACGTTTATCTTATAGGTGTCTTTGTATAGAGTTTTGTACTCTTTCAATAAATTGCACAGTTCCGGTAGAAGTGTGTCAAATTCCCTGTTACACTTCTTTATTTCTTCCACAAATAATTTCTGGTTCTCTTTTTCTACACTTTCCTTTACAGTTTCTACCTTTGTTTGCTCAAAATTTCCAGAAATATATTTACAAAGTGTATCCAACTGGCCTAAAGAATCTTTGTTGGCTATATTACAATTGGGAGCTATTGATTTCAAAACTAGAATTGAATCATCTATCGCTTTATAGGCTTGTGAGCTATAATCAGTTATTTCTTGATAGATTCGAGCAATACCTCTATTACATTTGATGGTGACCCAATAAACTGAGTGTTGGTGGAAGTGACCATGCTAGTATTGACCTCTGGTAGGTCTGTTGGTGTCTCCATCTCTTTAAGCACAGTTTTTCCTGCATCATTTCTTACCGGTGGCATCTGTTCTGGAGCCTTTAGCTCTATTGGTTGCTCTGTTTGTGTTCCAGATTCCATCTTTTTCTCTGAATCTGTTGCTAGTTTCTCTTTGTTTCCTATTGCTGGTTGCTCTTTATTTCCTATTGTTGATTGCTCTTTGTTATCAGATTTATCTGTGGTATCCTTATCTACCACTAGGTTGATTTTTTGAGTATCAACATTCATAGTATATAGGCCTTTAGGATTAGGATTATTATCCTCTGTGTCCATGCTCTCAGCTACTGGTTGATCTTCTACAGTTGTTGTTTTTACCAGTGGAGTATTTAAAGGAGGTGGGGGTAAGTTGTCTCTAATCTTGATACTTGGTGGTCCACCAACTTTACCTTTCCCTTTGTCCTTTTGATATACCAGAATGGGCTTGGGATTCCTATATTCCTCTTGTTTTTCTTTTTCAACCAAGAATGTATCCCAACCATCTTCTGTTTCATTTCAAACTTCAGTAACTCTACCTGCCATTAGTTATATTTGTTGGTGTGCAGTGGAAAAAACTATCTGGTTGGCCTAAGCTATCAAATCATCAATTTCCTTAGGTGAGTTGACTAGGTATACTGCAAGTAATTTTTCTATTTTAATTTTCTTATCCAAATCAACTATTCCTTGCCTTCTGGCCTCAAGTCTTTTATATAATTCATCAGGAATTTCATTTAGGACTTGCATCAAAAACTTTTTATACATGTCCATGTGTAATATAACACTTTCCTCGACTTGTCCTTTCTCATCATCTGATAGGGTGTCATAGATTTTCCCTATGTTTTTCGATTAACCTTCCTCTGTGATCTCATTTAGTAATATGTCAAAAGGGGCCAAGTCAGTGTTTGTCTTCTTCTTTTTGGGGGTCAGCTTTTTCTTAGGTGTGGCTTTCTTGACTGGAGACCTCATAGCTTGTTTCTTCTGTCTTGTCCTTCTAGGTGAAGGAGTGGATACCGGTGAGGGGTCTCTTTTCCTAACAACTCTTTTGAAAGTTGTTGGCATATCTCCTTCTGAGGAGGTATCTACTGGTGATAGATGAGTTTCAGGCTATTGGGCTGCCAACTCTTCTTCTGTTATGCCAATTTTCTTTAATACATCATCTTTTATGGCTTTTGCTTGCCTGGTTCCTTTCCTCACAAATGCCCCAACTTTCTTTACTCTCTTTTTAGATTGAATTTGACTTTAGATGGTCTCAGCACTACCAAATACTTCTTCCATTGGTTCATTGGGGGCTTCCAGAAGTGCTTTGGCATAAGTTTCCACTATGTGGTCATCTATTTCATACCCCATCTCTGTAACCCAGCTTGTTCTTGGGATGACTGCTTCCATCCAGATGTCATCCTTTTTTATTACAAAGCATATATCATCCTTGTATTTGTTGACAATTTCTTGTGATAGTTTGATTCTTTTGTTCATTCTGACCTTTAGTGCTTGAAAATACTCATTGATATTCTTTTCTTTGTTTTCACCCATGTTGTTGAATAAGTCAAACAATTGTCTTCCTACCAGTATGTCGAATCCAAAATCCTTATAGCCTATACTGGGAGCCTATTTGGTTATATGTAACATTAAGCATACAAGCAAATTTCCAAATCTAAAGGTTCCTTTCTTATCCTTCTTTATTTTTGCCAAATTGTCAATTAATTCATCTTTTAACCATTCACAGATATCAATTTTTACATTGTCCTTAACCATGTCATAAGCACTTTTTATGCATAAACTGGAAACAGAGTTAAGCCTATTTGCATGAGTTGCTTTGTAACCTAAAATCATGCTAATGAATCTCACATTTGTATCGGTCACATCATTAACCCTCAATGATTTTTTGTTGGATGTTGCACCAGTTAATTTCATTACTAGGTCATTGGAGACCTTCTTGGTTTTGTCGAGTCTGGTACCGGTGGAAGGTAACCCTATTACTGCTTTCATAACTACCTTTGTAATTTTATGCACTGAGTCAAGCCAAAAGAATGAGCCATGTACCCTGCTAAGAACTATCCTAACCACTTCCTTGGGAAATTCAGGAATGCAAAGGATTTTAGTGAATCCTCGGGTTTCAACGATTTTATGTTTAGGTTTCACATTTTCGACATTGTCACATATAACAGATTTATACATGTTTTTGATTTCTTCATCACCTAATTCCTCTATGTTGCAATGAATATACATTCTAGGGTCTTCTGCATAAACAACACCCTTTGGAATTTGGGAAAAAGCACCTGTGTTATCATCTTTCTTAGCTACCTTGGGAACTAGCTGAAACACAGGCCTAGGTCATTTTATAACCTTGACTACTATAGGGTTTGCTATGAATTCAGGTGCAGAGGAGGATGCCATGATGATAAATACCTTTTTCTACCTTTGGATGGATTGATTGCTAAAGTGCTTTGCCTCTTTGCTCGGAATGCCTTAGCTCGGAAATCTTCGCGCTCTCTGAAAGTTTGAATTCACGATGAAATGAAATGGAGCCAAAAACCTTATTTTATAAAGTCTTTTCTGCTACCTACCACATTAATTATTTGCTGGCAATGTATTAACTCAACTTTATTTGCTGGTAATGAAGGATTTTCAACTTCTTTTCTCTAACCAAGGGAATAATAGCACATGTGTCATTAAATTGCCAAACCCTCAAGATAATTTTCTTCAATTTGATGAAGAACATCCTGCCGGTGGAGCATTGCTCTATCCTGCCGGTGGAGCATTGCTCTGTCCCACCGGTGGAGCATCATATTGTCCTGCCGGTGAAGCATTTGTTGGTTCTACCAGTGGAGGAGTAACCCCAATATTTAGATCACCTTTTCTAATCCATTGCTTTGAAAATTCTTGCTTAACCTCTTGAACCTTTTCTTTACCTTTCAAGCTAGTACTTTTGTTATCTACCGGTGTACCTTTACATCTATAGAATTTATCACTATGACCAATCTTGTTACATGCATAACAAGTTACATTATTTTTCTGAATAGCTTTCCCAGAACCTATGCTGGTTTGTGTTCTGCATTTATTTGATAAATGACCAAATCTTCCACAAACATAACATCTTACATTCATTCTACAATTTTCAGAGTTATGACCAGTTTTGTTGCATTTGGTGCATTGACCGGTGGGAGGATTGATGTTCTGATAATTCCTAGATCTACATTCATTTTCCCTATGACCATATTTATTACAGTTAAAGCATTTTCCATTGAATTTGTAAGTATTAGAGGGTCTTACCGGTTTGCTTTGATCTTGGGTATTTGCAGTACCAGAGCTTTCTCCAACTTCAAATCCAACTCCAGAAGTGTCAACTTTGGGTTTTTGATTCTTCAATAAGGTACCAAGTTCTTCTGAGCTTTTCTTGAATTTTTCTTTGTGTTGATTTGTAGTTTCCAATTCCCTTTCCAAGATCTCTTTTTGTCTCATTAGTTCATTCGAGTCATTTTGAGTATGCATCAGATCTATCTTCAACATGTCATTTTCATAGCTAAGTCTTGTGTTCTCATTTGCTGCATCACTTAGTCTTTTGGTCAATTCTTCTTCATTCTTCTTTCTGTCCTCGATCTCTTTGCAGAATCTCATAGTCATATCCTGCATTTCATTTTTTGTTGTCATGATCTCTTGTTTCAATTTGCTTATCATATCATTTAGTGATTCCTTTTCATCATTTTCATTTTGCAATTTTTCACAAAGTTCTCTTCTCTTGTTTCTTGTAACAGTAAGATTTTCTTGAAGTGCCTGAATAATGTCCTGAGCTGCTTTTAAATCATCTTCTAATTTGATATTTTTCAACTTCTCTGCATCATAGTCAGTAAGAGCTCCTTCAAGTTGCTTCATCAGATTTTCCATCTTTACCGGTGTCAAGATCTTCCTCAAGCTGTTAGGCTTCTGAAAATAGAGGACCAGGCTCTGATACCAATTGTTATGGTTCCCATAGATACTGAGAGTGGGGGGTGAATCAGTATCTAACCGGTAATGAAATTTTCTTAAAACTGAATATGTAGAATATAAAGTAACAGTATACCGGTATGCAAATAACAGAATCAAAAGCATCCACATGAAAAGAACACCATAACACAAGATGTTTAACGAGGAAACCCGGTGTGAGAAAAACCTCAATGGGATTTGTGACCCACAATATTCACTTACTGGCCAATAAGAGAATATTACTTACAATAGGGGCCTGCACATGCAGGAAGGCCAACTGCCTAGAGCTCACTGCTCAATAAGAAGTCACACTAACTTACAATGAGGATTTACACAAATCCAATATTTTGTACTGCTTTACAATAGCATCTTCAATGCCATATTCAGTACCGGTTCTTGCTCTGTTCTTTACATATACCCTTGACCTACAATTCGCACATTAGGTCTGTCTTATAATTTATTTTTTTCTTTTTATCCATATCCTACAAATGCCTACAATGATCTCTTTTATATACAAGAGTCATTTTACAATTTGCCAAGTCGGCTTACAATGATAAACAAAATATTACATATCAAAAATCTTGTTGGCCTCTATGCCGGTATACATATTTCCTTCTGTGTCGGTGTACATCTTCTGTGCCGGTGCTAGTGTAGATTGATTTTGTTGATGCTGGAGCACTATTTTGTTTGAGTAATGCTTTGTCGGTATAATGTCTTGTCGGTGCCATAGGATTACAAGGTTTCCTGAGTAATGCTTTGTCGGTGCCGTAGGATTGCAATGTTGCCATCAATGACAAAACCTTCAATCACACACAATGTCTCATTGGAGTGTCCATATGCCAACATCAAGATGACTGCCCTCAACAAGATGCCTACTCCTAGTAGCCCTATTTGAAAATTTAAGGAAGAACTCAGAAATCCTCCTGATGATACCACAGACTCTTGATCCTTTTTGATGCCTCCAATGATGACACAAAACTCTTCCAAAACTTAGAACCTAACTCTTACATTAACTGGGTCAAACACGATTGCTATAGGAGGCCTAAAAGGCTTTTAGGCCACTTTTACAAAGAAACCACACACCAATTGATGGAAAGGGTTTTCACACATCCCAAAACAAAAAATCCATGGTCATATAGGGTCCAACACACTTAGTTTTACCCATGCACAATTTTTAGTAGTCAAAACAGGCTAGTCACATGAGGATGCCTAGCCTAGGGAATGATCCAAAACTCCACCAGTTCAACGACCCACTCAAAAACCTCAATAATCCTAAAGTAGATTATCTCCCCTACCATTCCTTAGAATTTGAGCCAATTTGGCCAAAGGAATGTGGGGTTAAGAAGACATTTCCTTAGAAACCCTGGTTTTGGAGGGTTTTCAGACTGTCTGTTACTAAAATGCAAATATCTTCCTTATTACATAGTCTTTTCCTACAAAATCAAAGCCAAATTAACATAAACACATATTCCTATTTGAATCAATTATTTAGGCTACACATTGAATCCATACAATGGTCATACAAGGCACTGTTATAGCAAATTTCTAGAAATTTTTGAGTGTTTATTGAATCTGATCACAATCTTCCATCCAAAATTCATCATCATTATTATTTTCTATCTCCAAGGCTTTAAAAAAGGTTTCTCCAAACTCCAAAACTAACTCCAACTGAAATTTGAATTAGATAGCCATTGGAGGGAGATTAGTTACAATTTGACAAGAAATTGACAACAAAAGTTGTCACCCAACTTGACAACTTTGCACAAACTTGACAACTTATGACATTTTCCTATGTAAACTATTAGGAGATATCATAAACTTGATAAATAGGCCACAGAGGAGGAAAAATACATTTGTTTCCTCATTTAGGCATTTTGGATGTCATTTGACCATGGTTGACCAAATAGTTCCTATGGAGTTCACACTACAAAATGGCATCAAATCCTTACATGGCTAATCAAAACAACCCAAATGGTCTTGAAATTTTTTATTACAACTCAAAAAAATTCAAATAACCTACAAACACTTCTAAGAGCCTTCATTTCTCAAATGGTCTTCAAATTCTGCAAGCTGCCCCTGCACCACACACACACACACACACACACACACACACACACACACACACACACACACACATATATATATATATTTATGTATGTATACATATACATATACATATACATATACAATATATACATATACATATATAAATACATATACATATACATAAACATATACATATGTATATGTATATATATACACACATATATACAAAGAGAAACAAATACAAAAGTGTGACATAGTGATCGCATGTGATATTTTATTGAAGTGAATAGTTTAAGAGTGAATGAAGTGTGAGAAGTCTGTTTATTGAGTTGAATTGGAACTATATTTCATGCATATGTAAGATGCAACTTTAGTAGCTCATTTGTTTGTTCTCTTTTGGGTATTATGCCCTTTTGGCAGTGAGCCTTCATTTTTGTTAATGAGCCTTGTAGTGAGAACTTGTAATATTCTATAACTAGTTATATTATATTGAGAGTTAACAGTCTCCATAGTTTTCCCCTAATGGGTTTCCATGCAAAAATATGGTGTTCTCTTGTGTATGTATATGTGGATGGTATCTTTACTTTTACTATTCATTTAATCACTCATTCCTTTCTATTGCATTCTAATTGATGTGAATCTATAAATTAATAAAAGATTGTTTTAAGCCTTAGGGAATGCTGATCCACCCCCTCTCTTAGTATTCCTACTGTTCAATAGGCATTTTTAGAGTTCATGTGGCAATTGATGTGCATGAAGAAACTATTATTATAGGATTAAAGAAAAGGTACTTTATGCCTCATTGTGTAAAATACTATAATTTTTACACTGGGTAGGAGAATTAGAAGAGGTGCAAAAGCATCTTAATATAGACACTGTATTGGTGAAAAATTAGGGGTTTCCATCATTAGATGTATGAAAACTGCTAATTTTTACTTCGAACCAATACATTGGGTAAAGATAGGAATTTGATAGAGCTAAACCTAAGAGGTTGATGCAAAGAATCCAACACACTCAACCAACTAGGAAGATTTTTCTCCCAACTCACCTATTCAATTAGGTGTCAACCCTTCTCTGACTCATAAGACTCCTCATAGGTTCACTAGTTACTCACAAGGCTTCCATACACCAATTTTTGGCATTATTGGCATTAGGTTATCACTGATGTCAACTAGTTTAGCATGGTCACCGGTGAGTAAGAAATGGTTATCGATATAGGAGAAGTAAGACATGATAATGTCAATCCATATGTGTGTAAGAAGATAGAAGGTAGGTTACCGGTACACATGAAATGCATCATCTACCGGTAAAGAAGGCTCATCGATAAGGCAAGAAAACAAGCAAAAGAAGAACTAAAGGATGTGAACTAAAATACATAGAGAAGTTTAATACTGCCAGTAAATGAAGTGAGATGTTGAACTAGCCTGTTTAATGGAAGGCCAAGTTGATCCACTAATAGAGAAGAGGTATACAGGTATGAAGGCCCACTATTGAAGATAGGTTATACTGGTAAGGTGAGTTGAACTGGCAGCCAATATTGGTTGGTGAAGGATGTCAAACTGACATTGCAAACCAAGTATAGATGGATGTCGACAAGGATGCCAGGTGGATGCTAGGTGGTAATCATATAGAGGTCGGTGAAGTGTTCATCGACATAATAGTCAACAAGCAGGTCATCTTGTATGAAGAACCTGCAAATCATGGAAGGATGGTAGAAGGTTGCAGATCAAGGAAGAAAATATGGAAAATGATTCAATAAATCCTGCAAGAAGATCTAATCTTTGTACCCGTTTGTTGAAGGAAACGGCTAAGCCATTAATGGTGTGTGATAGAGAAATGCAGAAAAGCATAAAGCACACATCCAAATATAGAAAATGCACATCGAAATGCAAGATTTTGGTGGTTCTGATTGATGACATGTAGATCATCTCCCTAGAAAAGCAGATCGGATCAAATATAATATGGATCAAATTATTGAAGGCAAAACATAACATGCCACTATTTGAATTATTTTTGGCGGGAACCCTAAAAGATAAATATGTCAGCTCGAGACTAAAATCAGTGGATGCTTGATGCGGAGAGTGAGAGAGAGGAAAGCCTAAGAAAGGAGAAAGATTATATTCCTGGGGTTTACTCTGAGAAAGTTGTAGGGTGAGCTAGCAGGTGAATCAGTGAGAGAGTCTAATCGGTAAACTATTGTAGTTCTAATAGTCAAGCTACTCAGTGAGGTGTGATTGATCAAGAAGGAATCCAAGAGTGACAAAGTGTGGTGTGAGGCTGAGGGAGAAGGAAGAGAGGCTAGGAGGAACCAGTGAGTGATCATAGTGAGAAATCTGATAACTAGCACTGTGAGAACTAGTGAAGAAGAGAAGTTGTTAATCAACATAAATCCATTGATCAGGTGTTGTAGAACTCATTTGCAACCAAGTGCTATAACTGTATCAAAATTGTATTTCATTATACAACACCAAGTTGGATCTTGGTGCAAGGGTTGGTGCTCCTTGGGCTGGTGCCCTAAATCATTGTAATCCATTGTTTCTTTGTGAGGATGGATTGGAGTAGTAGACTCCAACAACATTTCTCATCGATTTTTTTCCCATATTGGGTTTTCCTCATACATCTAGTGTTGTGGGTTACACATTTATGTGTTTGCCTCTTTTGATATGCATATTTATCTTACCGGTTTGGTTTTTTAGTGTTTAGGGTGATAACCAGTATTCCGAGGTTGATTAAAAAGTAAAGATTTCAAGAACCACTTATTCACCTTCCTCTCAATGGTACATTGTGTTCAACAATTTGTATCAGAGCATAGATTCCCAATTGATTAAAGCTTGGGTAGATTATGGTCGTAGAACACAATGGAAAGAAATGAGTCTGCCTCCTCAAAAGCCCCCATGTTTGATGGATCTAACTATGCCTTTTGGAGCATAAGAATGGAGACCTATATTTTCTCCTTTGGTTTTGATGTATGAATGTCTATAAAAAATGGGTATATTGTCCCTAGTGTTCCTCCCACTGATTTGGATGCTAAGAAGGAGTATGAGAATAATGCAATGGATAAACATGCTATCTTAAGTGGCCTATCAGATAATGAGTTTGGCAAGGTCATGCATTGTGCATCTGCTAAGGAGACTTGGGATAAAATGCATAGGCTATTTGAAGGAGATACCAAAGTTAAATAGGCCAAGTTGCAATTCCTAAGGGGTCAACTTGAGGGATGAAGAAAAGATTATAGACTACCTTCATAGAATAGATGAAACTGTGAACACCATCAAAGGAATTGGAGAAGAAATTGTTGATGAGATTATTTTCAAGAAGGTACTTAGATCTTTCACATCTAAGTATGATACTAAGGTTTTTGGCACAAAGGAAGCCAAGGATTTGAAGGCTTTCACAATGGATGAGCTATTTGGCTCTCTAATAGCCTATGAAATGAGAACAACCAGTGAAGCATCCTCAAGGAAAGAGGCAGCATTCAACTCCACCAAAAAGGGGAAGGCAGAGGTTTCTCATAAAGGATCTAGTGAAGACTTGGATGCAGAGCTAGCAAACTTGGTTAGAAATCTCAAGAGAGGATCTGACAAGCATAAAGGAAAGTTACCACTCAAATTCTTCAATTGTGGTAAAGTTGGACACTTTTCTACGAAATGTCCTTATAATGAAACCGGTGGAGATAAGAAAAGAATTTTTGGTAGATCTATCGGTAAAGACAAAGAAAGAAATGTCTACCAGCGAGGAAGAAGAGGCTACCTTAAGAAGAACAACCTATACTCTATTGAGGATGATGCCATAGATGAAGAAATTTATTCAGAAGATGACTACCATGAGAATGAAATAAATTTTAATCTCTTTATGGTACTTGATGAACTGGTTGGTGAAGATGAGGAAGAAGAAGACATTAAGGCTGAAGTGGATCTAGAAGGTGAGCTCATAAGTTCTCTTGAGGAGCTAAGTAAACAAAGAAGAGAAATCAATAATTTCAAGATTGATGCAGTAGAAGAACAAGGTATCTTGAAGAAATCATTGGATGAGTCCAATCAAGTTACATCTGACTTGAAACTCCAGTTGGAAGAAGCCAAGAGGATATGTGAAGTTACATCCTCTAATCTGATAAAGAAGGAAAAGGAGCATCAAGATCCTGGAAGTAGAAATAGTGAAGCTCAAAAAGGAGCTTGAAAAGAGTAAGGAAGAAATGAAAGTGAGAAGCAAATATGAAGGAAGCACCGAAGCCTTAGACAAGATGTTGAACAAACAGAAGCAATCTAAAGATACTAGTGTCTTAGGATTTGAAGAAGGACAAAGTTCAAATAATAAAAACACATCTGGTAAGGAGATATAGTTCACTTCTTCAAGTGAAGGTGAAGAGAAGAAGACATTCATGGTAAGCAAGGATACCAGTAAGAAGACTTATGCAAAAGCTATTAGAAACTACCACATAAACCGGTTTACACAATCAATGAACCGGAGGCCACACTCAATGTACTGGAATGTAGATCTTAGGAGAAATGCAAGAGATGATCATGAAAGATTCACTAGAGTTAGCAGCATGAAAGGAAGACCCCAAGTGAAATAGTCATTTGCAGGACCGAGGCAACCTAACCAGTATGTTCCAAAATTTCATAGTTATTATTACCAGTTTAACAAATTTAGACATAGGTTAGCTGATTGTAGATCAACCAATAAGCCCACTATGAATTATGAAAGTAGAAATCCATTTAATGCACTTTGGGATATGAATGTTGTCTATTATCAGTGCAATAGATTTGGTCATAGGATATTTGAATGTAGGAAGAGTAAACCGGTGTGCTACATTAGTTTCAAAGATTAATCCTTCAATGAAAATGTGAAATTTTATAACTATAAAGAGTTTGGACACATGGAAATTTTTTATAAGAACAAGAAATCAAGAAGAAGAGGATAGATCCTGATCAAGAACCGGTAGTTAAACCAGAGCACAAAATTGCAGCTGACAAGAAGAAGGAAACTAAACCGGTATGGGTTGAGGAAGAAAAGGGCAAGGAAGAATCAAGTCTAATAGTGCAGACTTCCCTACATGTTGAAAGAAGAAATCTATGGGTTGTAGATAGTGGTTGTTCCAACTACATGACCAGTGATAAAAAGAAATTTATCAAACTTGAAGAATGTAATGGTGGCTCAATAAGATTTGGAGACAACTCATTGATCAAGATAAAGGGAAAAGGTACTCTAAACATTGATGGCAAAATGAAAGCACATGACATGTATTATGTGGAAGGCTTGAAGAACAACTTGCTGAGTGTGAGTCAGATGTGTGAAAAAGGGTATAAATTCACCTTTGATTCTACTAGCTGCTAGATAAAGAAGGAGAGTATCGATCAGACTGTAGCCGAAGGAAAGAGGATAGATGGTAATGTATACAAGCTGAAAGAATTTTTTAAATCCCAATGCATGTTGGGACAAGTGGATGAAAGTGGGTTGTGGCACAAAAGATTAGGCACATAAATTTTGATAATCTAGTTGTAGTAAGAAAAAAGGGGTATGTAAGAAATGTACCATAAATAATCAAACTGGTAAGCATATTTTGTGATGAATTTGTGAAAAGTAATTAGACTAAGGTGAGCTTTGGGAAAAAAGATCACAACACCTCAAGACCACTTGAAATAGTACATACAGATCTATATGGTCCACCTAGGACAAGAGGTTTTGTTGGTGAAAGATATTTTATGCTCTTCATTGATGAAAATTCAAGAATGACATGGGTCACTTTCCTACAAGATAAATCACAAGCATTTGATAGATTCAAGATCTTTAGGAAGATGGTGGAGAAGGAAAGTGGGTGCAAGCTGAAATGCCTAAGGTCAAACCAAGGTGGAGAGTTCACATCAAATGAGTTTGAAGATTACTATGAAAGACATGGATTCAAAAGGCAATACTCAGCCCCTAGGACACCACAAAAAAATGGTGTGGTAGAAAGGAAGAACAAGATAGTCAAGGAGGTGGCTAGAACCATGTTAAATGAGGCCAGCTTGTTGGACATATATTGGAAGGAAGTGGTTCATACTATTGTATATACCTTGAACTGAGTTCAACTAAGAACAAAAGGAAGAATGGTACCTTATGAGTTGTGGTATGACCGAAAAAAATCAATCTGGTACTTTAAGGTATTTGGAAGCAAGTGTTTTATCAAGAGAGATATGGATGGTTTAGGTAGTTTTGATTCCAAGAGTGATGAAGGAATCTTCCTTGGTTACTCATCTAACAACAAGGCCTATAAATGCTACAACAAAAGATCAAGAAGAGTCATTGAAAGTGTGCATGTAAGAGTTGATGAAGATATGCACAAAGGAAGACAATCATAGATAAACTAGTATGACGACTTTGGTGATGAAGGTGAGGAAGCTCAGTCAGACAATAAACCGAAAGAAGCATCCACAAAGGCTCCTAACTACTATGTGCAAATGAACCACCTGGAAGAGAAAATTTTAGGTAATAAGAGTGATGGTGTGTAGACTAGGAGAAGACTTTCTCATAATGCTAAACAAGTCATTTTCTTCCTTATGACTGAAGTAGAACCTAAAACATTCAATGAGGCCAACAAAATCGGAAATGGATGGATGCATTGGAAGAAGAGTTATAGAAGATTGAGAAGAACAAGACTTGGGAATTAGTCCCTAGATCGAAAGAAAAGAACATCATGTTGGCCATTTGGTGGAATTGATTATATGTTGCATTGATGTTTTTTCATTGATGCGAACACTAGCTGTTTGGATGCTTTACCGACACCCTTGTGGTCCTAGTAGGTTGAGTGGTTTTTGGTTGATTTGGGTCTACCATGATCCGGTAGGCTCCAATATGATTTGGCTATGGAATTAGCTTGTTCATGATAGTCACTCTCATATTTAGTAAGTTGGTTTTGGTCTGGTGATCAGATGCTATCCTGTTTGCTTAGAAGCTTGGTTTCTGGTTCCAATGAGGGTTTCATCGACAGAGCTTTTGATGAAGATCTTTTGATGAATTGCATAAGTAATGTTGGTGAAACTTCTGGTGGAGTTTTAGGATGCTGATGGTGATCATGTTTGAAACTTGGCAGATGGAGATCACTACTATAGCATGTGGACCTATATTGGGTCCCGGTTGATCTAGATTATGGACCAACTTTCATTTAATGTGTAGACTGGAGTTCTCGATATGTTTGCAAGATGTCTTATGTGTTAGGTATTATTTTTTTGGTCTAAGGCTGACATGGTTTGTAATTATGTAATTGGTTTATTATCTAGTGGCCGACCTAATTGTTTATGGTCAAGGGTTTGTATGTATAGATGTAAGATCTCATTGTAGATCATATGTGGAATGGGAAATGGAATTTAATGTGTGAATAATGTAATATCATTCAAGCAGAGGATTTGGTCAATCATTGGAGATTGAATTGGGTTTATGTAAGAGAATTTAGTCCTCTGAGATTGAGCTTAACCAGAACTATACTCAAGCATAGGAGATGCTATGTTTTGCAATTCAACAGTTCTCCGGATTATAGTCTGGATTTCTATGTAGTCAGTGAGGCTCCTTTAGTGATGAGCAGTACGCTCTAGGCTATTGGTCTTCTTGCAAGTGTAGGCCCCTCAATTATAATTCACATACTTACTGCTGAAGTATTATTTGATAGTGGGTAGGTTTCCCACCATGGATTTTCCCTTTAACAGGTTTTCCATGTATAAATATTGGTGTCATGTGGATGGTATTTATTTCTATGACTATTGTTTATGCTTAATTGGTTTAACTTCTATTCCAGTATTAATGGTTTGGGTTCTAGTATTAAAGTTTAAATTGCTAATGGTTCCAGTAATCTATGACAGCTGATTCACCCCCCCTCTCAGTTGTCTTCTGGTTATTTGAACTGTCTAACAATTGGTATTAGAGCTTTGGTCCTCTCTACATTAATATTAACTACTTGAGGAAGATCCTATGGCAACTAATAGTTCAAGTTCATCTAGTTCTTCTGGAGCTATCTTTTAGAGAGATATTCCTAGGCTTGATGGAACAAATTACACAGTATGGAAGATTTAGATGGAGACTCATCTGAGATGTATTAGCAAGGAGATTTGGGAGATCACATAGAATGGTGTCACACCCTATAATCTAGGAGCTAACAATCCTCCTTCAAAAAACCTTGATAAGGAGCTTGGGAATGATTGTAGAGAAAGAGAAGCCCTCTTGTGTGCACTTTCTAATTAACAAATAATGGGATTAATCGACAAATCATCTAGAAAGGCTATATGGGATAAGCTGGAGACTCTTAATTAAGGTGACCCTATAGTGTAGATTGCTAAACTTGAGTTTTACTGGGTGAGATATGAAAACCTAAAGATGGAAGAAGATGAAATAATTACTGCATTCATGGAAAGGGTAAATGAGATTATGGGAATACAATGTTGTGGTGGAACTCTGAGTGAAGATGAAATTGTTTCTAAAGTTCTGATAGCCCTAACACTGGCTTACAAAATTAAGGCTATTGCTATTAATGTTTTGAGAACAATGGCTAATACATCTATCACCAGAGATACCCTGATTGGGAAACTATTTTCTTTTGAGCTTGAAAAATTTGGACCTTCTGGAGCTATGAAGACTGAACTTGCTTTTCATGCATCTACATCTGCAACGGATAAGCAAGATTGGAAAGCTTTATATGCAAAGGAATTAGAAGATATGAAGTGAGAAGATGATGAGTTTGAGCAACTTGAAGCACTATTTACTAGAAGAGTACCTACAGGATTGGTAGGAAGTAAGTATGAAAGAAAAGAACCTTTTAAATGTTTTGCATGTAATAAGATTGGTCATTTTGCATCTAGATGTCCTAAAAGGAATTCAATATTTGAAGAAAGAGTTAGAAGATCATTTAAGCCTAACCTTGGATATCAGAGCATAAATAAGTACAGGAAAAATAGAGAAAAATCATGCTACATAGCAGATGAGGAAGGCATTACTGATTTTGATGATGAATTGGCATAAGATTCTGCTAGTGGTTCTAGAAATGGGAAGGAATGGTTGCTCCTAGCTATCAAAGAAGATGATCCGGTACTAGAAGAGAATGTGCCTGAAGAAAAGGTACTTGCTACTAAAATTGAAGACAAGGATGAATGGGTAATTGAAAATGGTTGTTCACATCATGACTGGAGATAAAGGGAAGTTTCTATCTTTGCAAGAATTTGATGGTGGTCTAGTTAGATTTGGAGATGACAAGGCATGTATGATCAAAGCAAAAAGGAACTATATCATTGGATGGTAAGAATAATGCTAACAATGTTTATTATGTTAAAGGTTTAAGGTAGAATCTTTTGAGTGTAGGACAATTGGTAGACAAGGGATTTCAATTACAGTTCAAGGATGGAACATGAAAAATCATTACCAGATTTGGTTTGGAGATTGCAACCAGTACACAGGAAAAATGTAACATGTTTCATTTGAACTCTAGTGAGAAGACATGTTTGATTACACAGATTGATGAGAGTTAGCTATGGCATAAAAGGTTGTGTCATGTGAATTTTGATTGCATTGTAAATATTAGTTCAACTAAGGCAATTAGGGATATACCTAAGATTATGAAGCCCTATAATCTGGTATGTAAAGAATGCCAAATGGGTAAATAGATTAGGACCTCTTTTAGGAGTATACAAGATAAATCAAATGATGTTCTTGATCTTATTCATATTGATTTGTGTGGCCCTACTAGAGTTAAAAGTTTTCAAGGTGATAGATATTTCATACTAATCATTGATGATTAGTCTAGAATGATGTGGGTTACTTTTCTAAAAGAATAATCTGAAGCATTTGAAAAGTTTAAAATCTTTAAGGCTAAAGTGGAAACTAAGATAGGATTTAAGATTAAATGTTTGAGGTTAGATCATGGTGGAGAATTCACATCCAGCGAGTTTAATAACTTTTGTGAGAAGCATGGTATAAGAAGACAATTTTCTACTCCCTGGACACCTCAACATAATGGAGTTGTGGAAAGGAAGAACATAACTATCTTGGATGTTGCTAGAAGAATGATTATGGAAGCTAGTCTACCTCATATCTACTAAAGAGAAGCAGTGAGCACAATGATTTATACATTCAACAAAGTACATATCAAAGGAGAAACTAGTAAGACACATTATGAATTATGGTTTGGCAATACACCTACAATTAAGTATTTCATAATATTTGGTAGTAAATTTTTTATCGAGAGAGATGATATCATTGGAAAATTTGATCCTAGATGTGATGAAGGCATATTTCTTGGTTATTCTAATGAAAGCAAGGCATATAGATATTATGACAAGAGATTGCAGAAAATTATGGAGAGTGCTAATGTCAAAGTAGATGAGCTGAACAAAAGTCAAATCAGACTTTATGAGAAGGAACCAATAGTGGAAATGATTATATTTGAACCAATAGCACCTTTACCAGAATAGACCATTGAACCAGTTACTCTGGCAGTATTAGAGAATTCTATAGTGGTTGAAGAATAGGGGAGAGGAACTGAGAGTCAGGGGACTCCTAGGTTTGTGGGATTGAATCATTCAGAAGATCAGATCATTGGGGGTAAGACCAATGGAGTGATGATAAGAAGAAGAGTGGAAACTAATGAGGTATGTTTAATTTTACAAGTTGAACCAGTATCAATAATTAAGGCATGTAAAGATGAATATTGGTTGAAAGTTATAAGGAATAAAGTTAGATTGGTTTATGTGAACACTAAAGAGCAGATTGCAGATATTTTCACTAAACCTTTTCCCAAGGAATCATTTGAGTACCTGAGAGACAGATTGGGAGTTTTTGCCCCTTTGATAGAGACTTGATTGATGTAGATTGACATTAGTTTGGTATGCATTAGAAGAGATACTATTCATTTTGGTGCTGATTTGGGGATGCTACTACTCAGGGGGAGTAGTCAGCTTTGTGATTCAATAGTTTATGTTTTTGCTTTGATATTTTTATCACATTTTTGGCATTGATGTCATATTGATGTGAAGAAGAAAAAGAAAAACAAAGGAAAAAGGGAGAGATTCAGAGCTTTACAGAGATATTATTCATAGGGGGAGTTAAGTCTTTATTTCAAAGCTGTATGCAGGAGATTGTTGGATGCCTTCCATTGGGGGAGACTTGTTTCGCATTTCTTGGTACTTAGATGTTTTTCACATCTAGTGTTGCCATCAATGCCAAAGAGGGAGATTGTTTGCCATTTTGTGGAATTGATTATGTATTGCATTGATTTTTTTTCATTGATGCCAACACTAGCTATTTGGATGCTTTACCGACACCCTTATGGTCCCGATAGGTTGAGTGGTTTCTAGTTGATTTGGATCCGACATGATCTAGTAGGCTTCAATATGATTTGGTTATGGAATTAGCTTTTTCATGATACTCATGCTCATATTCAGTAAGTTGGTTTTGGTTTGGCGATCAGATGCTATCCTGTTTGCTTAGAAACTTGGTTTTTGGTTACGGTGACGATTTCATCGGTAGAGCTTTTGATGAAGATCTTTTTATGAATAGCATAACTGGTGTTGGTACAGCTTCAGGTGGATTTTAAGATGCTTATGGTGATCATGTTTGAGACTTGGTGGATGGAGATCATTCATGTAGCATGTGGACCTATACTGGGTCTTGGTTGATATAGGTAATGGACCAACTTTAATGTAACATGCAGATTGGACCTCCCGCTGTGTTTCCGGGATGTTTTATGTGTTGGGTATTATTTTTTTGGTATAAGGCCGACTTGGTTTTAAATTATGTAATTAGTTTATTATTTGGTGACCGAACTAATTGTTTATTGTCGAGGGTTTGTATATATAGATGTAAGATCTCATTGTAGATCATCTGTGGAATGTAAAATAGAATGTAATGTGAGAAAAATGTAATATCATTCAGGTAGAGGATTTGGTTGATCATTGGAGATCATATTGGGTTTATGTAAGAGGATTTAGTCCTCTGGTATTGAGCTTAACTAGAACTGTACTCAAGCATAGGAGATGCTATATTTTGCAGTTCAACACTTCTCCGGATTGTAGTCTGGATTTTTATGTAGTCAGTGAGTCTCCTTTAGTGTTGAGCAGTGCACTCTAGGTTGTTGGTCTTCCTGGAAGTGCAAGCTCCTCAATTGTAACTCACTTACTTACTGCAGAAGTATTATCTGACTATGGGTCGGCTTCCCAGTGCTATTTTTCTCTTTACCAAGTTTTCCACATATAAATCTTGGTGTCATGTGGATGATATTTATTTTGTGATTATTGTTTATGCTTATATGGTTTAACAACTATTCCTGTATTAATGTTTTGGGTTCCGGTATTAAAGTTTTAATTTCTACTGGTTCTGGTAATCTGTGACAATTGATTCATCGCCCCCTCTAAGTTGTCTTCTAGTTATTTGAACTTTCTAACACTTCATTGACACCAAATGGGTCTACTAGAATAAGATGAATGAAGAAGGTAAAAATTTTAGGCATAAAGATAGACTTGTGTGCAAGGGTTACTCTCAAGTAGAGGGCATTGATTTTGAAGAAACATTTGCCCCAGTAGCTAGATTAGAAGCAATTATAATGTTTCTATCTTTTTCTATCTACAAGGGTTATAAGGTATATCAAATGGATGTAAAATATACCTTCCTCAATGGAAATTTGGAAGAAGTGTACATGGAGCAGCTGGAAGGGTTTTTGTTACATAATGATGAAACCTTTGTGTGCTGGTTGAAGAAAGCCCTGTATGGTTTAAAGCAAGCTCATAGAGCATGGTATTCAAGGCTAGACTAGTACCTGAAGGAGAAAGGATTCAAAAAGGGGAGTGCTGAAAATAATGAATACATCAAGAGAGATAGAAACCACATGATCATTGTGGTTGTGTATGTAGATGACATTATTTTTGAAGGCAACAAGGACACCCTTTGCAAAGAATTTACTGATCAGATGTAGTCATAATTTGAGATGTCAATGCTCAGAGAATTGACATACTTCCTTGGTTTGCAAATATCATAGCAAGATAAGGGAATATTTATCTTACAAACCAAGTATGCAAAGGATATGTTAAAGAAATTACAAATTGAGGACTGCAAACTAGTGAGTACCCCCATGGTGATTGGAAGTAAATTATGCAAGAATGATGAATAACCGGTGGTGGATCAGACATTGTATAGATTCATGATAGGTAGCTTATTGTATCTTACAACTTCTAGATTGGATATAGTGTAGGTAGTGTACATGGTGGCTAGATTTCAAGCTACACCTAAGCAATCACATATGAATGTCGTAAGAAGAATTTTTACCTACCTGCAAGGAACACTCGATTATGGATTGTGGTACCCTAAACAAGGGGAATTCATCTTGGAAGCATATACTGATGCTAATTGGATAGGTTGCATTGATGACTAGAAGAGTACAAGTAGTGGTGCATTGTTCCTAGGTGACCAGTTGGTCTCATGGAATAGCAAGAAGTAGGATTTAGTCTCCCTATCAACTGTTGAAGAAGAATACATTGCTGCTACTACATGCTACTCTCAGGTCCTTTGGATGAAGAAAACCCTCAAGGATATACAAGTTGACATCTCTGATTCTACTTCCATCTGGTGTGATAATTCAAGTGCCATTAACATATCAAAGAAATTGGTGATGCATTCAAGGACAAAGCATATAGCCATCAAGTATCATTTTATCATAGAGAAGGTTGAAGGATAGAAAGTAAATATGGACTATGTCCATATAAGAGAAAAAGTGGCAAACATCTTCACCAAACCATTGTCGATAAGCAGTTTTGAGTACTTAAGACACAAGTTGGGAGTTGTGTCACCTGCCTCACGTACTTAAGTTTGTTAGGAGATATATGGTTCAGAGGAAGTTCATAGCATCAAATATACCACTTGAACCACATGCTAATCATAGGGAAAGTTCAGGATTGTATGTCTCGGTACTAGTTGTAATCACTAAGAGAAGATTTTACTAAGGGCGAGATAAGTATGAATCAAAGGGGGAGAATAAAGTACCTTGACCCTTTGTCATTGTATCAAAGGGGGAGAAATATACCTATGTAAATGTATTGTAGTAAGTTGACATCAATTCCAAAGGGGAATATTATTGGAACTATTGGCATTAGGTTTTCATTGATATCAACTGGTTTGGCATTGTCACCGGTGAGTAAGAAGTGGTGACCAGTATAGGAGAAGTAAGACATGATGATATCAATCCATATGTGTGTAAGAAGATAGAAGGTAGGTTACTAGTACACATGAAATGCATCATCTACCGGTAAAGAAGGCTCACTGGTAAGGCAAGAAAGAAAGCAAAAGAAGAACTAAAGGATGTGAACTAGAATACATAGAGAAGTTTAATATTGCCGGTAAATGGACTGAGTTGTTGGACCAGAATGTTTGATGGAAGGCCAAGTTGATCCACCAACAGAGAAGAGGTTTGCAGGTATGAAGGTCCACTAGTGAAGTTAGGTTATACCGGTAACGTGAGTTGAACCGGTAGTCAATCTTGGTCGATGAAGGATGTCAAACCGACATTGAAAACCAAGCATAGATGGATGTCGACAAGGATAACAGGTGGATTCTAGATGGTGACCATATAGAGGCTGGTAAAGTGTTCATCAACGTAACAGTCAGTAATAAGGTCAACTTTTATGAAGAACCTGCATATCATGGAAGGATGGTAGAAGGTTGCGGCTCAAGGAAGACAAGATGGAAAATGATTGAACTGATCCTCCAAGAAGATTTGATCTATATACCTATTTGTTGAAGAAAACATCCAAGCCATTAATGGCATGTGATAGAGAAACACATAAAAGCATAGTGCAAACATCCAAATATAGAAAACACACATTGATATGTGAGATGTTGGTGGTTCTCATTAGTGACATGCAGACCATCTCTCTAGAAAATTAGGGCAAATCAAATCTAATACTAATCAAGTTGGTGAAGGCAAAACCTAACACAATGCTATTTGAATGCTTTTAGTTGGGAACCCTAAAAGATAAATATGTTAGCTCAAGACTGAAATCAATGGATTCTTGATGCAAAGAGTGAGAGAGAAGAGAACCTGAACAAGGAGAAAGATTATTTTCTTTAGGGTTTACTCTAAGAAATTTGCAGTGTGAGTTAGTAGGTGAACTAGTGAGAGGGTCTAACTGGTAGAGACAGAGTAACCGGTAAACTATTGCAGTTCTAATAGTCAAGCTAACTAGTCAGGTGTGACTGGTTAAGAAGGCATCCAAGAGTGACATAGTGTGGTGTGAGGCTGAGGGAGAAGGAAGAGAGGCTAGGAGGAACTGGTGAGTGATCAAAGTGATAAATATGGCAACCAAAAGTGTGAGAACCAGTGAAGAAGAGAAGTTGTTAACCGGCAGAAATCCATTGATCGGGTGTTGCAAAACTCATTTACAACTAGGTGCTATAACTGTATCAAAATTTAATTTCATTATACAACACCATGCTGGAGCTTGGTGTAGGGGTTGGTTCTCCTTAGGTTGGTGCCCTAAATCAGTAGGGATTGGTGCCCTGAATCATTATAATCCATTGTTTCTTTGTGAGGCTGGATTGGAGTAGTAGAATCCAGCAACATTTCTGATCAAGGTTTTCCCCATATTGGGTTTTCCTCGTACATCTGGTGTTGTGGGTTATGTATTTGTGTGTTTTCCTCTTTTTATATCCACATTTATCATATTGGTTTGATTGTTTAGTGCTTAGGGTGATAATTCATATTCCAAGGTTGATTAAAAAGAAAATATTTCAAAAACCATTGATACACCTCCCTCTTAGTCGTACATTGTGTTCAACACCAACAACACACCCATGCTTCTAAAAACACTTCCAACCCTTGAAATATCCTCAAATAGGAAAGTAAAACATGTTTGGGCCTCAATCCAACCTTTTCAACTCTCAATCACCATCAATACCCATTTGTACCCACTCACTCAATACCATTCCTTCACTAGGACTCCAACCTCCACTCTCATCATGCAATGAGTACTCAAAAACCTCTATACCCCTCTTGACACAACCTAAAATGGTTTCTCAACTTGAATAAACATGGTCCTCTACCCCGCCCCCCGCCCCCCCAACCACCCAAGAGGTTATAACAATGCTCAATGTGGATTCACTATTTTTAGGACAGTCATACAAATTGTAGTGATAGTCATAATAACCTGAGCCAAAACCTCTCTCCAAGGATTCCTAACACATCCAAGGATTACTAAGGACTCCCACACACCTTCCCCAATTTTCCTCCACTAGTTCCTTAGGACAACAACATACCCAGTTTTGGGACAGTCATAAAATGGTGAGTATTTTGGCCAATCAAGGGCCACAAACACTTGATTAGGGTCTAAAATAACCCCTCAAACCTTTCTAATCCTTAAACCAACCTTTGGGAGGTCAATATTGCATGTATATCAACCAACACATCACCAATTTGCTGCCATTTTTCAGATTGAGACAAAAAAATCAGATTTTGTGTCACCCTTAGCACGTGACAAAACTAGTAGTGAGCCCTAAAAAATCATTTACATGAGATAAAATAATAAAATAAAGTTTTTGAGCCATTTTTGGGGCCTTAAATTGAATAGAAATAAAGTTTAACATCTTTTTATGCTTGCTGCCAGCCCTACATAGGGTTTGGACAAATTTTACCAAAATGGCTTTAACTTTTCAAAAACTCAATGAAATCAAATGAGACAAAAAGAAAATTAAACTACATTCATGGACACACAAGTTTGAATCAATTTCCAAGTAAAATGACCAAATTTTGATAGAGAAACATGCTTAAGAATAAACTATTATGTTCAGGAATTGTAGAAACTCAATGCTTTCCTTATTAATTTTTATCTTCTTCATATAATATCTTGCATCCAACCAGTTTTTGGTCATGGGAAGGGCCTATTTGAGTTCCTCCAAGGCCTCCAAATTGATATAACCACCTTTTAAACCAGAATGACTAACAAACACCTAATTACCTTCTCAAACACAAAAAGTTCCTTTTGACAATTTTTGACAATATGAGCAACTTTTGTCTAGAACTTGATCCTAGACCAAATCATGACTCAAACTCACTTATATAAGTCCAAATAGATCCAAAAAACCCTTACATGTAATTGAACATCAATTTTGACCCATTGAGATCTATTTCTCACAAAATGACAACTTTGGACAATTTTTTGAGCAATATTAACAATATGACCCTAATAGGACTTGACCTAACATCCAATGGTCTCAATGACCTTATTATATCACATTTGGTCTTAAAATACATTATTTACAACCTTTATCCTTCAACACAAAAAAACTTCATAATTTTCCTCATAGAGGCCTGATGGTGCCCAGGGTGCTTCTGCACCATACATCCCCCCTAGAAGAGAACTCATATCCCATCAGGGGTTTATTTTTCCTGCTCCACCTTTCTTCTCTATTGCTCCATGCCATTTTGGTGCAGGAGCACATAAGGGTCCAATGAGACCTCAAAGAAAAAAATGGAAATGTTGAGTCTATTTGGATGTGAGAGGGTCATTCATGACCTAAACTAATGTAATAAGGCCATTGAAGGTTGAGTTATGTAGTGGTTGAGTAAATTTGGGTGAAGTTGTCTAATTGAGTCATTAATGGTCAAATGGTGTCATATGGGCATATTATGTAATAATTGCCAAGAAGGCATAATAGGTGTGAATTTGGGGTTCATAAGGTGTTTTAAAGATGTTCAAGGTATTAGGTTGAGTTTCTTGATGTCATAAGGTCAAAATCTCCAAATTTATCAAGTTTAACAAATTCAAATTTGAACTCCAACAGTTAGTTGGTTCAAATGGTTGTTCAGGAGATTGTTTTTGGTTGTGGGAGTCGAAATAAGTTTAAAAACCTCAGTCTCACATGTGGGAGAGGTTGCTGAAGGTTTTTTATGGATGTTGATGTTGGTTGGACATTGGCATATATAAAAAATAATCATTTTGTAATAAAACATACACGGTTCCCTGTATTTTTGTGTGCAAATCTAAACTTTCATTTTGTTGTATAGTTCGTACAGGGTGCTATTGGATTGGATTTTCATTGGTAGAGATATGGAAATATTCTACTTTTCATTTGAAACTGATTTGAATGTTTAATCAATCCATTTTGTGTATATATTGTCATTTGTCCTAAATTCTGCCATTTCGATAGTTTTGTGAAGGTTTTGAGGGTCAAAATGCTAAATTGACCCATTCCACCTTATGTACTTACTATTTATCATGGAATGGGTCTAGATCAATGTATCATAGCCTCTCATATTGGTTTGGATGTAGGGAAGAGTGAAATGAAGGAGTGGTGATCACAAATTGTTGAAAAGTTGTCATTTGAGGAGTGCATACCCGATGCCATGTATAGGTCTGAGTATTTCCATTGAGAAAGGGTATCATTTTATGTTGGATTATGTCTATCCATGTTTAATATATGGATTTTGACCTTTTGGTTGGGTCTGGAAGTGTTTGGAAGTGGTATTTTGAGGAAGCCCTAGGTTTTGGTTCCTAAAAGTGAGGGTTTGGTGTTTGGATGAGTAGATGAGCATGGTACCACTTACAAAATTTAAAATATGTTTATTTTCATCCTAAATAAATAATTTTTTTGGTTTTGGGATTGAAGAGTGAAGTTTGTGATAGGGTTGCTTTGTAAAGGTGGCCTAATTGGCCTAGTTTCATGCATAGCAGGGTATTGGTTCTTGTAATTGGTCCAATGCACCTATACCTAGTTTTGGAGTATGTTGTGTATATCTAAAAAGGGTGTTTGGATATGCAAATCCAAGTGTTTTTGGAAAGTTTTGAATAATTGTTGAATTACCCAATTTGGAGGGCTGGTAGGAATAAGCCTCCTAAGTGCAGTTTTGTGTATTGGGAAGTGAACCAGTCAATTTGGGCATGTGGAACCTTGTGTTAGGGTTTCATAGGTGTGTTAAACCCCTGAGTTATGTTTAGTTAAGCCATTGAAGTTGAAAACCCCATTTGAGTGGTTGGGTGATGCCTTGAGAGTGCATTGAGACAAGGTGTGAAAGGTTGAGAAAGCTAGTATTGGATGATTGGAGTTTGATTCTATTCAAGTAAATTGAGTGTTTTTAGAAGAAGGAACTATGCTTTGAATCATATTGGTATTAGAGCAGCAAGTAGGTCCTTGAGGAAATAGTGAGTGGTTTCTTGTGTGGAAGAGTTAACGGTTGGAGATAGATTGTGAAGATGCCTCCTAAGAACCAGATGGCTAGGGAGGATAATGAATTGAGAGAAGCCTTAGAGGAAAGAGAAAGAGAATTGAGGGAGAGAAGAGAATAGGATGCTACAAGGGAAAGAGAACTAAGATAGTTAAGAAGAGAGAATGCATCAATCTTGGTAAGATTGGAAGCATTGGAGAGGAATGCTAGAGGGGATTAGCAGAATGAACCAAAAGGAGGTATAGAAGAAAATATGAACCAACAAGGAGGGGATGAAGAAGAACTAGATGCTAATGAGAGGAATATGGTGAGGTTGTTGAAGGCAGTCCAAAGTGGTGGAACTAAGACAACCATAGCATTGCCTATCTATCACAAGAAGATGGATAGTGAATAGGTGTTAGGGTGGATAGATGCCCAAGAGAATTTATTTGAGTATGAGGAGATGAATAAGGAGAAGAAGGTTATTTTTTCTAAAACAAATTTGAGGGGTACTACTCAGACATGTTGGACTAGTGAGCAGACAAAGAGAGTGGCTAGAGGAAGAACAAAGGTTACCTCTTGGAGTAGAATGACAACCATGATAAAGAATCAATTTCTCCCATCAAATTATGCAATTCAAACTAAGAGGATGAGACAAAACTTGAAGTAGATGGACCTAGATGTGATGACCTATACTAAGCAATTCTACAAGTTGAGTATAAGAGGTGGATTGGAAGATGAGGATGAGAAAGTGGAAAGGTACCTTAATGGGCTTAGGTATAACTTGCAAGATGAAATTGGTATACCAAAGACACTTGGAGAGTGTTTTAGTTGGAAATAAGGGTAGAAGAAAAGGTAAAGAGGAAGAAAGAGAGGCAAGGAGGAAGTGGCACAGGTGGTGCAAATAGAGGAAGGGGTATCAGACCTAACAATGAAGGACAAGGACAAGGGAAATGAGTCATTTTCTGATCAAAGAGGTGGATATAGAGGTGGAGGCAGATTTGGATCAGGTAGAGGATCAGAAGTGTTAGAGGTAGGTGTTTTATATGCTATGAGGTTGGGCACCCTTCTTTCGAGTGTCCAATGAGTGAAAAAGGTCACAAGAAGGCTGAGAAAATAGTTCAATTAGCACAAGGGGAAGAACAACCAAAAGAAGCAAGAGTTGGTAATGTTGATCCAATACTTGAAGGTGACTTTCTAATGTTTAGACAGGGTCAAATGCAACAACAAGTGCAACAATAGGTATCCATCTTCAGAACTCAATGTCTAAGCCAAGGTAAGGTGTGTAAGGTGATTGTTGATTCGAGTTATCTTGACAATATAGTTTCTTAAGAAATGGTAGAAAATTTGAATTTAAGGAAGTTACCACATAGTAGACCATACAAGGCAACTTGGGTGACTGATGATCAGAATCTTGTAGTCTAAGAATAATGCTATGTAGAGTTTTCTATAGGTAATTATCATGATAGGTTGTTGTGTAATATGGTTTCCGTGACATGTTGCCATTTTCTCTTGGGAGGACATTGGCAATACTTGAGGAGGATGTTGCATGATGGGTACAACAACACATATGTTGTTCATAAGGATGTTTAAAGTTTTACTCTAACCCCTTTGCAAAACAATCAAATTTTTGAGCCAATAATTATATGTTTTGGTGGAAAAGAGTATCTATATTTTCAAGTCCCTAAGGTGAAGGGAACAAAAAATAGAGATCAGGGGTATGAGAAAACTTTTGTAATGTAGCAACACATGGGTGATGGCAATAAGATGTGGGCAGGTCTGTAGTGTATAACGGAGAAGGATTATGTGATTGTTGGAGACATAGTGTGTCCATTGAATAAGAAGGTTGAGGATAGTGGAGGCCCTTCAATTGTGAGCAGGTTGGGAGGTCATTTGAACCTCAAGCAATCAGTAAAGATGGTGCAACAACAAACAATATATGATTGTCCCAAATAGGGATGTACTAATTTTTATTTGAAGACTAATGATGTCTTTCTAGGTGATAGATGGAAGGTTGAATCATTTAATGAGTTTTTATTGCAATATATTCCCCATGAAGAGATGAGTTGTAGAATACCATCTAGAAATATGGGAGGTGCAAAGTCAAGACCCCTATTCTCTTGGGATAAGAGATTTTCCATAAGGGGGGAGTATGGTAAAGGAGCACCTAAGGGTCCAATGAGACCTCAAAGCCAAAAATGGAAAGGTTGAGTATATTTGGATGTAAGAGGGTCATTCATGACCTAAAACAATGTAATAAGACCTTTTAAGGTCAAGCTATGTAATGGTTGAGTCAAGTTGGGTTAAGTTGTCTAATTGAGTCATTAATGGTCAAATGGTGGGCCATATGGGCATATTATGTAATAATTGCCAAGAAGGCATAATAGGTGTTAATTTGGGGTTCATAAGCTATTTTAAAGATGTTCAAGGTATTAGGTTGAGTTTCTTGATGTCATAAGGTCAAAATGTCCAAATTTGTCAAGTTTAACAAATTCAAATTTGAACTCCAATGGTTAGTTGGTTCAAATGGTAGTTAGGGAGGTTGTTTTAGGTTTTGTAAGTCCAAATGAGTTTAAAAACCTCACTATCACATGTGGGAGAGTTTTTTGAAGTTTTTTTTATGGATTTTTATGTTGTTTTGACATTGGCATATATAACAACAATCATTTTGCAATAAAACATACACGGTTCCTTGTATTTTTGTGTGCAAATCTGAACTTTACTTTGGTTGTATAGTTTGTATAGGGTTCTATTGGATTATATTTTCATTGGAAGAGATAGGGAAATGTTCTAATGTTAATTTAACACTGATTTGAAGGTTTAATCAATCCATTTTGTGTATATATTGTTAACTCTCCTGAATTCTGCAATTTTGATAGTTTTGTGAAGGTTTCGAGGGTCACAATGCTAAATTGACCCATTACACCTTATGTAATTACTTTTTATCATTTAATGGGTCTAGATAAATGTATCATATCCTCTCATATTGGTTTGGATGTAGGGAAGAGTGAAATGAAGGAGTGGTGATCACAAATTGTTGAAAAGTTGTCATTTGAGGAGTGCATACCCGGTGCCATGTATAGGTATGACTGTTTTCATTGAATAAGGGTATAATTTTATGTTGTATTATGTCTATCCATGTTTAATATATGTATTTTGACTTGCTAGTTGGGTCTGGAAGTGTTTGGAAGTGGGATTTTGACGAAGCCCTAGGTTTTGGGTCCTAAAAGTGAGGGTTTGGTGTTTGGATGAGTAGATGAGCATGGCACCAATTAAAACCTTAAAAATATATTTATTTTAATCCTAAATAAAGACATTTTTTGGTTTTGGGATTGAGGAGTGAATTTTGTGATAGGGTTGCTTTGTAAAAGTAGCTTAATTGGCCTAGTTTCATTCATAGCAGGGTATTGGTTCTTGTAATTGGTCCAAATCATCTATACCTAGTTTCAGAATATTTTGTGTAACTTGGAAAAGGGTTTCTAGATATGCAAAAAAAATTCCACGTGTTTTCTGAAAGTTTTGAGTTATTGTTGAATTACCCAATTTGGAGGGCTAGTAGGAATAAGCCTCCTAAGTGCAGTTTTGTGTATTAGGAAGTGAACCAGTCAACTTGGGCACATGGAACATTTTTTTAGGGTTTCATAGGTGTGTTAAATCCCTGATTTATTTTTGGTTAAGCCTTTGAAGTAGAAAACCCCATTTGAGTGGTTGGGTGATGCCTTGAGAGTGCATTCAGACAAGGTGTGGAAGGCTGAGAAACCTAGTATTGGATGATTGGAGTTTGATTCTCTTTAGGTCATGTTGGTATCAAAAATGAGAAAACCAAGTTCACCTACAAACTATGAGAAATCCAATCTCAATCAATGAAAATCTTTGAGGCTTGGACAACATTAACATAGGATCCTAATGATCGTCCTACACTTTAGGTTCTGCAAGACCTAGGGGGGAACACCCTTTGATGCACAAAGTACAACCAGTTGCAAACATATGGCATCAATAAAAGTAGATAAATCTCATAGGGCTCAACAACAAGGAGGTTACTGTAGATGGGCTACATCTACATTGACAAATCAACAAGATTGGAGCATGAGATAGATGGAACAAACTAAAACTTCAAACATAAAACTAAAAGGATATTTGATATTTTAAAATCTTTGAAAATCCCCAAAATCTGCAAGACCAATGCCTTATCGAAGGGCATGGATTCATACATCAAAATAAAAATGAAAACCTCTATTGAAAATCCAATTTATTAAGAAAGATATCCCTTATTAATGCCTAACATTAATACATTCTAAACTCAAACAGAGGATCATACATATCCAGACATTATCCTGGATCCAAAATGATTTCTCATAGAATTTAAACTCTTCCTTGAAAATTACCTAAGCACACCCATTACACTCCCACTTTGAGAGGACAAACCCAAACTCCCCTGAAGACTGGACTCATTGAAAACAAGAAAAGGCCTAGAGACAATCCAATAAACTATATATTTTCCGTACATATATGTGACCTGCAACAAAAAAAATTTATAGCAAGAAGATACTCTATTACTTGAAAAGGGACATTGTATTACAAATTTGGCAAAAAGCTTAGAAAATGGAAACTGAGATTATGGATTCTTGCTCATAAAAAATCTGGAACCCTTAAAAAATGAGAAAACTCTCAAATAAGAAGGCAGGAAGGACAAAATCAGATTTCATTCTCTGACAATGACAACCACCCTATCTTTCAACATTAACTGATTCACACAACTTGACCTATAGAAAATCCAATCCTTCTGACTAAAAAATCCAATCCAAAATACTTGCCATGGGTTACACTTGATTGTAGAATGAGATTCATCGGATTGAGAGCTTTCCAACGATATATAACACTTATATATCAGCCAAAAAAAATCCTTCAGTCATCAATCCCTCTGCAAGTCGATTCCTGCCTTTTCACCAGTCATAAATTATATTTTAAACCTCTGAATTTTTCCACACAGATCTCTACCATGCATTTCCACCACGTGGCATCTTCTGGTTCATTCCGGGGTTCTTATCTTGCCACCTCAACACCACCTAGTTTCACCGCTGGAATGCAGCCCTTTGTTTCTTCCTTGGCTTGCTTGTTGTTTTTATTTCCTCTGGATTGCTCTCCTTCTCTATCAGGCCCCACCACTTGGTCACTAAGTCATGGCTATTAGACATCGAGCAACATTCCATTGTGAGTTAGCGACAATCATTGATCTACGCTAACTTGTTTGGCTTTTACCTCGCCTGAGCGGCTCCTTCTATCACTTTCTATTCTAGCGGGCCCAACATGTGGCACACCTAATTTGCCTTTGGATCCATTTACCCACCACCTTGGACTTGCCACTAGACTTGGGCCCACCCTGATTCTTCTTATACTCCCGCTACATGGTACATCCAGATTCACCTCGAGCCCACTTGGACTGCCACCTCAACTGCCTTCTAGTCAGTCGCTATGTCGCAGGTGATAACCATCAGGCATATTCACATGGTGGTATAGCGACGATCGTAGATCTTCCCTCAAGCTGCTCGATCCTTAACACCTGGGTTGCTTTCCTTTTAGCGCAAGTTCTTTGTTGCCAAGTCACATGGGATAATTGGTGATCACTTTCGCATCGTGACATGGCAACAACCATTGAATCATCTCGTTGGGTCATTGATCTTCCTAAACCCACTTGGCCTTTAGCTTCTCTGAATGGCTCTTGCCTATGCCACGGTGTCACCGCATGGCACCTTTGGATTCACCCTGAGATCCTCCTAGACTCCACCTGTGTAGTTAGGTCTGCCACTTGTCAACCTTTGGTTCGCCACCTAACTCACCTGGAAGTGGCCAAGTCAGGACCACTAGGCCCACCACTTCCTTTGGTTTGTTCGGCATCATCCTTTCAGCCAAACTTCCTCTTCGGCTATCCAATTTCTTGTTTTATCGAAACCATAGCTTCATCGACACCTTTCATGTTGATGACACTGATGCCTTTAGTGAGTCCCTTCAATGATCCATCAAAGCCATGGTCTGCTCGATATATACCTTGATGATATGCCATGTGGCACCCTTTGACTAGCTTTGAAGCTCACAACTGGGTGCCTCCTGTCGCAAGGGTATTCATTCTAGGCTCTCCACTCTGACACCTTAGCACGACCTCCACTAATTGCCAGAATGAACTGCTTGCCTTAACCACTTGCATTAACTACTAGCCATGTTTCCCTTCTAGTGGTTTGTCACCAAGTCAGAGGCGATATCTGGCGAGCTTTTTTACATCATGACATAGCGACAGCCCTTGGATCCATCTTGATCACCATTGATCTTTGTTATTCTACTTGACCCTTAGCCCCTCTGAGCGGCTACATCCTATGCCATGGTGTCACCACGTGTCTACCACTCATCTGACACCTCATCAGTTGCCAAGTCACAACCATTAACAATCTATCACCTTCGCATGACAATATAGCGATGGTCGTGGATCTGCATTCAACCTGCTCGCTGTTTAACTTGCCCTTTTATTGCAAAATTTTGGGCGCTTTGAGATGCACATGCATGCGGGGGGCCCACCACTTCCTTGATCGGCCTCTTACCAAAATTTAGTAAGCTTTGACACTTAGGATATATGTGGCCTTGCACATAAATACTGAAATGCTCCTCCCTATGGCCAATGTGGGATAAAAGGTTTGCCTTATCCCTTTCCATCAGGTCATCAGGATAGTCTAAAAACCTGACTTTTGATCTTCTTGGACTTTCTTTGCTTCACACCTTTCTCACGAGTCCCACCACTTAGTAGCCATGTCACGATGAATAACCATCGAGCACTTTTGGGTTGCGGTATAGCGATAGCCGCGAGATCAACAAGAACCTACTCGATCTTTAGGAAGCCTGATAGAGACATAGGAAAAGACTTAAGACTTAAGCAAAATTAAAACTTATCAGAACTCGCCTAGGCCTAGACTTAAAAGGGGGCCCCCTCTTGACGACACATAGATCTTTCTGCTTAAGTGGAAAAATAACGATCAAATATTTTGGATAAAAAGAAAGGGACATTTTGAACCATGAACCTTGAACCGATTTACATATGGTTCAAAATAGACATAGCGCATTCTCACTTGCTTATTAAAAAACATTACAAAGCCACAACACAAGAAGGAGAAGCGATTGAACCTTGAACCTTGACTCAAAAAGGTTCAAGGGTTCAAGTTCAATATGAATTACAATAATGTGCTACAAAGGCTTAATTTTTCTGAATGTTTTCATGAAAAAGAAAAAACCCTAAACCCTCAAAACCACAAACTTGCAGGCAAAGGTCAAATTCTGAATTTTGACACACTCCAATAGCTAAAAGGCAATATTTTCAACATATTTGAAACAATGATAACAGACTCATCAAGTGTCATTAGAAAGTAGAGAGCATAATTTTAAAATGGGCCACTCAAAATCTCAAAAGTTTTATAGGTCCCAACAGGTCAATTAATTGTGATTATAAGAAGGCACAAGGCTCTGCATCACTTTCCCATGATCTCTGGGTTGCAAATTTCTTCCATGGAATCAAAGACTCATTCCTAGCACTATAGCCTCTGTGCACTGCTTGTTGTGATTGGTTGCTTGCAACTAGGCCTACACTTGACTTGTTATTCTTATGTACTATCATCTCTGTCTGAACACCTACATTCAAAACCTTACTTGCTACTCCTTTAATTGTTGCAATGGAAGAAAATGATTTATCTTCAATTCTTGTTGGCTCTAGAGGACAAACAATGGTCCCTGCTATGATTGCACCTCCATCCTTTCAACCACCTTGTGGCTTCTTATAGACTTTCTCTTGGAACCTCTTCTGATCCATCTTAGGCATCTCCATCTAACCTCCATCATCCAAATCTGAAACCACCTTCAACTTCTGAACTTTAGCAACCTCACTCCTTGAGATATCTTCAAACTTGCTTGTCCCTTCCTCATCATTCTTTGCATACTCTTTCTTACCAACCAAGACAAACCTTGGCTTCCTTCTTTGCTGCAACATCCTCTTGCAATTGTGTCAACACAAAAATTTTCCCATCCTTCTTGATGGTGTAGGTGTTAGCATATCCATCATACAAAGATTGCCTATCAAATTACCATGGCCTTCCTAAAAGTAGGTGACAATAATCCATGGGTAAAATGTCACACAAAACCCTATCCTTATATTCTCCAATCTAAAAATCAATATAGGCTTGTTCATCTACCAAGAGTGACTGATTGTCATTAACCCAAGATGCATCATAAGGAGTCTGATGAGGAATCTTTTCTAGGTTCAATTTTTCCACCATTTCCTTAGATACCATATTATCAGTTGAACCAAAATCTATGACTACCTTACATACTTTACCTTTGGTTCTGCAATTGGTTTTGAAGTTTGATATCCTTTGAGTAGTCTCCTCCTCCTTGGGCTTGTTAAAGAGTCTCATCCTTAGCATCAATGCTTCTCCAATTTTTGGTTCACATCCTCTTGGGGAATTAACACTTCCTTCATCTTATTCTTGCACAAGTTGAACCCTCTTCTCACCTCTTCTTTCACCTCCTAATGGGGAACCTTGTCTTTCTGGACACTTATATGTTGGATGACCAACTTCATTGCAATTTAAGCACCTTCCTGTGAATGTGTTAGAACTTCTACCTCCTCCAAATCTGCCTGTTGTGCCTCTAAATCCTCCTCTAAAATCAGTAACTTGCTCTTTACTTTTACTTGTATCTCCTTGGTTTTCTTGAGTCCATCTTGTTCCTCTTCCTCTGTTGGTTTTTCCTCTACCTCTTCCTTGTCTCTATTGCCTTCTTCGAAACTTCTCCTTAGCCTTCATAGACAACTTATAGCATTCATCTACTATTGTTGGTGTTGTGAGACTAAGTTCATCCTCAATATTGTACCTCAACCCATTGAGATACCTTGCCACCTTCTCTTCATCATATTCCTCATGTGCTACTCTTATATCCAACTTATGAAATTCCTCAGTGTATGCTTGTACTTGTACATCCATATCTTTTTGTTTCAAATTTTGCAACCTTTTGTACAATTGGACATTGTAGTCATTAGGTAAGAACTTTCCTTTCAACTTCTCAACCATATTGTTCCATGATGTTATCTTTGGTTTGTCCTTCTTCCACCTATTAGCTTGCACACAATCCCACCAAAGTAGAACATTTCCTTTCAATCATGACTTAGCCACCTTAACCTTTTGTTTTTCTTCCACTTCCTCACACTCAAAGTATTTTTCCATAGCCCCAATCCAATCAATGAGATCTTCACCATATAGTCTTCCTCCATACATTGGTAAATCTTCTTTAGCATTATGATCACCTGCCTTCAGGAGCCTAAATATCCTTTCTTCCTATGGATATAACTCTACCTCTTGAGGTACTTCTTCCCCACATTCTTCTTCGAGTTCACTCTCACCTTCATCAATTCTTCTTCTCCTATCTTTAGCTTCTAATGTTGCAACCTTCTCTTTCAGGGCTTTCAATTCCCTACCAACTATTTATCCACCTATTGGAGGTATCTTGCCTTCAACTATACAAAATCACTTCTCTCAACTTAAAATAACCTACTCCCTTTCTCTGATACCACTTTGATGCATAGAATCCAACACACTCAATCAACTAGGGAGATATTTCTCCCAACTCACCTATTCAATTAGGTGTCAACCCTTCTCTGACTCACAAGACTCCTCACAAGTTCACTAGTTACTCACATGGCTTCTAATACCCCAAAAACACACCCATTCTTCTAAACACACCTCCAACCATTGACATATCCTTAGCTATGACAATACAACATTTTTTGGGCCTCAATCCAACCTTTCCAACTCTCGATCACCATCAACACCCTTTTGTGCCCACTCACTCAACACCAATCCTTCACTAGGACTCCAACCTCCACTCTCATCATGAAATGAGTACTCACAAAACCCTATATCCAGCTTGACACAACCTACAAGGGTTTCTAAACTTTAAAAAACATGATCCTCTATGCCCCCAACCACCCAAGAAGTCTTAACAATGCTCAATGTGGATTCACTGGTTTTAGGACAATAATACAAATTGTAGGGATAGTCATAATAAACTGAGCCAAAACCTCTCTCCAAGGATTCCTAACATTTACTAGGGTTACTAAGGACTCCCACCAACTTTCCCCAATTTTCCTCCACTCATCAAACTCACTCATTACATCATAATATAAAAATCTCAGTCCACTAGTTTCTTAGGGACAACAACATACCCAGTTTTGGGATAGTCATAAAATGGTGATTATTTTGGTCAATAAAGGGCCACAAAAACTTTATTAAGGTCTGAAATAACCCCTCACACCTCTCCAATCCTTCAACCAACCTTTGGGATCCCAATCTTGCATGTATATCAACCCACACATCACCAATTTGCTGCCATTTTTCAGACTGAGACACAAAAATCAGATTTTGTGTCACCCTTAGCACATGTCAAAATTAGTAGTGAGCCCCACAAAAGAATTTACATGAAATAACATAATATAATTCATTTTTTCACCCATTTTTTGGGTCTTACATTGAATAGAAATAAATTTTTATATGTTTATATGCTTGCTGGTAGCCCTACATAAGGTTTGGACAATTTTTACAAAAAATGGCTATAACTTTTCAAAAACTCAATGAAATTAGATGAGAATAAAAGAAAATTAAACTAGATTCATGCCCACACAAGTTCCAATAAATTTTCAAGTCAAATGACCGAGTTTTGATAGAGAAACACACTCAAGAACAAACTATTATGTTAAAAAATTGTAGGAACTCAATGCTTTCCTTATTAATTTTTGTCTTCTTCATACAATATCTTGCAGCCAACCCATTTTTTGTCATGGTAAGGGAATATTTTAATTCTTCCAAGGCCTCTAAACTGACATAACCACCTTTTGAGACAACATGACTAACAAACACCTAATTACCTTCTCAAACACAAAAAGTTGCTTTTGACAATTTTTGACAATATGAGCAACTTTTGTCTAAAACTTGATCCTAGACCAAATCATGACTCAAAATCACTTAGATAAGTCCAAATAGATCTAAAAAACCCTTACATACCATTAAACATAAATTTTGACCCATTGAGACCTATTTCTCACAAAATGAGAACTTTCGACAATTTGACAATTTTTTTAGCAATATTAACAATATGACCCTAATGGGACTTGACCTAACATCCAATGGTTGAAATGAAATTTTTACATCACATATGGTATTAAAAGACCTTATTTACAACCTTTATCCTTCAAAACAAAAAAACTTCATAATTTGCCTCATAAAGGCTTGATGGTGCCTTGGGTGCTCCTGCACCATAGGTCTAAATGCTAATCAAATTCCAAGGGTTTTAGTGTGCCTCTTCTTTCCCTTAAGTTGAATTGAATTGTCGAAGATGCTAAAATTAGGGCTAATGGGCTGAAATTGAAGTAATTATGTGCAAACAGTGAGCTACAGTCATCGAATCAACCCACGAACTTGGATCTGAGGTTTGTAAGAGGATTCAAACCTATTCCCAGAATGAGCTCCTGATTTGTCGAGACCAAGATGTTAGTCGATTTTGTCCTCCATACTTTTCACACTCCAATGGGGGATTGATTCACCACTATAAATAAAGCCAATTATGAAGATCGTAGATCTGTACTGATTCCTACACACACCAGAGAAGGAAAATAGGTTGGGAATAAGGGTTTGCCTAAGTAAAACCTTGGTTTTTGGATTTAACCTAAAATGAAATATTACAAATAATAATATAAATAATGGAAAGATATACCTCAGATCTATAATGACTAATAATGATGCTTTGCTTCTTGAATGTAATCACATATGTTGAATGAAATGGCATGAACATGACAAAATCCTAATCACACACACATGCTTGCATATGAATGTTGTAATTTTATTCACAATAGTTGAATGAAGGAAATGCAAACTTGAAGCTCCCTAGAAATAATTGATGATGAACACTTCAATGCTTGAATGCTTTAGGTCAAATGCTTAAGATGCTTGGGTGAAATTAAGTTGATCAAATGCCTTTATATATGAGGATCTAGGTAATTTTATTGATTATGACAACCTCCAATAGTCACAAAGAGCCACAAAATTCATTTTCCACTAGAGAGATAGGTCATCCCTCCCTTGAAAAATGGGCCCCATTGAGGGAGACCATGGTGATGGGTGCTCTAGTCTAGGACCAGGGCACTAGTGCCTTGGTCCTCCTCAATTAGGGACCAAAATTTTAGCCCAGAGAGGACAACACTCCTCTAGAGAGTCATTTGGTAGGTGTATGTGAAAAAACAATTAGAGTTTAGGCACCGAACGGACCCAAATAGGAGATGATAGAGAGATGCACTAAAGTATGGGCACAAATATGAGGTATAAATTATCTTAGTGACAATTTATGATGCTAAATTTATCCCCCACTATAGTGGGAGTATGAGCCTATGCAAATAATCATGGTGAAGTAGACAAAAGAGAGATGAAGGAGACGTAAGAAAGGAGCATAAATCACAAGGGGTATAAGACATCACTAATTTTGAAGAATAAAGACCCCAATCTTAGGATCTTAACTCACTCAAATGCATGCAAGGGTGCACAAAACAAGACAAAAAGACAAACAAAAACAAATAAAGATAAATCTTACAAAAGACACAACAAAACAACTAGAACCCAAAACCATTACCTCAAGTCAACTAGCCGAAGAGACCTTGATATCTAAATGTCTCAACCACTAATATCATTCTTAAAAAATTCCATCTCAAGAATACAAGTGATCACATAAAAGAGAAAAGCATGCATCATCCATGAACCACCAATGGCAAAGCTATGAGTTGACAAGAAGAATGAAAGAGAGAGCATGGATACACATTAGATTTGTTTTTCTATGTGATCCATGAGAAGAATGATCAGAAAGGACTGTTAGATAGTTCAAATAACTAGAAGACAACTGAGAGGGGGGGGGGAGAATCAATTGTCACAGATTACCAAAACATTTAGCAATTAAAAAGTTAAATCAAAACCCAAAACATTAATACTAGAATGCTTAAACCAAATACCAAAATAGCAGTTAAACCAATTAAGCATAAACAATAATCATAGAATAAATACCATCCACATGAAACCAAGATTTATACATGGAAAACCTGATAAAGGGAAAAACCATGGTGGGAAGCCTACCCATAGTCAGATAATACTTCTATAGTAAGTATGTGAATTACAATTGAGAGGCCTACACTTGCAGAAAGGCCAACAGCCTAGAGCACACTGCTCGTCACAAAAGGAGTCTCACTGACTACATATAAATCCACACTACAATCCGAAAGAAGGAATGAACTTCAAAGATAACATCTCCTATGCCTGAATATAGTTTCGGTTAAGCTCAATACCAGAGGACTAAATCCACTTACATAAATCCAACTCAATCTCCAATGATCGACCAAATCCTCTGCCTAAATGATATTACATTATTTGCACATTACACATCCAGATCCCATTCCTTGACCTTATACCTATGATGATCTACAATGAGATCTTACATCATACATATACAAATCCTTGACCATAAACAATCGGGTCAATCACCAGACAATAAACCAATTACATAATTACAAAACATGTCGGCCTTAGACCAAAAAAATAATATCCAACACATAAGACATCCCATAAACACATCCAGAGGTCCAATCCACACGTTACTTTAAGTTGGTGCATAACCTAGATCAACCGGGACCCAATATAGGTCCACATGCTAAAGAAATGATATCCATCTGTCAAGTCTTGAACATGATCACCAACAACATCCTGAATCTCTTCCAAAAGCTGCACCAACACCACTTATGCATATCATCAAGGATTTTCATCAAAAGCTCTACCGGTGAAACCCTCGTTGGAACTTAAAGCCAAGATTCCAAGCAAACATGATAGCATCTGATCACCAGACCAAAACCAACTTACTGAATATGAACATGAGTATCATGAATAAGCCAATTCCATAACCAAACCATACCAGAGCCTACTAGATCGAGTTGGATCCAAACCAACCAGAAACTACTCAACCTACTGGAACCAGAAGGGTGTCAGTAAAGAATCCAAACAACTAGTGTTGACATCAATGACAAAACATCAATTTAACACATAATCAATTCCTACAAATGGCCAACAATCTCCCCCTTTGGCATTGATGGCAACACTAGATGTGAAAAACATCTAAGTACCAAGAAATGTCAAACAAGTCTCCCCCAATGGAAGACAACCAGTAATCTCTCGCATGAAGATATAGTAATGAAGTTCTGAAACAAGGACCAAATTCTCCCTATGAATGATATCTCTATAAAGTTCTAAATTATACATATATCTCTCCCCTAATGTATACAAATGTATACATATATCTCTCCCCCTTTGACATCAATGCCAGAAATCTGACAAAAATATCAAAGCAAAAACATAAATCACTAAATCACAAAGCTAACTAATCCCCCTAAGCAGTATCATCCCCACATCAGTGCCAGAATAAAAAATATCTCTGATAATGCATATCAGACTGATGCCAAAAAGCATCAATCAATTCTTTGTCAGAGGGGCAGAAACCCCTAACCTATCTCTCAGGTACTCAAATTGTTCTTTAGGCAAAGGTTTAGTGAAAATATCTACAATCTTCTCTTTAGTGTTCACATAAACCAATCCGACTTCATTTTCTTCCACCTTCTCCTTCAAAAAGTTATACTTAATAGATATGTGCTTTGTCTTATAGTGAAATATCATATTCTTTGATATGTCGATAGCAGCAGAGTTGTCACATTGAATAACTACCGGTCCAATGCAATGCACTTTGATATCCTTCAACATTTTCTTCATCCATAAAACCTGTGTACAATTAGTAGCAGCAACAACATACTCAACTTCAATAGTAGATAAAGAAGTACATGATTGTTTCTTGTTGATCCATGAAACCAACTTCTTTCCAAGAAAGAAAGCTCCACCAGAAGTACTTTTCTGGTCATCAACATCTCCAACCTAATCAACATTTGTATATGCACATAAAGTAAAGTCATCATCCTTAGGGTACCACAAACCATATTTTGATGTACCTTGCAAGTATCTAAAAATCCTTTTCACTGCACTCATGATTTTCTCTAGGATCATTCTAAAATCTAGATGCAATACAAATAGCATTCATTATGTCGAGCCTAGTCTGAGTCAAATAAAGAGGATCTCCAATCATAGATTTGTATCTTGTAGGATTTACCAGTGCAAAAACATCTTTTCTTGTCAATTTCTCACTTTTAATCATCAGAGTACTTACCAGTTTAGAATCTCCCATACCAAATTTCTTCAATAATTCCCTAGCATACTTAGTTTGATAGATGAAAATACCTTCGTCGGTCTGAGTAATCTGCAAACCTAAGAAAAATTTCATTTCCCCAATCATAGACATTTCAAATTCTTTCTCCATATTTTTAGAAAATTTGGATTCATCTTCACCTCTAAAAATGATGTCATCAACAAATACTTCAATAATCAGTATATCATCATGATTGATCTTATAATATAAATTACTGTCAACATTACCCTTAGTAAAACCAAGCTTTAGAAGATATTTATGCAGCCTTACATACCAAGCTCTAGGTGCCTGTTTTAGTCCATATAAAGCTTTCCTTAACCTACAAACGATGTTTGTATCAACTAATAGTGAAAAACCATCAGGTTTCTCAATATAAACTTCCTCATCAAGATCCCCATTAAAAAATGCACACTTAATATCCATCCGATAAACCTTGTAGTTTTTATGGGCAACATAGGCAAGAAATAATGTTATAGCTTCAATCCTAGCTATAGGTGCAAAAGTATCACCATAATCAATTCCTTCCTTCTGAGAATATCCTTTACAAACCAATCTAGCCTTATTCCTTGGGTCAGTGCAAGAAGCTGAGTCCACTTTTTGGCCAAAAAGTGGAAGTGTTTTCCCTAATTTTTAGATTTTGTCTCATTTGAGCTTAAATTTTGAAACACTTGGAGATTGAATCTTGGAAAAAGTCAGTAATATAAAAGATAGCCCTCTGAGTGTACTTTCCAAATATGTAAATGCATGTTTCAGGACCATACCATGCATGTTTACGACCCACACTTTTTGACATAATTAAAATTATTTTCTCAAACCGTTTTGGGAAATGGTTTGTAACTCACTAAAGATTGATGAGCATATTTTTCTATATATTTTTTTAAATATTTTATTTTTAATTAATTTTTTAATGATCGTAATTATGTTTTTAAAAATTTGACGTAAACTTAACATTTTTTTTTTTTTTTAAATAGAGAAGAATTTTTTGTAGATTGATGACATATAATTTTTTTTTCAAAATGAACATTAAAATAAAAAGTTATTAAATTAACAAAATTAGTTAATATTTCATGTTTAAGGACCCGATTTAGTATAAATTAAATGAAAAATAGTTAAAATAATAAATTTTTAAATAAATTTACATATTTAGAATCTAGACAGTATAATCTGAAATGGGTTTTAATTTTGTATAAAAATTCTCTAATTACAGGCAAGTAAATTATTTCAAAAGATCATATTTGTGCTTTCATTCATGGAGATTTGGATTTGTAGGTCCATGCCTCAGGTGTGGCCATCCTAGGCCTATCTCAGGCCTAATCCCGAGCCAAGTGGCGGGTTGTGGAATCAACTTCCACAGAACGGGCCCCCATTTTCAAACAAGGGTGGCTTATGGAAAAAAAAGGAAAAATACGATTTAGAAATGGGGGCCCCTTTTTTTAAAAAAAATGGGCCCCCTTTTTGTTTAAAAGTGGGCCCCCATTTTAGAACAAAATGGGGGCCCATTTATTTTTGCTTCAAGCCCCCGTTACCTTTCGGCTCGGGAGCGTGAAGCATAAATGACCCCCATACTTTTTGAAAATGGGCCCTTGTTTATAAGAATGCATTTTCCAACGCACGGGCTTCCACAAATTTGTGACTCATTACCTTGCACTTGCCTCCTTACAACTTGACCATCCTCATCCAATTTAATCCTAAAAACACATTTAGTTCCAATAAAATTCTTATTTTTAGGTCAAGGAACCAAGGTCCATGTATTATTCTTCTCAATTTGATCTAATTCTTCTTCCATACCTTTCAACCAATATTCATCTTTACATGCCTCAATTACTAATACTGGTTCAACTTGTGAAATTAAGCATACCTCATTAGTTTCTAGTCGTCTTCTTGTCATCACTCCATTTATCTTATCCCTAATGATCTAATCTTTTGAATGATTCAATCTCACATACCTAGGAGTCCTCTAACTCTCTGTTCCTCTTCTCGGTTCTTCAGTTACTGTAGAGTTTTCTGATACTGCCAGAGTAACTGGTTCAACACTCTATTTTGGTAAAGGTGCTACCAATTCAGATATAATCATTTCCATTGCCAGATCCTTCTCATAAACTCTAATTTAACCTCTATTCAGCTCATCCACTTTGACATTAGCACTCTCCACAATTCTCTGCAATCTCTTGTTATAACATCTATATGCCTTTCTTTCATTAGAATAACCAAGAAATATGTCTTCATCACATCAAGGATCAAATTTTCCAATGATATCATCGCTCCTAATATAACATTTACTACCAAATATTCTCAAATACTTAACTGTATGTGTATTGCCAAACCATAATTCATAAGGTGTCTTACCGGTTTCTCCTTTGATATGTACTCTGTTGAATGTATAAATCACTGTGATCACTACTTCACTCCAGTAGATATGAGGTAGACTAGCTTCCATCATCATTGTTCTAGCAACATCCAAGATAGTTTTGTTCTTCCTTTCCACAACTCCATTCTGTTGAGGTATTCGGGGAGCAAAAAATTGTCTTCTTATCCCATGCTTCTCACAAAAGTTATTAAACTCACCAGATGTGAATTCTCCACCATGATCTGACCTCACGCATTTAATCTTCAATCCCATCTCAATTTCCACTTTAGCCTTAAAGATTTTTAACTTTTCAAATGCCTCAAATTTCTCCCTTAGAAAAGTAACCCACATCATTCTAGAATAATCATTAATGATTAGCATAAAATATCTATCACCTTGAAAAATTTTAACTCTAGCAAGGCCACACAAATAAGTATGAATAAGATCAAGAACATCATTAGATCTATCTTATATACTCCTAAAAGAGGTTTTGACCTGTTTACCCATTTGACATTCTTTACATACCGGATTATAGGCCTTCACAATCTTAGGTATATCTCTGACTGCCTTAGTTGAACTGATCTTTACAATGCAATCCAAATTCACATGACATAGCCTTTTATGCCATAGCCAACTATCATCAATTTGTGTAATCAAACATGTCTTCTCACTGGAGTTCAAATGAAATATGTTACCTTTTGTTTGTGTACCGATGCAATCTCCAAACCAGATCTGGTAATGATTTTGCATTTTTCATCCTTGAATTTTAATTGAAATCCCTTATTCAACAATTGTCCTACACTCAAAAGATTTTGCCTTAAACCTTCAACATGATAAACATTGTCAGCATTGTTCTTACTATCCAATGATATAGTTCCTTTTCCTTTGATCATAAATTTTTTGTCATCTCCAAATCTAACCAGACCACCATCAAATTCTTGCAAAGATGGAAACTTCCCTTTATCTCTAGTGATATGATGTGAACAACCATTATCAATTACCCACTCATCCTTGTCTTCAGTTTTAGCAGAAAGTGCCTTCTCTTCAGGTACATTCTCTTCCAGTGCCGGAACATCTTCCTTAATAGCCAGGAACACCCATTCCTTTCCATTGCCAGAACCACTAGTAGAATCTTCTGTTGGTTCATCATCAAAATCAGTAATGCCTTCCTCATCCTCTATGTAGCATGATTTGTCTCTATTTTTCTTGTACTTATACTTGTTTTGATATCCAGGGTTAGGCTTAAATGATCTTCTAACTCTTTCTTCAAATCTTGAATTCCTTTCAGGACATCTAGATGCAAAATGACCAATCTTATTACATGCAAAACATTTAAAAGGTCCTTTTCCTTCATACTTACTTCCTACCGATCCTTTAGGTTCTCTTCTAGCAAATAGTGCTTCAAGTTGCTCAAACTAATAATCTTCTCTCTTCATATCATCCAATTCCTTTGCATATAAATCTTTCCAATCTTGCTTACCGGTTGCTAATGCAGATGCAATAAAAGAAGGTTCAATCTTCACAAGTCCAGAAGGTCCAAATTCTTCAAGTTTAAAAGAAGATAATTTCCCAACCAAGGTATCTTTGTTGACAGATGTATTAGCCATTGTTATCAACTCATTAATAGCAGTAGCCTTCATCTTGTAAGCTGGTGGTAGGGCTCTCATAACTTTAGAAACAATTTCATCTTCACTCAGAGTTCCACCACAACATTGAATTCCCACAACAATCTCATTTACCCTTTCCATGAATGTTGTAATCCTTTCATCTTCTTCCATCTTTAGGTTTTCGCATATCAGCTGGTAACCATCAAGTTTATCAATCTTCATTGTAGGGTCACCTTCATGAAGAGTCTCCAACTTATCCCATATAGCCTTTCCAGATGATTTGCCGATTAATCCCATTATTTGTTGATCAGAAAGTGCACACAAGAGGGATTCACTTGCTCTACAATCATTCTCAAGCTCCTTATCCAAGTTTGTTGAAGGAGGATTGTCAGATGTTGAATTATGAGGTGTAACACCATTTTGTGTGATCTCCCAAATCTCCTTGCCAAGACATCTCAGATGATTCTCCATCTGAATCTTCCATACTATGTAATTTGTTCCATAAGCCTAGGAATATCTCTCCGAAAGATAGCTCTAGATGAACTGGATGAACTTGAACTGTTAGTCTCAATAGGATCTTCCTCAAGTGGTTAATATTTCTACAGAGAGGACCAAAGCTCTAATACCAATTGTTAGACAATTCAAATAATCGAAAGACAACTAAGAGTGGGGGTGAATCAGTTGTCACAGATTACTATAATATTTAGCAATTAAAACTTTAATACCAGAACCTAAAATATTAATACCAGAATGCTTAAATCCAATACCGGAATAGCAGTTAAACCAATTAAGAATAAACAATAATCACAGAATAAATACCATCCACATGACACCAAGATTTATATGCGGAAAAATCAGTAAAGGGAAAAACCACAGTGGGAAGCCTACCCACAGTCAGACAATACTTCTTTAGTAAGTATATGAATTACAATTGAGGGGCCTGCACTTGCAGGAAGGCCAATATCCTAGAGTGCACTGCTCATCACAAAAGGACTCTCACTGACTACAATCTAGAAGAAGGAATGAACTTCAAAGATAGCATCTCCTATGCCTGAATATAGTTTCGATTAAGCTCAATATAGAAGGACTAAATCCTCTTACATAAACCCAACTTGAAATCCAATGATCGACCAAATCCTCTATCTGAATGATATTACATTATTTGCACATTACACATCCATATCCCATTCCTTGACCTTATACCTATGATGATCTACAATGAGATCTTACATCATATATATACAAACCCTCGACCATAAACAATCAGGTGGGACACCAAACACTAAACCAATTATATAATTACAAAACATGTCGGCCTTGGACCAAACAAATAATATCCAACTCATAAGACATTTTGGAAACACATCGAGAGGTCCAATCTACATGTTACATTAAGTCAGTCCATAACCTAGATCAACCGGGACCCAATATAGGTCCATATGCTAAAGCAATGATATTCATCCACCAAGTCTCAAACAAGATCACCAGCAGTATCCTAAATCTCCACTAGAAGCTACACCAACACCACTTATGCATACCATCAACGATCTTCATTAAAAGCTCTGCCAGTGAAACCCTCACTAGAAGTGCAAGCCAAGATTCCAAGCAAACATGATAGCATCTGATCACCAGACCAAAACCAACTTACTAAATATGAACATGAGTATCATGAATAAGCCAATTCCATAACCAAACCATACTGAAGCCTACCAGATCATGCCGGATCCAAACCAACCAGAAACTACTCAACCTACTGGGACTAGAAGGATGTCGATAAAGCATCCAAATATCTAGTGTTGACATCAATGACAAAACATCAATGCAACACATAATTAATTCCTACAAATGGCCAAAAAGGACATGGATACACATTCTAGATGCGTTTTTATAGGTAATCCATGTTGGGGAGGAGAGTAGGAATAGTCTAGCTACATTTTTTTAGTTTTACTCATCCGCATGCGTCTGTGCAAGTGGTGTCTATTTTCAAGTACATCACACATTGTATAAGAGTTTATTTCCTTTGGTTTTGAGTGTGCATCAACCTATTTAAGACATACAATGCAAATTCAAATTCCAAGGGCTAAATTTTTGGCTTCAAGAACATCTCATATGAGTTTGTTTTCTCTGGTTTTGAGAATGTGTAACCCCATATAAGATAGATACATGCCTATTTTCAAGGACATCCCATGTAAGATTTTTTTTTCTCTAGTTTCAATGATCTATACCCCATTACATATATCAAATATTGTGTCAAGAGTTTGTTTTCTCTAGTTCTCAGTCTGAATACCTCATTTAAGATAAGCAAAGATATGGTACAAAGAGGGTGATGTGGGTGCCCCTCCCCTTAAGATATCAACATATCCCTATATTGATTTCTTAAGGAAGCTATAAACAAGGATAACCATTGTTGACACCAAGGAGATATACTCTAGGAAATAAGGTCATAAATCCAAGATAAAGAGGGGATACTCTTCAAGAAAGGATAAGATAGTTGAACAAGAGATATCTTGCAACAATTATAAAGAGGATCCAAGGAGGAGAATAGATCTTTTCTCAAATTAAATTTATCTCCAAGAGGGTTTCTTGAACAAAAATAACATCTTCTACCAAAAGAAAGGATGAGGAACAAGAATGCATACCCTCCTCCTATTGCTAGGTGAAAGGGATTCTTGATGAAGGATGACACACTTTTGACCCAATGTGAGGGTTAGGTCTATAATAGATATACATTGCCAAGTAAAAAATAGGTTGTAGCCAAGGACATACACCTCTTGCATAAGAGATAATCCTTGAGAAAACAAAAACTTCACACAAGGAATGACATCAAGTCATAAGAAAACACCACTCAACAAAGGAAAAGTGGATCCTTAGAAAGGATAAGAGAGAGAAATAATTGTTCCCCCAAGCATATGGAAAATCAGAACGAATACACAACCTCTAATGAGAGATTAAACTTAAGAAAATGCACAATGTACTGACATGAATAAATATCCAATGTAAGAAAATACATAATTTATATATGTTAAATGCAATTCTAAAGAAGAGGTAATATTTGCAAGGAAAGAGAGAACATTAGAATGAAAGATCACATATTTCTCTAAAGAGAAAGATTAATCATAAGAGACATACAATTCTATTCAAGAAAGGACATTGTAACATGGAAAATGCAACCCCTAAAGGGAATGATGACATTTTAGATAAAGAGAAAGGAAAGATGTTGCTGCACCAAAATGTTTGATATTGAAAAAGCATCACCTTTTATAACAAATATCCCCCAATTAAGTTAACTACTTCTGTCATAGGGTGAGGAGCAACATTAAGGAAAGAAGGGTGCTAAGGCACTACTTTCTCACCAAGAAAGAGAGTAATATCAATTGAAAGATTTATTTGGGCCCTATCAAATTGTGTTTGAACAAATTCCTTGAATGCTTTACATTTTCCAAGAGAATGAAAATAAATATGATGAAAGAGACAATTCTCATCACCTTCTTTATGTTTTTTTCTAAACTTTATGAAAGGAGAAACAACATTCTTATCATTCTTTAACTTCCAAAGTATTCTAATTGTTAATCTTTCCTTATCATCAATAGGATTAGGTCTTGTATCTTGAGTTGTATGACAAGAGTTGTTAGAAGAACAAGGGTTCCCATCTTTGATTTTAACTATGCCTCTATCAATAAGTCCTTGCATTCCATTTTGAAAATCAGGACAGTCGTTGCTAGTGTGATCATTAGTTTAGCGATATGAGAAAAAAGGAATTTTTGAAGAAGCACTTTCAGCTACCCAATAGATTTTTTTGTCTTGCAAGATGATATTTGAAGTCTTGAATCCTAAGGAGGCAATCCATAAGATAATTATGATAATGTCCTAGTCCTTCTCTGCTATCTTGTTTAGTAGGGTTTATAGGGACTCTAATTCCGTGTTCAAATTTTTTGAGTCCTTATCCTCCAAAACCTTGTTTTGATATTATGTTAAACCCACTCCATAAGAATCTATTAATTGAAAAGGTAAAGGAGAATTATAATGAATTTCTTTGAAGTTTGTAGTGTAAGTGTGTTTATAAGGAACAAAGGGAAAAATAGATGAAGTATGAATATCTTATGGAGGAGGATTTTCCTTTCTTTCATCATGCATATCTTATTTTATGAATTGGGAAGGAAGATCCTTATAATCTAAGGCCTCATCTTTTCTTAATGTTACTTTGGGAGAGATATCATGAATGAAATGCATAACATCATATTCTCTACAAATGTTTTGATGAATAAGATAGGCTCTAGGAGAATAAGGAGGGTCTAGAGAGATAGAAACACCAATATTTTGATCTTGTCCCCCTTCCACTAGGGTATGTGCATGAAAAGAAGACGGCACCATGTCTCTCTTCAATGGTTTCTCTCCATTAGAGAGATAATTGATAGGATTATTAGCTTGTTCTTCATTCATATTTGATACCCTAGAAGAGGTACAACTATTAGGTTTTCTATTAACATCTCTAGGATTGGGATCTACAAAAGCTTTAATTCAATCTATATATGCAATGCATTTTCTTAAAAAGTATCACAATAAAACATGTACTATGAATTAAAGCTTTGAGATTTAACTGATTGAAAGGAAGAAATTTGGAAATTCTAAAAATGGAATATGCCAAAGTGCTATGAATGAAAAGAAGGAATGTGCAATGAAGGAAGCCATTATCCAACACATGATTATAATAAATGTAAGTGAAAATCAAAGTAATCATATGTGAAATGGAAAATAAATCATATCTATTAAGTTCCATTATGAATTTTTAAAATCAGATTTGAAAATTGATTTGAAAAATTAAGCAATCCACAAATCAAGTTAACCAAAAATAAACTAGGGTTTTTGTGAATTAAAGCTCTAAAATTATGTAATTTGATTAAAATGAGATCTATGAATTTGAATTTTAAATTTAAAATGTTTCTTAATCAGATTTGAAACAATACTTACACAAATTACAAGCTCAATTTTAGAATTAGAAATAGGGTTTTTGTTAATTTAACCTCTAATTTTTTAAATTCAATTGAAAATTAAACTTGAAAATGTAAATTTGAATTTTAAATTACATAAACACTTAGATCTGAGAACATAAAATAGAATTAAAAGTGTGAAGATTTGGGTTCACCAAAATGTATTGGTGAAAAAGTAGGGGTTTCCACCATTAGATGTATGAAAAACACTATTTTTACTTAGGTACCAATACATTGGGGAAATATAGGAATTTGATAGATCTAAACCTAAGGGGTCTAAATTTAGATCAAATTCTAGGAGTTTAAGTGTGTCTCTTCTTTCCCTTAAGTTGAATTGAACTGTTGAGGATACCGAAATTAGGAAAAATGGGTTGAAATTTAAGTAATTATACGCAAACAATGAGCTATAGTCGTTGGATCAACCAAAGATCCTAGATCTGAGGATTGGAAGAGGATTCAAACCTATTCCTAGAAGGAGCTCCTGATTTTTCAGGACTAGGATGGTGGTTGCTTTAGTCCTCTGCACTTTTTGCACTCTGATGGGGGATTGATTTGTCACTATAAATAAAGCCAATTATGAAAATTGCAACTTCGTACCTATTTGTGTGCACACTAGAGAAGGGAAATAGGTTGGGAATAGGGGTTTGCTTAAGTCAAACCTCTATTTAGGAATTAACCTTGAATGAAATATTGCAAATACTGAAATAAATAATGGAAAGATATAGCTCATATCTACAATGACTAATAATGATTTTTTGCTTCTTGAATGTAATCACATATATGTTGAATAAAATTGCATGAACATGAAAAAACCATAATCACACACACATGACCTTTCATATGAATGTTTTAATTTTCTCCACAATAGTTGAATGAAGGAAATGCAGCCTCGAAGATCCCTGGGAATGCTTGATGATGAACACTTTAGTGCTTAGATGCTTAAGGTGCTTGGGTGAAATGAAGTTGATCAAATGCCTTTATATATGAGGATCTATGTCAATTTACTAATTAGGTTGATCTCCAATGGTCACATAGAGCCACCAAATTCATTCCCTACTGGAGAGATGGGTGTCATCCCTCCCTTGAAAAATGGGCCCCATTGAGGGGGACCAGGGTGCTAGTGACCTATTCCTCCTCAATTAGGGACCAAAATTTTGCACTAGATAGGAGGACACCTCTCTAGATAAACGTTTGATAGGTGTATGGGGAACAAAAATTAGAGTTAAGGAACTGAACGGACTTGGATAGGAGATGAGGGAGAGACATGCTAAAGTAGGGGAACAATCATTAGGTAAATTGTCTCAATGATAATTTACATTGCTATAGATATAGATTACAACTTGGAAATCTCAGAAACTATGATCTTGAAGGATTCGTCTATTCCCTAAAAATATACATTTCGATAGTGGCCACTATTTTTCATGAATTATACTATGAAGAATATGTGATAAGAAGCTTCCCTAATGTTGTAGAAGCTATTTGAAGAACAAATAAATTGAAAATACTTAAAAGAAATGAAACAAAAAGGAAGAAGTGGGACACAAACTTCTTAGGTTTTTATTCTGAGGAAGAAAATTAAGTCAAAATAATTGAGCTCATAATTGGAACTTGTGAGAAAATTATACTAGACATGTTGTAGTTAAGGTAGAGAAGGCAATGGTTGTTGATAAACCTTTGGTTCTACCACTAGTGATTGAAGAGATACCTAAAAATGTGCCACTTGGAACAAAAGAAGAATGTGCTAATGTGATTTATAAAGGAGAGGAGACTTCAAAATATGTGCCTCCAAGATTGGAGGAATTGATAGAAAAAGGTATCAGGATTGTGTTTCCAAATAAGTTATTGATACAAGAGCCACCTCATAAGAAACATAAGACTATGCCGATCGAACCTTATGAAGTTTCTAAGAAGCCAACTAAAATAGAAGGATTTGCTTATATATTGTATAATTTGGCCACTGATGTGGAGGTTGATCAACCTTTGAGGACCCCTCCAAGGGAGATATTACAAAACAGGTGCCTCAAGATAGGATAGATGTGCATACACCTATTCCTCTTAATCAAATAAATGATGAAATAGTATTTGGTTCTACTAATTTTTTGTCAAATTGTGAATTCATAAAGACCATAAAGTTTAAAGGTTTTTGGTCAGAAATGAAGTTGAAATGAAGTCAAGGTTGGGAGGGTCAAAATATAGGGGAATGACAACTCCTGAAGAGTTGAATATTAATGATGTGACACCAAAAGAAACAAGAAAAATGGTAAAGAAAATTTGCATGGTTTTGATTCCATTTTGAAATCTTGGAGAATTATTTTTATTGGATCATATCAAGTAGCAGAGGGATCCATTATTTATAGTAAAATTGAATACGAAAAGAGCACCCAATGCTCAAAGTATTGCCTTAGTGGATTGTTTCCTCAAGGGCAACGAAGCCACAAATATTGATAGGTGTGCAAGAAAGAATGTGTAACATTGTTATCATAACATTAAAATATACCTCTACTATTGAAGATACAACAATCACCATGCACTCTACAATGTTCACCAAAGATGTAGTAGAATAACAACAAAAGGATCTAGAAAAGATGATGGGGGAGAGAATGTAGATAAATGATGCATACAATAATTTTCTTATTGAAAATAAAAAGTTAACAAAAGAATTAGTAATTAAAGGACTCTCTCCTATTCCATTGGATGCACTGGTTATGGACTAGCCCTTATTTGAAAAGAAAAATGTTGCTTCTTCCTCAAATGAAGTTAAATAGATGAAAGAACAAATTTAAGATTTGGAACAAAAGGTGAAAGGAAGAGAAGATTTATTGATTCAAGAAAAAGCTACAACAAAATATAAAGTTCTTCATGTAATGAAGAGTACAATTTTACATTTTTCAAAAGGGAGTTTAAATAAATTGGATGAAGTATATGGTTCTTATCAAATTCTTTCACAAGGTGTACATCAAAGAAAGAATTTTGTGGCAATGTTGAAACCACTCTATGATAGGTGGCAGCCACAAACTAGCACTCTTAAAGATTTGGTCATGTCTATGCAAAAATTACCAATAGCACCTATTATGATTATTCCAACAAATAAAATGTTTAACATGTTGATGATCACATGATTATGCCAGATCCAAATGATCACACCTGTGTTTTAATTCTATCAGATGAAGTTGAGTGTATGATGAGGTGTAGATGTATCAGTCAAAATATTTTAGTGCCTGTGTCATTTCAAAAAAACCAATTGCTACTTGTTAGTTTCCATTTTCTTTGGTCTTCGTTCCAATAGCTTTTAGTTTGAGGATTCCATATCATATTATTAGTTGAGAGGATTCAAGGAGAATGATTCATCATTAGAATTTGTGCCCTACAGTTTAAAATAATTCTCTCCAATCATTTTGGTTAATGATGCAATATTTGTCTTGGGATTTGTATCCTTTTTGTGGTCCCAACTTCTTTTGTTACTCTAAGTGGTGCATACTTTTTCTTCTGCATGATCCTTAAGCACCTCAGGGATACCTTTGGAAATATTATTTTGTTATAATGGATTGTCAATTGTAAATTTGACATGTCTACACTAATTTGAAGCTTGTTTTTTCTCCCTTGTTCTATAAAAGTGAATTTAGGATCAGTTGTATTGTTCTGAAAATTTTGGTCTAGGCGCGTAGATGATGTAATGTGTCTATGTTTTATATTAATAGAGAAAGTTAAAAAAAATTGTGTCTATGGAATTGTATAAACCATTTGAGAAATGAAAGAAAATATGCTTCCAGATTGTCTCCTACTTTGTGTTCTCTTTCTTATATGAATCAATGTGTCAAGTATGTGTTCATTTGTGTCTACAATTTTATTGCTAATGTGTAGAATGCATTAGAGGTTTCTCTCAAAGAGAGAATTACATTGTGTGATCATGCTACTATACGTTTGATGGATGCAATAGTGATCACTAAATAGAATATGAGATGTGTTATAGTTGAATAATTTTGAATGCATAAGTATTAAGATTTGGATGGTTAAAGTATAAATACACTTCATGAGCTTGAAATTATCTATTAATGGACTCAATCACCCTAGGAAAAAGGCATCAGTTGGTCTGATAGTTCTGATTCATTTTAGAAACCATTTATAAATTAAAATACATTAATTTATTTGTTTGTGGGAGTAGTGTAGTGTTTAGAATTCACTCTCAATCAATTCTTTAAAGTCTAATAACCAAGATTTGAGCTATTTTTATGGTTTATGGGACTTTTCTTTTGTATATTTTCATTGAGAGCAATTTTCTATAAATGTACAATTTTTGTACCTATTTTGAATAGGTTTCAAGTTATTGTTAAGGGATACCCAACTAGGTTTTGCAGAGTTTGTCAAAGTGTAGGGGATTCTAACATTTGGTTAGATCCCTGGGTTATTTGGTCACTAACCTCAGAAGTTGTAGATTGAACATTGCTAACTCATGGGTGTTCAAAGATAATTCGATGAAACAACCAACATTTTCTTTCATGGTTATTTTGTTTTTCTTGTGTGTTTGTGTTTATTTGTTACCTATAATGTTAGTAATCCATACACCACATCTTTGTAGTGACCATAATTCTCCATATTATGGAATGAATTGATAACATGCATATTTATTAACTATGCTACATGCAACATGGTGTGCTTTTGAGTTAGTCCATATACTCATGGCACAATGTCATCACGATTCATTATATAATGGTGCAAAATATCGTTAATACATAAAAATATATTTTTCTTTACATAATTTGTTACTTCAACAATATTTATTATTCCCCATCATCACTAACTTCTTTAACCTTGCATCCACTTATTTCAAAATCCGCTTTTCTCATATCTTTCAATCTCTTCATGTCAATACATCACTATTCACTTCTCTCCTAATCTCAATTTCATCCATTTTGAGAGAAAAATGTTCTTGAAACATACCCACCCTCTCAATGGAGTATTCCATCATCTGATCCACCAATCCAAATCCTAAATCTAAGAAAATACCAAGAATCAAAGAATCTTTCAATTGAAATCAATAAATCCTAATGTTGTTCTTAGGACATATCATTCTCACATTCACAACACTATCAATTTATCATGTCAAACAATCTATAATCATTAATCATGTATACCCTCCTATCTATCACCATCTCCATTCTTTTTAAGTGAGCATGGAAACCTACAACAAAAATATTTATCCTTTCTACTTTTAAATCTTCTTTGTCATAAACTTGGTTCTTCTAGTCACAATTTATCAACAAGAGGAAAAATGTAGACACCCTAAACTCATCTCTACTTCTCTAGATACAAATTTTCCATATTTTAATTATTTATCCTTACAATTAACAATTGTTCTAATAAACTATCGTATAATTTATCTCTAATATTAATTAATTATATAAAAACAATCAATTAACCTTACCACCTAATTACACTAATCAAGTCAATCAAATAATACATGATAAGTTAATTGATAATTAATCCCGTCTTAAATTTTTTCTAATTTAATTTTCTACATCTTTCAAAAATTGTAGACACCACAAAATTTTCTTATAATATCTCATAATATCTTTTTGTAAATTGATTAAATAAATCACTATTCAATGAATTATTCCTTATAATTAATGAATCTTTCTTCTAATCCCTTTTTGTTGCTTAAAGTCAACTAATTAAATCAAATCATCTAAATCAATCAATTCCTAGTTTCTCTAACTAAATCAACTCTTTAATACTTAATTAATTGAAATTTCATTTATATGTATTTGGATATTTTATCAATTTTTTTCCCCTCTAGTCTTAACTCATGGATCTAGATCTAATTCATTCTCCTTCTTCCACATGTCCTAAATCCCACACACTCCCACGTGTAGGTCCACTAACACATCCCACTCCTTGCTCATGCATGTGTGACTATGCTATCTCACCTCACCCCTAGACCTTAAGTCTTCTCCACCATTTTCTCACACATGTAAGAGTGCTCTCCACACACACCACCTCCATGCTCAAATGTCTGTGAGCATGCTTGGTCTTCCACCTCACCTTCCACTTGCTCTTTTCTCATTCAATCTCCCAACTTATCAAGAAACTTCTTCTCTCCTTATAACACTTGTTGCAAGATTATGAATCATCTTCATGCAATCAATTTGGACTGCTCATTGCATCTTTGCATCACATTCATAATCAACTATCTATTTTCACTCCTATGCTATCAAAATAGTGACATAATAGCAAAGGAAATCCACATACAATCATTTAGAGGACATCCACACATCACAATAAAGATATAATGCTGGTTATTTGCTTATTTATCTTGCATTATTGTTTCTTTTGTTCATTGTTTCCTCTATCATTAGTGTTTCCTTTAATTTGAGTTTTTGAGTTTGCCTATTACAACTAAACTATTGTTTTGAGCTCAAATATGGGCTCCACAAGAACTACTTGTTAGTCTAATAAGAAAATGAAGAAGGTTTCATTATAGGTTAGGAGCCACTCCTTGCAATATGCCATACTCCTCTTCCAACTAGTTCTATAACCATTAAACTTCAACAATTTAATCATGTTTATATCTTTTTACTCTTATCTAAAGCATTACCTTACTCAAACATCTCAAAATATGATTCGCATTCCAACATTCTTTTGGTTTTGGCTATGAGACCGATAGAATGTACCAACCCCATAATATATTTGTAAGAATAACTTATAGAACACACTATAAAATACAATGCCCATTCCTTTTACACCGTTATAATAGATACATCTTTCTAGAACAATATAATACAATCAGTAAAAAACTTGACTTCCACATGTACATAAAATGTAAAATGATAACCAATATGAAGTTACATTAGCAAACACTTCTCATTTGGGAGGCATGGTTAGCCTGAAATTCCAGGCCCACAACCAACCAACCTCACGTAATAACATCAGTAAACACTTCTCATTTTGGAGAGGCATGGTTAGCCTGAAATTCCAGGCCCACAACCAACCAACCTCACGTAATAACATCAGTAAACACTTCTCATTTGGGAGGCATGGTTAGCCTGAAATTTCAGGCCCACAACCAACCAACCTCACGTAATAAAATCATACATTCTCTTCCTTCGTGGCTCACCGTCTACATGGACCCCAAAAAAAGAGTTTGGTCATGAAATCTCAGTCCTACCTAAACCCAATCATTGCTTCTCACCACACTGTTCTCATTTTCTCTGTCTCGCTGGATGTTTGGACTTATCCATCATTTGTACGGAAGAATATTGGCTGTCATGTGTATACATGCAACACGTATAGTAATGGACGTAGATTATTTATAACATGAGCATAGAAAGTCAAAGTAAAGTAGCTGTATGCGATAACTATTCTATTCTGCATCACCGTCAAGAAGAATCTATGCTTATATCGGTGGATTTGTACAGCGCACTTTGGATTTTGCATTAATATTTGTTGGCAATGGTGGCCATTAATACTGTTTAGCTGGCAATTTGTTGTCAATGGCAGAAACTATCAAATCCTCACCGCCCCAGAAGTGATAGTGAATTGGTTTGATTTCTTCCTATTTTTTTGACTGGTTATGAAGGCACAACGAGAACGTTGAATCTTGAAAGTGCTCAGTCCAATTGCTTGAACGATAGCCCATTATTGCACAGACATTTGGAGTGATAAGAACATTATTTTTTTATGCTGTTGATTTATTTATGGTAAAGAAGAGATGCCGTGTGAGGAAGGAATATCAGAGATTTTGTTGTAAGGCCCAATATCACCAAAGTTTATGTTCTAATTTTTTTTATATTTTCATCAACGTTTTCATTATGTGTAATATTATCTTTGAAAAATGATATAAACATTATTTGTCAAAGTTTTTAAAGATATTGAATATTATCTGAAATGATCAATTTAAATATGTGAAAAGTTATTTTGTAGCATAATGAAAAAGTTTTTATAACATAATAAGTTCAACTTTTTCATAGTGTTCAATTAGTAATTAGACATTATATGTAATGAGCTAAGTAGTGTAATTTTTAGTTAAAAAGAGATTATCATAATGAAATTTTAACATTATTTTAAAAAAATAATCATTTGACATAGTGAGTAGAGTGTCAGGCTAAAACAATGAGTGGATAACTAGGCAATGAGTGGATAACTAGGCATAGCACCATAACTTAGAGATAGAACATTCTTCTTAAGTAGCCACCACTCCTCACCATTAAAGCTCATTTATTTGTCAACCTAGGGACATGAAACTTGAAATGGGCCAGCACTATTTGTACACTACGAGAATTTTGGAACTTCTCTAACTTAAACTAACTTAGAAGACAATGGTTAAAAACAAATACTGGAAAGGAAATGTAACTTAAACAACACTTAGGTATATTATAATAGTGGAAGCATAAATAAGACAATACTAAATGAAAGAGTTTCTAATAAACAAAGAGGAACTACTCTGCTCTGCCTTGGCTACATGAATAGTCACATAAATTAATTTTTGTGGTTGTAGGAATAGTCAATTATTGGAACTGCAACTATAAATTAAAAGAAATCTACTTTACAACTTACTCAAATAAAATCCTCACCAAGTGGGCGTCCTTGAGTGAGTCTTCTATAGACATCTAAAAGTGTCTCATCAATAATGCACTAATTATTTGTCTTTATTGATTAAATATTTTATTAATTATTTAATTAAGCTAATTATTCTTTCTTCTAAATTAATTTAATCATCATTACTATTATTCTATTTCTTCCTAGTCAATGAATAATTTAATCTATTCTTATATTAATTAAATAATTTATTATTTAATTAATTACAATTTAATTCCTTTATTTAAATAATCTTTATTATTTAATTAAATTCCATTTCTAATGATTATATAGTATCATTAAATTATTTAATCTACTAATTCATTTTTTTGAAATTTAAAATTTGAAATTCCCCAAATTCTAGTAATTTTGTCTAATTTCAATAAAATCTGCATTTCATTTCATATTTAAAAAAATGCAAATTCAACTCAAATGCAAATGAAATTTGAATTTGATGTCAAATTCCTACAGCACATGGTGAAAATCTAACTCACACTAACTTTTAGTTTGACCGAACAATCAAATTAGTCAACTGAGCAATCAAATCTGTTAACTCAGTTAACTACCCAATCACCTTTTTTAACTCAAACAACTTTTTGGAACAGCTCAATCAAATTAGTTAACAGACCAATCAACTCAGTTCACTGATCAATCTATTCAATCATTTGATCATTCAATCTAGTTGACTCATCAATCAAATGAGTTCAACTCCCAATCAGTTTTGTCTCAAAAAATCTATACTGTTCATCAATTCTATTCCAAAATGCATCTCAACTACCCATTCTTCTCCTCCAGAATTTATAAATTCAACTCAATTCTCTCATTTTCAATAATCATGAACTTTGAATCTTTGTGCCAATTTGTTGGTTGATAATCACAACATTGAGAACCGACATTATGCAAATAAGAGAAGGACAATGTAAGCCACATTGCAAATAGAGAGTTTTTCATTTGATTAATTGTCTAATTTGCAAGCTTGCATTGATTTACGTTAAGATTTGTTGATTAGTTGGTCTTTTCATGATTTCCCTTATTTTAATTAGCTGGTTTCTGATGATTTTTTATGTGAAAACAATGCTGAATTTGACACGAAGCAACAACATCTAACCTTTTATCTCTTTTCTATGATTTTGTAGGTCCTTGAAATGGATTTGCATAGGCGCACTCAGGATTTTGCATCGATAGGTGCATAATTTCGCATATGTGGTCTTTCTTTTTGCATTCGTCCTTTTACCCTTTCGCATGCATGTTTCGAGTATGTCACATATGTTTGAGGTAAATGTCGGGTAAGAAATTAAACTATTTTTATTTGTTATTTTGATGAAAGTGAATTTATCCATTTTGCAAATTCTGCAAATTTATTTACAGATGTTCTTTAGAATGCACTAAACCCCATGGCTTGTAGGATAAAGACTAAAATTGTAGGTTCCAGATAGGAGGTAGAACACAAAAGGCAACATAAACATTTCCACAAAACCCTAAGAGGGGAACTATCACTAAGAGATCACGAATACCAGATTGCTTATTTTTTATATCATAACCTTGTCTTGGATTACACTCAGAAATACTAGACAAAACCTGGAACGTGATTAAGATTTTAAAATCAATCTGGAAATTAACCCTCTGTTTTGTAGAATTTTATTTTTCTAACCCTTTGCTTGTATTTCACATGCATTTTGGCATAAATTAGCATGAGTTTTATCAAAATTTTGCATGCATTTAATGGTTATTTTGCATTCGTTTAAGTAGGATGTCTCATGAAGCTGGTGAAATAAGTGCTTTGTTGTCTTTGATTTTTTTTATTTATGTTATGATATTTCTGTGATGTTAATATTTTGTCTGTAGCACGTGACAAAGAAAACAAGAGCGATTCGATCTATTGAAGACTTGAAATAAACTACTAACATGCATTTTTGCAGGATCCTTTTGGTTCTCTTTTTTGAATTTATGCAAACACATTTTAATTTGGGCTTCAAAATGGACATGGATCTATCTTAGTTTAGGATAGCTCACACATTACTATGTTTAAAGGTAAATGAATTTTTGTCTGTCGTGTTTGGAGGACCTACTCGCTTTGTAGGGTGAAGGTTCCATAGTTGCATAAACTACCTTTCCAACTGCCTTCAAAATCTTGGGAAAAGGGAAAAGTGACAACGATACCCGCTTTTTCTTTTTAGTTGAGGGCTATCATTGACTGGGGATTTCATCACCCCATAAGGGTATCTTGAATTGGGACATCTTGGGGATATCATCTTTGCCAAGGTGATCTTGAGTGGGTCAGGCAACTGAAATGCTAAGTGAATTCAACATATGTGGAAGCCCTCTACACTGATAAGATCAATTAAAGTCTTAAGTGGCTTGCTTCAAGAATCCATCATTGGATTAGTGATCCTTCAGAACATTACTATGAGCCAACTATTTCTAGTAGCCCAAAATCCCTACATTTGATGGTTCTGGGAGTGTGGATCATACCATGTAGATACCTCTCATGTACCCTTCAAGATGATATAGGAATCCCCTGGCTATAAGATCTTTGGATTTTGAGGTAAGAGAATCTAGTATGCCTAAGAAGTGAGTGTCGTGGTGGGGGAGTATGTTAGGATTCCCATAGATACTGAGAGGGGGGTGAATCAGTATCTAACCGGTTAATAGATTTTCTTAACTTGAAACATGTAGAGCATATTAATACTGTGTACTAGTAAGCAGAAAGTAATGCAATAAACTGAGATAAAAACAACCACATGAAAAACACACCATAACACAAGGATTTAACGAGGAAACCCAGTGTGGGAAAAACCTCAGTGGGATTTGTGACCTACAATATTCACTTACTAGCCAATAAGAGAATATTACTACTACAAGAGGGGCCTGCACATGCAGGAAGGCCAACTACCTAGAGCTCATTGCTCAAATACAAAATAGGAAGTCTCACTGACTTACAAAATGGATTATATAAACCCAATGTCTTGTACTGCTTCAAAATAGCATCTATAATGCCAAATCCAGTATTGGTTTCTGCTATGCTTCTAACATAAACCCTTAACCTATAATTTGCATAATAGGTCTGCCTTATTTCACCTAATTACATTCCCCTTTCTTTTACTTACAAATGTTCTACAATGATCTCTCCTATATAAGAGTCATTTTACAACTTGCCAAGTTGGCTTACAATGATTTTACAAATAATAAACAAAATATATTACAATAAAAATCCTGTCGGTCTCTGTGCCGGTATGCTACCTTTCACTGCCGGTGTCGGTGATCTGAGTGTTGGTGTAGAGTTTGATCTTGCTAGTGCCGGTGGAATGTCTTGCCGGTGTCATAGGATTGCAAGGTTGTCATCAATGACAAAACCTTCAATCACCTACAATGTCTCATTGGAGTGTGCATATGCCAACAATCTCCCCCTTTGGCATTGATGGCAACACTCATTAGAAAATTTCAAAAGTGTATTCAAAACTTGTAATCCAAAAATGTGTACCAAAAATATATGAGCTCCCCCTGAGCAGATAAGTCTTTTGCAGATTATTTTCTCATACTACTACTCCCCCTTTGGCATCAATGACAAAGGTTGTTAAGGTGTCAATAGAGTTGTAGTTTTTCTGTCTCAGCCTTGTAATTGGGTGGTTACAATTTGAAAAAGATCCGCCAAACCAAATTTATGCTTTCCATAAACTTCTTACTGTCTTTTATTACTTCCTCTATTCTTTGAACTGTACTAGTGAGGTGTTGCATATGCTCTGCTGGTGTATTATGTCCTTGTACTAATGCCTCAGATATTTCCTTTCTTAAGGATGCTAGATAGTCCAGTCTTGGACTTAGTCTTAGTCTCAGATTTTTAGCCTTGTTTATTAACCTCTTATTTTCTCTCTCTAGCTTCAGTAGTTCTGCCTCAAAACTAGTTACCTTTTGCTCAAAAATTGATAATGTATCAGGTGAATTAACAAAATTGTCTACAAGTTTATTTATTTCTTCTTGTACCTTGCTCATTTTCTTATCTATGTCAACTGTTAAAAAGTTTGTCTTGCACATATCTCTGTACATATTTTTGAATTCCTTCAATATGTTACATAGTTCCGGTAGAAGTTTGTCAAATTCCCTAGTACACTTCTTTATTTGATTCTCAAAGAATTTTTGTTTTTCAATTTCCAACCTGTCTTTGAATGCCTGTTCCTTTATCTATTCAACTGTCACTATGTTGTCAGTAATATACTTTGACAAAGTGTCAAGTTGACTTAAATAATCCTTATTATCTATGTTACATTTAGGAGCTATCATCCTCAAAATTGGGATTGTGTCATCTATAGCTTTATAAGCTTGTGAACTACAATCAATTATTTTCTTCAAAGAATCTAAAAGAACTTCAGTTACATTGGTTGATTTATAGCCTGCAGAGGAGGAACCAATATTCTGAATTCCGTCGATGGAAGAAGTAACCATGCTTGTAGTGACCTCTGGTAGGCCAGTCTATGTTTCCATTTCCTTAAGCAAGGGTTTTTGTTTCTCTCCTGTTGTCAGTGGCACTATTTCCATATGAACCTGTTGCTGTTCCAGAGCCTGTTGCTCTGCTTGTTTCTCTGTCTATGTCTCCGTCTTCCCATCTACCAGTTTACCTTCAGTGTTATCATTGTTGTCAGCTACCGGTGGCTCACTAGCCATGTCAGTTTTACCAGTTGTGTCCATGTCTATCACAATGTTGACCTTTTGAGTGTCAACATCCACTGTGTATAGTAACCTCAGGATTAGGATTAGTATCCTCTTGTGATACATCCATACTTTCATGTGTCGGTTGGTCTTCTGTTGTTGTTACCGATGGAGTAATCAGAGGCGGTGGGGATAACTTATCTTTTATTTTGATACTAGGAGGTCCACCGACCTTTCCTTTACCCTTATCTTTGTCTTTCTGATAGACTTTGATAGGCTTGGGGTTCCTGTATTCTTCCTGCTTTTCTTTCTCCACAAGGAATATATCCCATCCATTTTTTGTTTCTTTTGTTACCTCATTTACTCTTCCTGCCATTAGTGCAATATGTCAGTGTGCAGTAGAGAATACTGACTGGTTGGCCTTTGCAATCAAATCATCTATTTCTTTTGGAGAGTTGACTGGATAGACAACAAGTAATTTTTCAATTTTGATTTTCTTGTCAAGTTCTATAATAGATTGTCTTCTTGCTTCTAGTCTCTTGAACAATTCATCTGGTATTTCATCTACAACTTGCATCAAAAACTTCTTATAGATATTCAGGTGTAAAATGACATTGTTTTCAACTTGCTCTTTCTCATCTGCTGATAGTGTATCATATAATTTTTCTATTTTCTTGAGATTTCCATCTTCTATGATTTCATCCACCAGTTTGTCAATTGGAGAAATATTATGTTGAGTCCTTTTCTTCTTAGGTGTTATCTTTTTCTTTGGGGTTGTCTTCTTTACCGGAGACCTCACTGCCTGTTGTTTTTGTCTAGTTCTTCTAGGTGAGGGTGTGGATACTGGTGAAGGTTGTCTTTTCCTTACAACTCTTTTAAATTCAGCTGGCTTGTCACTCTTTGAAGAAGTTGCTACCAGTGACAGGTGAGTTTCTGGTTGTTGTTCCTATAACTCATCTTCAGTGATACCGGTTTGTTTCAGTACATCTTCTTTTATAGCCTTAGCCTGCCTTGAACCTCTTCTCACAGTTGCTTCTATTTTCTTTACTCTCTTCTTAGATTGAATTTGGCTTTCAATGGTCTCAGAACTACCAAATACTTCTTCCTTAGGTTCATTTGGTTCTTCCAGAAGAGATTTTGCATATGTTTCAATGATGTGGTCATCAGTCTCATAGCCCATTTTAGTAACCCAAATTGTCCTTGGGATAGCTGCTTCCATCCAGATCTCATCCTTTTTAATCACAAAACATATATCATCCTTGTATTTGTTAACAATTTCCTATGATAGTCTAATTCTTTTGTTCATTCGAGCCTTTAGTGTTTGAAAATACTCATTGATATTCTTTTCCTTGTTTTCACCCATGTTGTTAAATAAGTCTGATAATTGTTTTCCTACCAGTATTTCAAATCCAAGATTCTTGTTGCCTATACCGGGCACCTATTTGGTTATATGTAGCATTAAGCATACAAGTAAATTACCAAATCTAAAAGTTCCTTTCTTATCCTTCTTGATCTTCCCTAAATTGTCAATCAATTCATCCTTTAGCCATTCACATACATAAATTTTCACATTTTCTTTTACCATATCATGTGCACTATTTATGCATAAACTGGAAACTGAGTTAAGTCTATTTGCATGTGTTGCTTTGTATCCTAAAATCATGCTAACAAATCTCACATTTATATCAGTCACATCATTAACCCTTAGATACCTTCTGTCGGATGTTGCACCAGTTAGGTTCATTACCAGGTCATTTGAGACCTTCTTTGTTTTGTCTGGTCGGCTACCGGTGGAGGGTAACCCTGTTACAACTTTCACCGCTTCCTTGGTAATTTTATGGATTGAATCTAACCAAAAGAATGCACCATGTACTCTACTCAATACTATCCTAATAACTTCCTTGGGGAAATCTAGAATGCTGAGAATTTTTGTGAATCCTAGGGCTTCAATGATTTGGTGTTCAGGTTTTACTTTACCAGAATCATCATAGATAACAGATTTGTACATGTTCTTGATTTCTTCATCTCCTAATTCTTCTATATGGCAATGGATATAGATTCTAGGGTCTTCTGCATAAACAACTCCTTTGGGAATTTGGGAAAAAGCACCTACATTATCATCCTTTTTAGCTATCTTGGGAACTAGCTGAAATACGGGCCTAGGGCGTTTGATTACCTCGACTATAGTAGGGTTTTCTATGAATTCAAGTGCAGGGGAGGATGCCATGATTATAAATACCTTTTTCTGCCTTAGGAAGGATTGATTGCTAAAGTGCCTTGCCTCTTTGCTCGAAATGCCTTAGCTTTGGAGATTTCGTGCTCTTTGGATGTTTGAATGATTGGTGAAGTGAAATGGAGCCAAAAACATTAATTTATAATGTCAATTTGCCAACTATCACATTTAATGCTTGTTGGTTAAGTAATCACTTAACTTTGTCTGTCGGTATAGAAGAAATTTCAACTTCTTACCATCAACCGAGGGAATAATAGCATATGTCTCATCGATTGCCAAACCCTCAAAGAAATTTCTTCAATTTGATGAAGAGACTCTTGCCGGTGGAGTGCTACTCTATTCTACCAGTGGAGTGTTGCTTGGTTCTACCGGTGGAGTAGTATTCCTATCCACATTCAGTTCTGATTTCCTGATCCATTGTTTTGAAAATTCTTGCTTAACTTCTTCAACCTTTTCTTTTCCTTTCAAACTAGGACCTTTGTTGTCTACCGGTGATCCTTTACTTTTACAAAATTTAGCAATATGCCCAATTTTGTTACATGCATAGAAAGCCACATTATTCTTCTGAATAGCTTTCCCATAACCTATGTTGGTTTGTGTTCTACATTGATTAGATAGGTGTCCAAATCTTCCACAAACATAACATTTTACATTCATTATGCAATTCTCAGAGTTATGACCAACTTTGTTGTATTTTGAACATTGACCGGTGGGGGTGTTGATATTTTGATAATTTCTAGATCTACATTGATTTTCTCTACGACCATACTTGTTACAGTTAAAGCATTTTCCATTAAATTTATAAGCAATAGGTTGTCTTACCGGTTTGCTATGATCCTGTGTGTTTGTAGTACTGGAGCTTTCACCAACTTTAAAGCCAATTCCACAAGTGTCACCTTTAGGTTTTTGATTCTTCAGCAAGTTACCAAGTTCTTCTGAGCTTTTCTTGAATTTCTCTTTATGTTGATTTGCAGTATCTAGTTCTCTTTCTAAGACTTCTTTCTATCTCATCAGTTCATTGGAGTCATTCTGAGTGTGCATCAGATCTGTCTTCAATAAATCATTTTCATAACTGAGTCTTGTGTTTTCATTTGCAACATCACTTAGTCTTCTAGTCAAATCTTCTTCATTCTTCTTTCTATCTTCAATTTCTTTACAAAATCTCATAGTCATATCCTACATCTCATTCTTTGTTGTCATGTTCTCTTGTTTCAGCTTGTTTATCATATCATTAAGAGTTTCTTTTTCATCATTCTCATTTTGCATCTTTTCACAAAGTTCTATTCTCTTGTTTCTTGAAATAGTAAGATTTTCTTGAAGTGCTTGAATAATATCCTGAGTAGCCTTTAGATCATCTTCAAGTTTGATATTTTTCAATTTTTCTACATCATAGTCTGAGAGAGCTCCTTCAAGTTGCTTCATCAAATTTTCCATCTCTACTGGTTTCAAGATCTTCCTCAAGCTATTAGGCTTCTGAAAATTGAGGACCAAGCTTCGATACCAATTGTTAGGATTCCTACAGATACTGAGAGGGGGGGTGAATCAGTATCTAACTAGTTAATAGATTTTCTTAGCTTGAAACATGTAGAGCATATTAATACCGTGTACCGGTAAGCAGAAAGTAATGCAATAAACAGAGATAAAAACAACCACATGAAAAACACACCATAACACAAGGATTTAATGAGGAAACCCAATGTGGGAAAAACCTTGGTGGGATTTGTGACCCACAATATTCACTTACTGGCCAATAAGAGAATATTACTGCTACAAGAGGGGCCTACACATCTAGGAAGGCCAACTGCCTAGAGCTCACTACTCAAATACAAAACAGGAAGTCTCACTGACTTACAAAATGGATTATATAAATCCAATGTCTTGTACTACTTCAAAGTAGCATCTATAATGCTAGATCCAGTACTGGTTTTTGCTCTACTTCTAACATAAACCCTTAACCTATAGTTTGCATAATAGGTCTGCCTTATTTCACTTAATTACATTCCTCTTTCTTTTACTTACAAATGTTCTACAATGATCTCTCTTATATAAGAGTCATTTTACAACTTGCCAAGTTGTCTTACAATGATTTTACAAATAACAAACAAAATATATTACAATAAAAATCATGTCGGCCTCTGTGTCGGTATGCTACCTTTCACTACCGGTGCCGATGATCTGAGTGCCGATGGAATGTCTTGCCGGTGTCATAGGATTGTAAGGTTTCCATCAATGAAAAAACATTCAATCACCTACAATGTATCATTGGAGTGTGCATATGCTAGCAGAGTCAACACTACCAGAATCTCTATTTGTCCATCTTGTTTGAGGTATTCTATTGTAGAGGATCCATTAAATGATTTCTTTCTAGACTAGGTTTGTAAAAGCTTTAAATGTATCTCTATTAATTATTTCATGTTATAAAGTAGTAAGACTAAGTCAAATCTTTGGCTAATCTAGGCCCTTTCACAAGTAACTCTGCCTATCAGAGTTTGTTAAAAAAACCCCATTTGGCCATATTGTCTTTGCAATATGTCATCTATGTTTTTCAAAACTCTTAGAATAGAAAATTTTTGGTGACAAAACAAGATCACAAGGAACTCAATCAACAACAAACTACAAAAAAAACTCTTCACAACCAAATAAAAAAAAACATCTTATTTAGGTCTTTGCGATCATAGGTATGTCCCAAAATCCATGTCTTATAGGATGCATAGTCCTCATATTTCACTTGCATCATTTTAAGATCAAATCTCAAAGTCCTCACAAATTCCTCATATTAGAATCAAGTCTTAAGAGTCTTTGGATAGTCTTCATTTTGTACTATCTTAGGATCAAGTCCAAATTTTTATTTTGAGAAATCATTAAACGCATTAGACCCTCATATTAACCATCATTCTAACTAGGTACCCATACTCATTAGTATAGTATAGGGTATCATCTGTCAACATTCCAACTTGGGTCAACAATAGACCTCAATACTTTTACAATAGTGTTAACCATTTGGTCCTTTGATGTTGCATCTCATTAGTTTTACTTTCATTATAGAAACCATATGGAAAAGAGTCTTAGATCATGAGTCAATATGGGTTTACCAGGTGATGGTTTCTTCCCATTTGTGAAACCTAATCTAGGGCCAAATGACAATCAAGAGGAAGTTATTGATGGTCTTAATAACCTTGTCTAGAAGCTAAGAAGGAATTCCCCTTAGTGTATAGGAGTCACATTTTTCATAGAGGACAAAATTAGGAAAGATCGCATAATTGGGAGAGAAGCCACACAAGAAATCATTCAACAAAGGCTTGGAAGGCTTAGACTGCAACAATAGCCTGCTCATCCAAATCATTAGTTTAAGCATCCTCATAATATTCTAGTTTGCATACATAGTGTGTCCTCAAGTCAAGTCTCTCATTTAGATCCCTTGTGAGTCATAATTAGATATTAATCTTGAATTGCATTCATTAAGTGTCATAGAGGTTCTTAATGCCTGTAACAAGATCACAAAAGGCCAAGAGTCAGATGGACTCGAAGAGTGATCCATTGTTCAACCCCACCTGGAACATGAATTTGTTTGCTTATTCACACTCACAACCCCTCAAGGGAGTAATATTCCCAGCAAACATGAACAACATGTCGTCAATAGATGAAATCCAACACAACTTAATAAAGGAAGAACTAGATGCCACCCAACAAGATCCACAGGTCCTAACGGTCCTAAACACTCTAATTAATCATGATAAGGATACATATCTTTCCCTTTTAATACAAAATGGAGCTAAATTACCCCCAAATTTTGACATTACAATGATATTGCCACCAAGAATTACTTTAAATCAAAGTACGAATCAAACAACAAACTCTTCACAAACACATTTTGTGTCTTCAAGATCTACCCATGGTACAACACAAAATACACAAGCAACATCAATCAAGCCACTATGGCTTCAACTTAGAGCTCACAATCAGGAACCATATCCTCAACTGCAAATGTCACATCTCAAACAAATGCCTAGGTTACATCGCAATCCACTTTGAGTGTCTCAAGCACCTTGGTGAAAAATCAAACAAGCGATCCTCATAATGCAATTCCCACAAGTACTTCCCAACCCGTGGTATCAGTCTCTGTGTGGGTAAGTGCACAAAGATGGGGAACCAAAAAGGGGTCTTAAGATACCACTTTTTTAAAAAAATCAGCAAAGTCTGAACTTCGATGAGAAATTGAAGATAGGTACACTAAAAATTTGAAGATTCAACAAGAATAAAGTTGAAGTGCTCTGAATCTACTTTCTAAATTACTAATTTGTTTTGAAAATAGAGGAGATTATGGGTTTCAAAAAGGGGCACCACATTTATTATTCCTATTTTTTCAGAAAAAAATAACATAGTATGAAATGTGGTGCCCCTAAAACATCAACTTTTTTTAAGAATTTTGCAAATCACTCCAGTGAGAAAGTAGTGAACACATTGAAGTTCTGCCATATTTGTTCGGCAAATTTTTTTATGAATATTTGAATTTTTACAAATTTTCGAAGTGGGCACATCCTAAAACAAAAAATTTGAGCGTCCTCCCCCCAAAAATTTGTGAAAACTAATTAAAAATTAGGAATTATTATTTTTTTAAATTGTGTAGAGTGTAGTCTAGTTTCTAAAAATGTAGTTTTTTAAAAAATTCGATAAACGAGTAAAAATCTATGGCCAAAATATGACATGTTGGTTTTTGAAAAAAATCGGACACACTAACAAAAGAAATTATGGATGAAGACCTTACCATTATCAAAATTTGAAAATAATTATATGTTTGGATGGCTAAGAGAGAGCTTGGTGAATGTATGGTGTTTTTCTAATTACATTGAAACACATACAAACCTGATAGAGAGCATGAACAAAAAAGTTAGATTTTTTTTAATATTTGCTGGAAAACATGTCTCAAGCCTGTGAAGGGAATCCAAGTCTTTGGGTTGGATGCCCAAGGCAAATCCAAGCCTTAGGTTTGGTTTTTTCCAAGGATTTTTCATTTGGAGTGCACCAAATGGAAAAAAATGAAAAATACCATTTGGTGCGCACCAAATAAGGCGCATGCCAAATGTATTTCATAGAAATTTTGCCATATTAGAAAATACAAAGTATTTCTCTCAAAATATATACATAAAATATAACATTTAAGTATAAGTGTTTTCTTTCTTATACATTAAGTTATATTTTATGTATATATTATCAGGATGTTTGAGAGTGGTTCCATATCTCTAGGAGCTATAATGTAGATTCTAGTTTTTAGAGTATTCATATAAATTTCAGATAGTCAAATTTTAGTAATCAGCATGCTCATATTAGCATTATCTCTTTGGCCCCTTCCATGCATTCCCCCTCTCCCTTCCTTAACCCTTCTCTCTCTCTCTCTCTCTCTCTCTCTCTCTCTCTCTCTCTCTCTTAGGTTTCTCCCTCTCTACTTCCTTCCCTCTAAGGTATCTCTACCTCTCTTTCCCATCTACCTTACCCTCGCAAGTGTCTCTGTCCCATTTTGTCCATTCTCTCCCCACCTCCCTTTCTCTTTCTCTTAGCCTCTAACTCTCTTTGTCTCTCAAGTCTCTCACTATTTCCCTATATCCATCTCTCCCTCTTTGTTTCCTTATTTGCCTCCCAAGTATCAACCTATGTCTCTCTTTCCCTCTCTCCCTCCCCTTCCCCCCTCTCTTTCTCTCTCTCTCTCTCTATCCATTCTCTCCCTCCCACTCCCTTTCTCTCTCTCTCTCAAGTCTCTCTTTCTCACAATGCCTCCATCCACCTCTCAAGTCTCTCTATATCTCCCCCAGTCCCCCTCTCTCTCTCTCCCCCTCTCTCAAGGATCTTTATCCCATTCTTTCCCTCTCTCCCTCCCAATCCCTTTCTCTTTATCTCTCAAGTGTCTCTCTCTCTTTCTCTCCCAATCTTTCTCTCCCTCTCTTTCCCTTTCACCCTCTCTCACCATATCTCTTTCTCTCTTTCCCTCTCTCCCTCACCTCCCCCTCCCTTTTCCCCTCTCTCTCTTTATCTTAGGTGTCTCTATCCCATTCTATCCATTCTTTCCCTCCCACTCCCTTTCTCTCTCTCTCAAGCCTCTCTCCCACAATGTCTCCATCCACCTCTTAGGTCCCTCTATATCTCCCCCACTACCTCTCTCTCCCTACCTCTCTCAAGTGTCTTTATCCCATTCTTTCTCCCTCTCTCTCTCTCTCCCTCCCCAACCCTTTCTCTTTATCTCTCATGTCTCTCTCTCCCTTTCCCTCGCAATATCTCTCTCTCTCCCTCTCTTTCCCTTTTTTCCCTCTCTCTCATCATCCCTATTTCCCTCTTTCTCTCTCAAGTCTCTCTATCTCTATCTTTCTCTCTTTCACTCTCTTCCTCCCCTTCTCCCTCCCTTTACCCCTCTCTCCCTTTCCCTCTTTCCCTCTCATGTCTCTCTCTCTCTCTCTCTCTCTCTCTCTCTCTCTAGTGTCTCCATCCCATATTTTCCATTATCTCCCTCTCCTCCCTCTCTCTCTCTCTCTCTCTCTCTCTATCTCTATCTCTATATCTCTATCTCTCCCTCTCTTTACCTCTCTCCCTCCCCTTCTCCCTCTATTTCCCCTTCTCTCTCTCTTTGTCTCAAGTGTCTCTATCCCATTCTATCCCCCAACTCTCTCTCTCTCTCTCTCTCTCTCTCTCTCTCTCTCTCTCTCTCTCTCTCTCTCTCTCTCTTCCTATATCTATTCTTCCTCCCTCTCTATCTCTATTTATTCTTTCTCCCCCTCCTTCCCCCCTCCTCTCTCTCTCTCTCTCAAGTCTCTTTCTCCTTGGTTTACCTAGAACTCTAAGAGGATATGACAGTGTCTATGTCGTAGTGGATAGATTCAGCAAGATGGCATACTTTGTGCCTTGCAAATGCATGAATGATGCCTCCTACTTAGCAGGGTCATTCTTCAAATAGATTGTGAGGATCCATGGTTTGTCTCTTAGCATTGTGAGTGAGAGAGACACAAAATTTGTGAGCCACTTTTGGCGAACCTTGTGGAAGAAACTTGGTACCAACCTTTCTTTTTCATCTACATACCATCCACAGTTTGATGGTCAAACTGAAGTAGTTAATAGATCCTTGTGTTATTTACTAACATGTCTAACAAAACAGCATGGTCAAGCTTGGGATGTAGTATGGGGACAAGTAGAGTATTCCTACAATGACTCTGTCAATAGGAGCATAGGCCAGAGTCCATTTGAGATTACATATGGATGTCATCCAAGGGGTATCTTAGAACTCAAGGAACTCAGATCCATGAACCATAGGAGTGCTCAAGGTAAACACTTTGCAAAGAATATGGAGGAGATCCGTGAACAAATCAAGAAAACATTGCAGCAGAACAATGAGAAATACAAAATATAAGTAAACAAAACAAGAAGAGAAGTACACTATAAGGTAGGTGATCTGGTTATGGCCTATCCGAGAAAGGAGAGATTCCCTAAGGGGCAGCCTAGAAAACTATGCATGAAGAATATTGGACCTCTTAAGGTTGTGCATAAGTATGGCAGCAATGCCTATGAGGTGGAACTACCACCAAAATTAGGTATATCACCAATGTTTAATGTGTGTGATTTGTTTCAGTATAAAGGAACTCAGTCAGCTGCAAATCAAGGAGAGCCTACTGCTATTGAAGATGTAGATTGGATACAAGACCTACCTCCAAGCCAACTGGTGACATTGGAATGCATTCTAGATTCCAAGATTGTCAAAAGGACTAGGAAAGGAGTCTATAGGAACTGCTTGGTTAAATGGATAGGTCTCCCTAAATCTAAAGCTACATGGATGTAAGAAGGAGATATACTACAACATGGAACCACTGTTCAAGCCCTATCCACTCAAGGGACTTGAGTCTTTCCTACCCTGGGAGTATGGTGTAGGGGCACTTAGAAATTTTTGTTGAGTTTTTTTCTAGGATGTTGGAATCCTGTTCTTAGCTTTGTAATAAGGCTAAGAGGCGATTGAGTGTTTTCTCCAATGATTACAAGGGCCCTCAGAGTCTTTGTTTGGCCAATATTGGCATGTGAGCTCTTAAGGGTGCCAAGTAGAGCATTTATTAGGATAAGTTTTTTTTTTTTGTTAATGTAGGTTGGTTGGTGTTTCTTTGAGGTTTTTAAGGGCCTATGAGTCATCTAAAAGTGACCAAGTTTGGGTTTGGATAAAGTTGCAAAAGTTGCTCATAGCAACTTTGCAGCATTTTCATACACCAACAACTAGTTGGTTGTCACAATTGGTTGTGAGCATGTGTAACTACTTCAAGGATAGTATAAGGCTTGGAAAGACTGATGAGAATCGGTTGTTGAAGATTTGAAGCAAATAAACAAGTTTGGTTTTCTCCATTTTGGTTTTTCCGAGTTATTTTGTTGTTCTTGGTAAGTTTGTATGATTTGTACGGATTGGAAATCCCTAGACATGGGCATGTAATGCTAGAATGGTGTTTAACTTCATTTTTCTTTTGGTTTGAAGTCTTTAAGTGTTGTAGTTTTCAAGTTATCTTTTTTTTATTGCAAGAGGGTCCAAATGTCCTAAAAAACTAGGGTTTTGAGAGCTCAATGGCTGCAACCTAACATTCCATGGTGGATATCCACTCTGAAAACTTATGGAATTTTAGGTTGCCTTGTATTATATTTTTTCCTTTAGGTTTGGAGATAGGGAAAGCTAAATCATAGATTTTCCACCATACCCTAGGCTTGGAACGTTGAGTTGGCAAGCAATAGGTATAATGGATAACAAGCCCTAATTGGGTGAATTCGGTAGATGGAGGTGAAGTATGGTTGGATTGGAAATACTTATGGAATTACAGACCTAAAACTAACATCAATTCACTCAAGGATTAGGAATGGTGAAGATGTTTGAGAAAATCCCTACTTTTTAGGCATAGGAAGGGGAAAATAGGTCTAGTTAGCCCTATAAGGGCTAGATATATTAACAATAGAACCCATATCCGGTTTGAGATTTTGTATGTAAAACCCAAAAGGGTGTCTAGAATGTAAAATATTTCATAGGGTTGTTAAGGAGGTTTAGCAGATAAACACAAAATACCTCGTTGATGGGGCTACTAGAATTAGGTCTCCTATTAGGCCTAAAAGTGTAGTTTTCTTATGAAGCTTGGAAACGGTCAATGTCAAAGCTCTTGAGAAAGGAGTAAGGTTGGGAACCCATTCAAACTATTCCCTCCTCATGTGTGTAGTGTGGTGAATGAAGATCATGTGGTAGAGGGGCTGAAATCTCAAGTTGAGTGTGAAAGGGAGTTGGAAACAAGGTCTCTTAAATAAGAGAATGGAACTCACAAAACAACAAGTGCTTATCCTAGCATAAGGACCTTGGGAAGGTCAGAGAGGGTAAGTCTTGTAGACCCTTGGAGTGTGTGGGGTGTAGAATCATTGGATGGTTCTAGTGTATCTTGGAGGAGATACCTCGACAAGGTAGCCACAAATAGGTGAGAGTCAACTCACTCTACATCACTATGCTAATCAAGGATGTCCATAGTGACTAGAGGAAAAGGGATGAGGGTGAACTCACAACGCTGGTTCCCACTTTTTGGTACGTCCTGATTTTTGCTGAAATCATACATTTTTAAAAAAATATAATGATTTAATCTTTAAAAGGTCCCATTTTAAGTAATTAATTGAAGAGAGTTAAATCAAAGGCTCTTAGATCAAAATTTCTTGGATAGAACCTCTCTACTTCTAAATCATACTTGCAATGGAGTCTCCTTTGCATCTGTCAAATGCTGATAAAAAACCAAGTTTACATTAGTTTTTGGGGGGTCAAATTAATTCATTTAAAAGTTTTTTTTTTTTAGTATTTAGTCCTTATTATAAGATTTCCAAATAGTATAACAATTAATATATTTAATTTCATTAATATATTTTTATTTTATTTCTTATGAATGTAGGTTTTTCACCGAACATGAACTTCTTTGTTCAATGCATTGGGAAAAATAGTAAACTAATTCAAAAAAAATCTGAAAAATATCTATGCACTAGGTATTGATGTTTTCTTTCCAACAAAAAAAAGAAAATTGAATTTTGATATATATAGAACAAGTTATGTGTTCAAACGTACACCTATATCTAAATTATAATTAGTCGAACTTCAAAACTTAATAAAATGAAAAATATTCAACATATCAATATCAAACCAACTGCATGCCCTCGGTACTGATGTTACAAACCAAAATTCAAAAGAATTAAGATTTTATCATTTGTAGAAAAAAAATTATGCGTTTCGGGATACACAGCACTCTTAAAAAATGTTGTTTTCTATAAAAAACTACTTTTTGAGGGAGATGGAAAAATCAATAAAATTTTATTCAAACAAATTTGAAAAAAATATATTTAGAATCTACAAACAAGATGTTAAAAATCACTAGTTTATATCATCTTCAAATTCTTAATAGTTTAAAAGTTATAGGTGTCGGAAAGTGAAGTTTTTTTTCAAAATATTCATATAAGTGTCAAAGTTGGTCAAAAAGTGGGAACCAGTATTGTGAGTTCACCCATGATCATAATATCTTTTTTTGTTATCTATTTGTCGTGTGAACCAATGAAGTACTAGGGAAATGGTGCTTTGGGTTTCTGTGTTGGTACATTCATTCAATAAGTATTGTATGCAAAATGAAAGTCAAGGATAGCTATGCTCATGGCTATCGCACATACCTCAACCCTTGGAGCTACACCCAGAATGGAGGGGTTCACTCCTTGTCTACTAAGTGCTTGTTTCTGAAATAAGATGTCATTTACACATTGGTTTCTTATACCCTAGTGTACAAATCTCAATTGATACATATTAAGGCTCAATGATTGATGTAGGAGCATTGGTCTAGTTCTTATCAGTTGGGCAGTTTTCAGTGTAGTTGCTTGGAGATCATGGCATTCCTTCATGTTTGAGAATTTAGTGTTGTGGATTTGGATTTAACTCCTTGAGTTTGTTTTCTTTACCATGTTTGAGTTTCATAGAATTTGGCTTTATTTCCGGTGAGATGTAGATTTTAGTATTGGCCCGGTTAATATGTTCTTACTGGTTGGTCTAGCAGTGTGTTGAGAGAAGATGATTTCAGGTTGTGGTTTATCTCCATGACTTGCAGATCGTTAGAAGTGTTGCTTTGGGCCTTGGTCGGTGTTTTTGGAAATCTGCACATCATTTTATGATTTGGAGATTATTCTTAGTTATTTGAGTAGACATGTTACCGCTGCATGTTTCATGAACCGGTTGTTGTTTGGGCTGAATTGATTGAGTTGTAATTATTTGTGGATGGTATAAATGGAAGCTTGTGAATCATTTAAGGATAGAGGTGAGAAGATAGAAGACAGAGTTATGAGATTGAGCAAAGATGTAGATCCGGCGAGATTCTAAACTGGCAGGACTAAGGCTGGAAGGCTAAGATCTGGATTAGGGTAGAACCAACAGACTATTCCCGAAAGATGATTTGATATGAGGATGATATATGGATCTTGCAATTGTGTTGTAAGAATTATTTTTATCCTGGACTACGATCCAACATGTGGCATGCATAATCCTTCAGATTGTAATAAGATTCATTCACATTGTTTACCGGTTATGTGTTCTATTATGTTACTGGTTGTTCTTTATGTTGTTCCTGGTATCTTGTTACTAGTTACCGATGTGTTTTGCATGGTTTATGTGTTGAGCTGCAAGGTTGGGCCATCCTTCATTGGATCTCCTTGCCTTGACTACATCAAATGGTATTAGAGTTGGTTTGTGAACCTGTTATTGGACAAAGTGTTGTTTGTGCACCGGTTGGTTGGAGAGAAGATTGAGACAACTTGTGCACTTGTTCAGATCGCCAAATGTGAGGCAGAGAAAGGTTTGTAGATACACCGTCGATCCTAGAGTTTGAGCTTGAGGCAGTTAGTGGGTGGAGACTTGAATAGATTGCCAAGTGAGGGAGGTCATAGTTTGGACCGATAGATTTCCATGGAGAGGCAACTAGAAGTTATAGTCAAATTGCAAGTACCTACTGACAGATCATCAAACCAAATCAAGTGATGAGACTCACTTTTCAATTAACCTTGAGAGTCTCATACAGGAGCACCAGTCTAGTTCATAACGATTGAGTAGTTTTTAGTGGACTTTCTTGGAGATCGTGGCATTCCTTCATGTTTGAGAGTTTAGCATTGTGGATTTGGATTTAACTCCTTGAGTTAGTTGTCTTTACCGTGTTTGAGTTTCATAGAATTTGTCTTTGAATTCAGTGAGATGTGGATTCTGATATTGGCTCGGTTGATATGTTATTACCGGTTGGTCTAGCAGTGTGTGGAGCAAATATGATTTTAGGTTGTGGTTAATCTCTGTGACTTGTGGATCATTAGAGGTGTTTCTTTAGGCCTTGGTTAGTATTTTTGGAGATCTGTACATCATTTTATGATTTGGAGATTGTTCTTAGTGATTTGAGCCAACATGTTATCATTGCACGTTTCATGAACCGGTTGGTCTTTTGGCTGACTTGATTGAGTTGAAATTATTTGTGGATGGTATAAATGGAAGCTTGTGAATCATTTGAGGATAGAGGTGAGAAGATAAAAGATAGATTTATGAGATTGATCGAAGATGTAGATCCGACAAGATTCTGAACCAGTAGTACTATGACCAGAAGGCTAAGGTTCGGATTAGGGTAGAACCGACAAACTATTCCTGAAAGATGATTTGATATGAGGATGATCTGAGGATCTTGTAATTATTTTGTAAACATTATTTGTATTTTGGACTATGATCCAGCATGTGGCATGTGTAATCCTTCAAATTGTAATAAGATTCATTGATATTGTTTATCAGTTGTTCTTTTTGTTGTTCCTGGCATATTGTTACCGGTTACTGGTATGTTTTGCATTGTTTACATGTTAAGCTACAAGGTTGGGCTGTCCTTTATTGAATCTCCCTACCTTGACTGCGTCAAATGGTATTAGAGCTGGTTTGTAAACTTGTTCTTGGACAAAGTGTTGTGACTGGCTGGTTGGAGAGAAGATTGAGACAACTTGTGGACTTGGTCAGGTCACCAAACATGAGGTAGAGCATGGTTTACAGGTAGAACACCGATCCTAGAGCTTGATCTTGAGGCAATTAGTGGGTGAAGACTTGAATAGATTGTTGATTGAGATAGGCCACAGTTTGGACCGGTAGATCACCATGGAGAGGCAACCGAATGTTGTAGTCAGATTGCTAAACCCCTAAGGAAATTGCAAGTACCTACTGACAAATCACTAAACCAGATCAAGAGATGGGACTCAATTTTCAATTAACCCCGAGAGTCTGATGTAGGAGCACTGGTCTAGTTCTTATTGATTCGGCAATTTTGAGTGGAATTGCTTGGAGATCGTGGCATTCCTTCATGTTTGAGAGTTTAGCATTGAGTTCATTGTCTTTACTATGTTCAAGTTTAATATAATTTGTCTTTGTTTTCGGTGAGATGTGGATTCTAGTATTGGTTTGGCTAATATGTTCTTACCGGTTGGTTTGGCAGTGTGTTGAGCAAAGATAATTTCAGGTTGTGGTTGATCGTTAAAGGTGTTTCTTTGGGCCTTGGATGGTATTTCTGAACGTTTACACATCATTTTATGATTTGGAGATTGTTCTTAGTGATTTGAGCCATGTTACCATTGCACGTTTCATGAATCGGTTGGTCTTTGGGCCGACTTGATTGAGTTGTAATTATTTGTGGATGGTATAAATGGAAGGTTGTGAATCATTTGAGGATAGAGGTGAGAAGATAGAAGAAAAAATTATGAGATTGAGCAAAGATGTAGATTCAGTGAGATTCTAAACGAATAGGACTACGATCAAAAGGCTAAGGTCTGGATTAGGGTAGAACCAACAGATTGTTCCCGGAAGATGATTTTTGGATCTTGTAATTGTGTTGTAAGCATTTTTTCTATCCTGTATTGTGATCCAACATGTGGCATGTGTAATCCTTCAAATTGTAATAAGATTTATTCATATTGTTTACTAGTTATGTGTTATGCTATGTTACTGGTTATTATTTTTGTTGTTCTTGGCATCTTGTTATCGGTTACTGGTATGTTATGCATGGTTTATGTGGTAAGCTGCAAGTTTGGGTTGTCCTTCACTGGATCTCCCTGCCTTGACTGCGTCAATGATGAATCATGGTGTGCTAAATAAATAAATTCACAAGAAGTCATGGTTATCATTTGTTCTCAAATCTAATTTCATCTTTCTTTTCTCACATATAATTGTTCCTTATCTTTAATCCATAATTTACTAACAATTTTCATCAATTTAATTGAGTCAAGCAATAAGAAGGATATTCTAACACATTTCAAAAAGATTCATTATCATATAGTTGCATTTATCATTTAGTTATAGTTTATCATTAGGTTGCATTTATTCTAAATACATCCATTATCATTATTAGGTTACAATCATCATAAGGTTGTGTAAACTATAATTGCATTAAGTTGCATATATCATTTAGTTTCATTGTCATATAGTGGAATTCATTATCATATAGGTTCATTAATAATGAACTCATTTATTGCAGGTTTCATTCATATAGTTTATATCATTACATCATTAACATCATCATAATAGTAGCGCATAAGTAAAGAATCATAAAATTATTACATATGCATCATAAAAAACAACATATAGAGTATCATAGCATGAATTGCATAATAGAATCACACATAACATTAAGCAAATAAAACATGCATATAGAAACACCACCAAAACTGCATATCATATATCTCAAAGAAATAATGTGTCAGAATACATCAAAAACCTAAAGACTCAATAAAGTGACTCAATGACTCAACCAACATTGCCCCTATTAGGAGCTAGACCAGGACCATGTTCGCTTGATATTGTTGCAAGATGGACCCATAACTCCTTCACTGTTAGTATCTTAAGTCATCAATCTACTCAATATACTCCAAGACTGGTAATCACGATAACAGGGTACTCTCTGACCCTCAGGAACAACCAATTCATAGTTTTCTTGATAATACATGGCCTCCTAAGTAGCTTGAAAGAGTCTATCATCATAACAACAAGTATCACCACTAGGAGAAATATACTACTAATATGCATCACTAACTATGCTCAATGGATAGCATCATCATGCTCACTATGAAAGAGATCACACTCAATAACTGCTAAATCTTGTGCAATCTATAGATCATCTCACTCAACTATTAGTGCATCCCACTCAACAATTCAAGCCTCCTGCTCTCAGTATAATAAGGCTCTATCATCCCTCCTATGTTGCTACTCCTTAGCTAAGGCATCCTATAAGCTAAGGATTCATGCCCTCATGACCTATATCTCATCATTATCCTGACCACCTACCTATATAGTAGGTACGTCCACAAGCTCTAGCATGTCTGTATCACTAGAGTTTTCCTCATCCTCTATGCTAGATGATCCTAATATAAAATCATCACTCCCACTCTCTGACTCGGTGTCTCCACCGATGTCCACATCCTCATCCCCCTCACCCTCTTCCTCTTCTCCTATTGCAACAATCACTTCTATTGCACTTGCACCACCTACATCACCTCCTCCACCATCCCCATCATGCTCTCTCCACTGCCTTCATTGCTTGGTCATCCGTGACATGATTATAATGGTTGGATTTGTCATAGCAATAGGCCTATGCCTAGCCAACCAGGCATTGTACTATGGAGTTGTACCTAGATATATAACTCTTGTATCCCAACCCCACTGAACTGGTTGTAATATCAAACTTAGCAAATACAAAGTGAACATCTATATAGGCCCCCCAATCAAATACCTCCCACTCAAACTGAAAAATATAAGTTGTGGCCTCTAGGACACCCTGTACCTTGCCAAACTATCGCAAAACTTGGTTAGGAAGGTGAACCTCAATGATTCGATGTGTCTCCATGGTCCTCCCTATCAAATACCACTATTACCAACAAAAAGGTAGATGTTGTTCATCATCTACCCAGCTAGGGAAATCTAGGTAGGGTCTCTAAATAAAGTGTTACAATAAATCGATAGCATGTCTCCAATACATGGTATTTTCTATCTCCTTATGTCTAATCATTGCAATATGTCTAAATATGTATGGCTCCTATGCTTGCAACTGTACATGCACAACTAGCCTGAAAATCACTATATGTTCCCAAGCCCAGACCTGTAAGAGCATGACACCATAGCTAATGGATTTGTACTCCATCTAAAACACTATGTGCACTTGATAATGAAGCATCACTAACAAATAAGGTCCCCATGCATATACCCATCTACACACAATCAATCCTTCCAACACTCCACCCCAACATACTAGAAACCCATGGCATCATCTATCTGGGATCAATGGTCCTATTATGATGCTGCAGAGTACAATAATAAAATCATCATAATCTGCCTCTAGATTCTCCCACCCTATTTTATACTAGTTTCTCATATATAAATATAGCTTTGTACACTCAAAGAGCTCACAAAGTACTTTGAGACCTATTTTATGATCATAGATGACCCTCCCTTTGTGGATTAGAATATGTAGAATCCTCCAAACATCCTCTAGAGTCACAGAAGCCTGTCGATCGATAAATGGAAAGTGCAAGTCTCCAAGTGCCATCTCTCAACCAGTGCAGTGATCAGGCCCATGTTATTCGTAACCTTAGGAAGGTGAAGTACATGATATAGACCCACATGATGAATCAATGCAATCTCCTCGGGAAGTAACTACGTCTACAAAGCAATTTCACTAGGCCTATTTTTCCTAGTATCAAGCACACTCGACATCTCCTAAATGAAAAAATGTTACAAATATTAATCGCAAAAGGCATTTTGATTAAAATTATTTTTAAACAATACAAATTTTTCCAAAACCAACATTTGCGAAATGAATAACACTCATGCAATATGCATATTACTATTGCAAAATTTAAAAGATGCACGCAACATCCTATCCACTTATGCAAAAATATTAACACTCATGTGACATGATTATATGCTTGTGAAAAGAAATATACTCATGCAACATGATATAAACATATGCAAAATATTCGAAGCATGAATGAGAAACACTAAAAAGTTTATGCTCTGGGCAAATTTTGAAAAAAGTTAGAAAATATTGGCATTCTACACTTGTATGAGAATGGCTGATGTTGTCATTGATGGAAACCAGCTAGAAATCATCTGGCAACCAATCGGCAGATACTGACACTGACAATAAACTTCTATGTACATCGGTAGGCACCTCACCAGCATCGACAACAATGAATACCAACACTCAGGCCGACATGGTACATTTTAATAGACTCATATATGTATGAGATCTTAAAGGTCATTTATATAGAGGTAGATGGAAGAAAGTTGTAATGTGTAATAAGGCAATTTTGTATAGGTGTTATAGATGACAACGAAGGTTTTGGTCATTGGCTGAGCTTAAATAGGTACTGAACCTGGCATAAGAGATGTTGTTTTGAAGCAATACATTGTATTGGATTTGATAATCCATTTTGTGGTCAGTGTGACTCTTTATTGAGCAGTATGCTCTAGGCAGTTGGCCTCTCTACATGTGCAGGCCCCTCATTGTAAGTAGTATTTATTTATTAGCCAATGAGTAAATATTTTGGGTCACAAATCCCACTAACGTTTTTTGTAATGCCCCGCCAGGAAACCCCGAAGAGATTAAGCCATAACTCAAGAATAGAGTGCAATAATTTTTATTTTTTTTTAAAGTTACACCACATTAAGATACAACAAGATATCAAAGAGTCAGATTACATAGCGGAAGACATCAACTAACACCTAAAGAGTTTCCCAACGAGATTACTTAAATATCACAATTCACTTAACTCACACAATTAATCCAATAAGCTGATCATCTTAATAACGAGATAATTCTTAATCAGGATAATTTCTTTCAAAAGGTGGAAATATAAATCACAAGCACAGATTCAACCATAAGATCTATTCATAATCTTCATTCAAGCTTTTCATTTAAAATAACAAACCATACATCTAATATCCCAACACACTAGAATTTCATCATAAACATATGAGATCTTTTCAAGCATACTTAATTTCCTTAACAACAACTGAATATAATCCATTACTCTAAATTACATTCTTTCATATTCCAACTTATTGCATTTTAAAAGACGATTGCATACATGCATCTACGATAAATCTCATCTAAACCACTTATGAATTCAATCAACATGGCATTCAAGAAAAGACTGAATATAGCATATAAAGTTAATTTCATCCTATCCACTTATACATTCTAATGTAAGCTACTCATACATGATAAAGCTGAATAAGGGAAACATAAGAGAATACATCACATAACACCATAATGATCTTGGAGTTCACCCCTAAAGGGCTACATCTCCGGGTCTGCTCAACTGCAAGACCCCTCTGATAATTAATAAAGTTAAGAATACCAGAGGTTACACTATTACAATCCGGCCATCAAGGCAAAATATAAACAATATACAAACGGCCGCATCGGTCAATTAATACATAAACGATCCTTAAAAAGGAAAGGATCCAGCTGAACATAATCAAAGCTAATACAAAGGTCCAGAAGAGCATCCATAAAACTGAGTCATCACCACCTAAGGTCTAACATGAAACCGATACTCACAAGGGCATAAACAAAAGGACAACCCACAAAGGTACTCTTAACAGGACAAAACGACAACACACTAGCGAACGTAGGGACAAGTGTCATCACACAACCTGGTATGGTTACCATGGCAAGTCTTCATAGGTCCCGGTCCCATACCCTGGGTTACCTTGGAAACCTAATCTGAGCTTCCGGCCCATCCAAGCCTCATGTGGACCTACACATCCTCTCGTGAAGACAAGGATGGTGGTTTGCCATTTCAGGCCTTCTCACAGCATGTCGAATCTATGATAGCACTCGTCCCATGTGTGAGGCACAATTATCTTACTTAGAGATTACATTCTAATCTACTGTTAGGTTATCACTTATTAGACTCACTTTCGACGGGTTACCTAGCAACCACTTTGGGCCCAGCTTCCAATCGAAAGCCACTTTCCCATACGACAATAGACTAACTCAGACGAACTCAAAAAAAAACCAAGGTATAGACATGGTCAGACGAACGGAGTTCAAGAAGGAAGAAACAACCATCTGGTCAAACACGACTCAAAGATGATCACTTACAGATGGTACTCTAACTAGAGACCCGACCAACAATGGTCAACCACATTTCAACATTCGACTCACACATAGAGGATATGACCAAATACGACACTACCACAAAACAACAGTCAACTCGGAACAGAGGACTGAAACAGGTACCCGAAATCATTCCATACGACAGGGTCCTATCAAAACAAGCACAACTTGCCATTTCATAATTAAGAGCGAATACAAAAATTAAACTCGCAAAGGCAATAAACAGAAAGGACAATATTCAACAGATGCAATCTTTCCGAATTGATCTAAACATTAAACGTCGATCAAGTTTCCTACAAGATCTATATCAGATAATAGTTATCTACCTCATCTAGGGATAGGTTGTTCTTGGTTTTCTAACTTTCTAAGGTTCAAAGCATCGAACAGACATATTAAGCCATAATGAGTTTTTAAACCAAATTCATATTAATAAAACTCAGACAACCATTAATCAATTAAATAAGATATTTAATCTCCAATAAAACATCATTGACATACTGGTTCAAAACCACCTCTACAGTTTCATATTTTCAAGTCCAGTTGCTCTATACGGATCACAGAAATATAAATATAAAAAGGGAATCCAAATGAAGATAATCATTTCCAAAATCCAAATCTTACTTCCCTATGCACGTATAGAAGAATCCAAAATTAACTGTTAATTAAAGAGTATATTTACTATTCCATGATAAATAAAATATATACAATTAACGATTAATAGTGCACAATAACCCAGTTAATTATTAGATAATATATAATTATTAATCTTTATTAATAAAATATATCTTACTAATAATTAATGCATTTGCACAAGTTTCGAATTAAATACCGATTAGTTTATATACATATATTAATTTCCATTAATCATATATATATATATATAAAATAATTAATAATTAACTGAAAACTTTATTTAAAAAAAATACTTTTAATTCGACAAACTCATTTATTTGTTTATTTTTTTTCATTTAAAAAAAAAAAAAAAAAAAAAACATGAAATACAATATTTAAAAAAACTTCAAAGCAAACCACGTGGGGGCCACGTGGGCTTCTCCCACGCGGTTTTTCCCTTTCCCTGCAGAAGGGCTGGGGAGACCATGACGTGGTCTCCACCCAGCCTAGGCTGCGTGGAGAGCACGACATGGCCTCCGCAGGCCTCTCCCCAAGCTTAGGGAAGCCTTGGCTCTCCCCAAACCTGGGTCGAGGGCCTTGGCACCAGCCGTAAACCCCCAAATCCGCCATAAACCAAAACACACCACGCTTTATAATTTCGCTTAAAATAATATATATATTTTTTAAATTTGCTGTTAAAATTTTCATACACAGCAAGGGAAAAAAGAACATAGTCTCACAGAGACTGGAATAAACAAATATTTTCTTGGTTCTAATTCTTCATAAGCAATTGAAAAAAATATCCAGATCAGGAAAGGGGAAAAATTTCTCCAAAACCAATCAGCACAATGGTCAAACAAGATTGTTCTTCACAAATTTAACATCTAATCTGCCAAACCCCCAAATAAATTTCAATTTTATTTATTTTAAATCATTCTTAGCAAACCAGAAATTGATTTGAAAACAAGGAATGAGATCAAGGAGGGATAATTCAAGATCTTATTTCCATTCTACTCTATTAATCAATCAAACTGATTTTTCAATAACAAATTCATTTCTTTCAACCAGAACAGTAAATTCTTTTGGCAACAAGAAAACAATTCAAAATCCTACCTTCATATGCGATCCTGGAATAGCTGAAGGAGAGCCCACCTGTCAGATCTAGCATAACTCCCTCCTCTCCAAAAACCCCCAAATTTCATCCCAAAATCTCTTTCCATCCAAAAATTTTCCAAAAATATCCATCCCCAAAATTTCCCCCAAATTTTAGGTTATATGGAAGAGTTGACCAAAATTCCATTTTTGGAATTAAAATTTTTATTTAAAAATAATTCTCAAAATTAATTCCTTTCTAACTATCACAACAAATTGACTTGCTTTTCAATTCAAAATCGATTTTCTCATTTAATTCAATTTAACCTTTCTAATTTCAAAAGCCAACAAAATACAATTAAATCTATCGCAATTAAATACAAAACTTTCTTTTCAACAGCATATACAAAATGCATTTAATATTCAAAATCAGTCATTTAATCGAACTTACTCCCAATTTAAAACGAGCAATCCAATATCAACGAAAATCGCATAACGAAATCCCGATTAATTTAGTCCATTAAACTCTAATGCACAAATACATATTTAATCAAAATAATTACTAAGGACTAATTAATCAATTTAACCATACATACCAAGCACGTAAACCGAGAAGGTCAACCAAACAGACGACTCGCAACCCGAACAAAAGGGATTACCGACGACGACTGATGATGCTCACTTGAGCACGACTAAGGTCAACTAGGGTCTTACGACCACCTAATCCAACTCTAAGGATAAAAGAGGTACACTCAAACCTGCACATCCAGGGGAAGACGAACCTCACACTCATGCGGCGTTGTACCTAAAATCTCCTGCAACCAAGAGTCATACATGCATACATATAGAAAATTTAATGAAAGTGTTAGCCCGATATTAATACCACGAAATAGGAACACTAAACAACTTGCATACAACTAGTGTGAAAAACCACATCAACAGCTATGCGTTAAATCAACATCTGACTATAACATTATATTAAGATAAACTAACCAAGATTAAACCAAGATTAGAGATTGATTAGGGTAGGGGTACTACGTTCTCCCCCCCTAAGTTCTGACTTACTCCTGGAAGTCGTAGGGCTAGATGGAGAACATGTCGTACGCATCAGCCCTGAAACTCATTCAACAAAGATCAAATTGCACATAGAAATCTTTTGAAAAATAAATGAAATGTTTATTGCAAAATCCTTTACAAACACCATTATCCATTGGCAAGATACATCTAAAATCATACATTCCTTAAATATTCTAGGAATTATCCACAATCATAGCAGAGAAACAAGAATTTTCTTCCTTTCATTACACCAAATTAAAGCATTACAAAGAGGTAAACAACAGTTACCATAATCATCTATCAAACATGACCAGAAAAACATGCCATCAAGATCAATTTCCTTTACCAATCCATCTTTATCATAAAATTTTATTGAATAGAACTAGCTTCAAATATCAATTTCTACAACCAAATTAACTTTCATGAAATAAGAGCAACAAAAAAAAAAACTCAATTGTTTACACTTGCCAGGCATAAGAAAACCTTTCCAATGACTATGTCCCATAACATAGTGACAAGTTAACACAATTTACTCCATGATACAAATAATAACTATCCACATAACTGAAAAGGCCACATGTGAGCATGTCTAATGCTCGGTCAAAGATAACATGCACGATCAGCATCTCTATGCCTGATCTCAAAACAACAAAATGATAAAAAATATCCAATATCTCACTCAAGGCTTGATGGTGCTAGGCACACCATAGCGGTGCTACCTTCCATACAAGACCTTTGTGAATATCCCTTGTTGAGCAAGGTGGTTAGCCTCCAAGAGATAGTCACCACACATAGGTAGGTAGTGGGTACTAGCTGCAACACAGCCTCACATACCCCCATCCTTAAGGTTCCCTACATCTACTTCCTCGCACACACTCTACCAATTCCGTATCATACGTCCTTGGAGAGGAATTTCACATTTCAACACAAGACCAGCATCCGAAAACAATAAGGATAAACCAGTTTAGCCACCAAAGTACAGATGAATAAAGATAATAAATCCTCAATTCCAACAGTAAGGTAAGAAAATAATCCGGAATTGCAACACCAAATCAAAAGTGCAAAAGATCACAAGATCGTGGCTAAACCTTCAAAGTCAAAGTAAAATAAATTGCTGATCCCCAAAGAAATAATAAGAATATCACAACTACACATAACATCACTATGTGACTAACATCTAGCCACCAACGAGGAAGGAAGGAACATCTGACTAGCTATTACAGTAGCTCATCATGTGGTGCGACATAGTCACACTACCCACATGGCATGGCGGTGTGCACCTCGACATCACCCCACATCACGTCGTCACGTGGCATGGCAATACCCCAAGTGGAGAAAACACACAATGGACGTATCCCACATGGTAGTGTACCTCGCGGAAAAAGAACGCGCAGGTCACATCTCGCATAGCGACGTATCTAGAAGGATACTCGTCGTAAGTCAGAGGTATACATGACTAGGGTCCACCCACATGCCCACCAACACGTACTAACTGGCAGCACATGTGAATAAACCTACCTTTCATGAAGACAAGGCAAAGGATCCTCCAAATTACACCATCACTATACACAAGAATCACCATCCATATGCTCAAATAAAGGAAGAGAATAGGCTGACACGCATAAACCTATAAATAGATTCATCAAAGGGAAAGTATTGAGTACACCTTGATATAGTTTAGTAGTACAACTATATCATTCCTCAAAGTAGAGAAGCTAACGTCGCTTCGCGCCGACATTACTCGTACGCCAATCCATACTATTCAAGGAACGGTTACTTCGAATACTACCCCTTAACATACTGAGTTACCCACAACCCGAGGTTTGGTACTCAGTAGGGAAACAAATAAGCAACATTACATAAACAGTATGGTTTCCCATACTCATAAGCAACATATCCTCCATGGTTGATTACTTCACCAATCCATGGGCACACATAATAAGCACTGGTTTCTTACGATACACACAAATACACTAGTACTGGTTTAGTCACATTTACGAGGAGTACTTTTCAGTACGCTAACATCTATTCAAGGAAGATTTCAATTATGCTTTGTATATAAATAACTGAATCAAGTTTACTCTAGATACAAGTATTGAGATTATTAACAATTCACAATTACATAAGGAAATAACATCATTCTTATATCTTTATCAAATTTCACTAAGCATTCATAATTAAATTACTAACTATGCAAATACTTTTCTCAAAGAGGACTTTCATCTATCACTATGAAGCCAAAATGCAATAGTACATTTTCACATGTTTTATAAACATTCTATTTAAATCAATGCATTCTTTAATACCATTTCTAAAAATCTTAGGATTAGGCAAGGAGAAGGAAAGGAGAGTTTGATAATCAAACTGTTTCCTACAAAGACACAAGATCAACAGATCACAATACGTTATAAAATTTCTCACTATAAGCCTATCATTTTAATTACACGGTTTTCATTTCGCTACCATTAGAAGGATGACAATCAACCTAACAAAACATTTCCAATAATTATGGTTGCCACAAGAGGTTCTAGTTTTCCAAACAAAACAGAGATCAAGAGAGGCAATCTTTTCGATAATGCAAGACCTCTAAGAACACTCACTTATAATAATACAATATAGACACATGTCATAATTTGCAACCTATTAGAGAAGATCACATTATGATCAAAGATGAGAAAAGAGCTATTACCCAAATAAAACATATTAATGCATGCACATCAAACAAGCTTTCCATTCGCACTTTCTAAACACATTAAGGTAATTACATATACCCAAAAGCGAGTTCAATTGAGCATTTGCTAAAATAAATCTTCAATCAAACTGGTTTAATGAAACACATAAGACAATCTTTCAGAAAACACATTAATACTCTCTCGAAGCTACAATAACATGCTCCTTTTTAATACTTCTTCTACAAACCAAGCAGTTTTCACATAATTCAACTATTCGCATATTAATGCACCTTACTAAGGTAGAATTTAATCATGCTACTCCTACAACACACATGGAGAATTCTGTAAACGTACACATACAGCTTTCTCCCAATAACCGAAATAAATTTTTAAACCCATAGCCCCTTAATAATCTAAAAACATAAGCGACATAAGGCTCACACAAGGGTTCAAGAAGTCACACCCTTTTTCTCTCTCGCAAACAAGAAAACTCGAATCAAAGATAATTGCACACATATCCTAATCATTTTAATTTCCAGAAAGAGAGAGAGGAATGGTGATAATCATTTAATTTCCTACAAAATAAGCATACAATAATTGCCATACTAGTCCTTCAAGCGAACAACACTAAGCTAGATCATAATCTTAAACAAACACAATTCGTACTTTCAGATTCAAGACAAGCACGGACCAACCCAAATGGATTAGTCTAAAGAGTACAACACTCAATAAGGGAAGGTACATACGACTCTCTTTCAGAATAAGAGAAATCGTAGACCCAGACATCAATAAGCAAACAATGCACATATAATCACTCAAAAACACCAACATCAAGAAGGCGAAAACAAGGTGTGAACACACAAGTTAAGGTCTGCTCAATCACTCACATGCAAAAGGAGGACAAGCATAAACATAAGGTCAATACACCACACACCAATAGAGGGCACACATGACACCAGAGATCCCAATGTTTGCAACATGGGCTCTGATACCAAATGTAATGCCCCGCAAGGAAACCCCGAACAGATTAAGCCATAACTCAAGAATAGAGTGCAATAATTTTTATTTTTTTTAAAGTTACACAACATTAAGATACAACAAGATATCAAAGAGTCAGATTACATAGCGGAAGACATCAACTAACACCTAAACAGTTTCCCAATGAGATTACTTAAATATCACAATTCACTTAACTCACACAATTAATCCAATAAGCTGATCATCTTAATAACGAGATAATTCTTAATCAGGATAATTTCTTTCAAAAGGTGGAAATATAAATCACAAGCACAGATTCAACCATAAGATCTGTTCATAATCTTCATTCAAGCTTTTCATTTAAAATAACAAACCATACATCTAATATCCTAACACACAAGAATTTCATCATAAACATATGAGATCTTTTCAAGCATACTTAATTTCCTTAACAACAACTGAATATAATCCATTACTCTAAATTACATTCTTTCATATTCCAACTTATTGGATTTTAAAAGACGATTGCATACATGCATCTACGATAAATCTCATCTAAACCACTTATGCATTCAATCAACATGGCATTCAAGAAAAGACTGAATATAGCATATAAAGTTAATTTCATCCTATCCACTTATACATTCTAACGTAAGCTACTCATACATGATAAAGCTGAATAAGGTAAACATAAGAGAATACATCACATAACACCATAATGATCTTGGAGTTCACCCCTAAAGGGCTACATCTCTGGGTCTGCTCAACTGCAAGACCCCTCTGATAATTAATAAAGTTAAGAATACAAGAGGTTACACTATTACAATCCGGCCATCAAGGCAAAATATAAACAATATACAAACGGCCGCATCGGTCAATTAATACATAAACGATCCTTAAAAAGGAAAGGATCCAGCTGAACATAATCAAAGCTAATACAAAGGTCCAGAAGAGCATCCATAAAACTGAGTCATCACCACCCAAGGTCTAACATGAAACCGATACTCACAAGGGCATAAACAAAAGGACAACCCACAAAGGTACTCTTAACAGGACAAAACGACAACACACTAGCGAACGTAGGGACAAGTGTCATCACACAACCTGGTATGGTTACCATGGAAAGTCTTCATAGGTCCCAGCCCCATACCCTGGGTTACCCTAACAACCTAATCCGAGCTTCCGGCCCATCCAAGCCTCATGTGGACCCACACATCCTCTCATGAAGACAAGGATGGTGGTTTGCCATTTCAGGCCTTCTCACAGCATGTCGAATCTATGATAGCACTCGTCCCATGTGTGAGGCACAATTATCTTACTTAGAGATTACATTCTAATCTACTATTAGGTTATCACTTATTAGACTCACTTTCGACGGGTTACCTAGCAGCCACTTTGGGCGCGGCCCCCAATCGAAAGACACTTTCCCATACGACACTAGACTAACTCAGACGAACTCAAAAAAAAACCAAGGTATAGACATGGTCAGACGAATGGAGATCAAGAAGGAAGAAACAACCATCTGGTCAAACACGACTCAAAGATGATAACTTACAGACAGTACTCTAACTAGAGACCCGACCAACAATGGTCAACCACATTTCAACATTCGACTCACACATAGAGGATATGACCAAATACGACACTACCACAAAACAACAGTCAACTCGAAACAGAGGACTGAAACAGGTACCCCAAATCATTCCATACGACAGGGTCCTATCAAAACAAGCACGACTTGCCATTTCATAATTAAGAGCGAATACAAAAATTAAACTCGCAAAGGCAATAAACAAAAAGGACAATATTCAACAGATGCAATCTTTCCGAATTGATCTAAACATTAAACGTCGATCAAGTTTCCTACAAGATCTATATCAGATAACAGTTGTCTACCTCATCTAGGGATAGGTTGTTCTTGGTTTTCTAACTTTCTAAGGTTCAAAGCATCGAACAGACATATTAAGGCATAATGAGTTTTTAAACCAAATTCATATTAATAAAACTCAGACAACCATTAATCAATTAAATAAGATATTTAATCTCCAATAAAACATCATTGACATACTGGTTCAAAACCACCTCTACAGTTTCATATTTTCAAGTCCAGTTGCTCTATATGGATCACGGAAATATAAATATAAAAAGGGAATCCAAATGAAGATAATCATTTCCAAAATCCAAATCTTACTTCCCTACGCACGTATAGAAGAATCCAAAATTAACTGTTAATTAAAGAGTATATTTACTATTCCACGATAAATAAAATATAAACAATTAACGACTAATAGTGCACAATAACCGAGTTAATTATTAGTTAATATATAATTATTAATCTTTATTAATAAAATATATCTTACTAATAATTAATGCATTTGCACAAGTTTCAAATTAAATATCGATTAGTTTATATACATATATTAATTTCCATTAATCATATATATATATATAAAATAATTAATAATTAACTGAAAACTTTATTTAAAAAAAATACTTTTAATTCAACAAACTCATTTATTTGTTTATTTTTTTCATTTAAAAAAAAATAATAAAAAAAAACATGAAATACAATATTTAAAAAAACTTCAAAGCAAACCACGTGGGGGCCATGTGGGCTTCTCCCACGCGGTTTTTCCCTTTCCCTGCAGAAGGGCTGGGGAGACCATGACGTGGTCTCCACCCAACCTAGGCTGCGTGGAGAGCACGACATGGCCTCCGCAGGCCTCTCCCCAAGCTTAGGGAAGCCTTGGCTCTACCCAAACCTGGGTCGAGGGCCTTGGCACCAGCCGTAAACCCCCAAATCCGCCATAAACCAAAACACACCACGCTTTATAATTTCGCTTAAAATAATATATATATTTTTTAAATTTGCTGTTAAAATTTTCATACACAGCAAGGGAAAAAAGAACACAGTCTCACAGAGACTGGAATAAACAAATATTTTCTTGGTTCTAATTCTTCATAAGCAATTGAAAAAAATATCCAGATCAGGAAAGGGGAAAAATTTCTCCAAAACCGATCAGCACAATGGTCAAACAAGATTGTTCTTCACAAATTTAACATCTAATCTGCCAAACCCCCAAATAAATTTCAATTTTATTTATTTTAAATCATTCTTAGCAAACCAGAAATTGATTTGAAAACAAGGAATGAGATCAAGGAGGGATAATTCAAGATCTTATTTCCATTCTACTCTATTAATCAATCAAACTGATTTTTGAATAACAAATTCATTTCTTTCAACCAGAACAGTAAATTCTTTTGGCAACAAGAAAACAATTCAGAATCCTACCTTCATACGCGATCCTGGAATAGCTGAAGGAGAGCCCACCTGTCAGATCCAGCATAACTCCCTCCTCTCCAAAAACCCCCAAATTTCATCCCAAAATCTCTTTCCATCCAAAAATTTTCCAAAAATATCCATCCCCAAAATTTCCCCCAAATTTTAGGTTATATGGAAGAGTTGACCAAAATTCCATTTTTGGAATTAAAATTTTTATTTAAAAATAATTCTCAAAATTAATTCCTTTCTAACTATCACAACAAATTGACTTGCTTTTCAATTCAAAATCGATTTTCTCATTTAATTCAATTTAACCTTTCTAATTTCAAAAGCCAATAGAATACAATTAAATCTATCGCAATTAAATACAAAACTTTCTTTTCAACAGCATATACAAAATGCATTTAATATTCAAAATCAGTCATTTAATCGAACTTACTCCCAATTTAAAATGAGCAATCCAATATCAACGAAAATCGCATAACGAAATCCCGATTAATTTAGTCCATTAAACTCTAATGCACAAATACATATTTAATCAAAATAATTACTAAGGACTAATTAATCAATTTAACCATACACACCAAACACGCAAACCGAGAAGGTCAACCAAACAGACAACTCGCAACCCGAATAAAAGGGATTACTGACGACGACTGACGATGCTCACTTGAGCACGACTAAGGTCAACTAGGGTCTTACGACCACTTAATCCAACTCTAAGGATAAAAGAGGTACACTCAAACCTACACATCCTGGTGAAGATGAACCTCGCACTCATGCGGCGTTGTACCTGAAATCTCTTGCAACCAAGAGTCATACATGTATACATATAGAAAATTTAATGAAAGCGTTAGCCCGATATTAATACCACAAAATAGGAACACTAAACAACTTGCATACAACTAGTGTGAAAAACCACATCAACAGCTATGCATTAAATCAACATCTGACTATAGCATTATATTAAGATAAACTAACCAAGATTAAACCAAGATTAGAGATTGATTAGGGTAGGGGTACTACATTTTTCCAAACACTTTGTTTCCTCGTTAAATATCTTGTGTTATGGTGTGTTTTCTATGGTGTCTCTATTATTCTTATTTACTAGTACACTATTTTGGGATGCAAAGTTTTAAATAAGTATAAATATTTTGTAAACCAGTTAGACACTGATTCACCCCCCTCTCAGTGTCCTTGGGGCTATCATTGATTCTAACAATTGGTATCAGAGTCTGGTCCTCTTTTTGCAAAATCCTAACAGCTTGAGGAAGATTCTGACACCAGTACAGATGGAGAACTTAAGAAAATAGTTGAAAGGAGCTCTTGAAGATTATGATGCGGAAAAATTGAAGAATATCAAACTTGAAGATGATCTGAGGACTGCAAAGGAATTCATTAAAGGACTTCAGGAGAACTTTTCTATATCACAAAATAAAAGAAAAGAACTTCATGAGAAGATGCAGAATGATGATGATGAAAAAGAAACTCTTGGAGATATTTCAAACAAGTTGAGACAAGAAAACAATAACATGAAAAATGAAATGCAAGATATGACTATGAGGTTATGTAAAGACATTGAAGACAAAAAGAAGAATGAAAAAGACTTGGCTAGGATAGTTAATGATGCTAGAAATGAAAATCTAAAACTTAGTCATGGAAATGATATGCTAAAGACAGATCTGATTCATATGCAACATGATAAAACTAAGCTTATGAGACAAATTGGAATTTTGGAAAATGAGTTGGCTACTACAAATGAGAACAAAGACAAATTCAAGAAAAGTTTAGAAAAGCTTGATGACATGCTAAAAAGTCAGAAGCCTAATGGAGATACAAATTGACTTGGATTTGAAGTTGGTGAAAGTTCCAGTACTCCAAACAATCAAGATAAGAGCAAACCGGTAAGACAACCAAATGCTTATAAATTTAATGGAAAATGTTTTAATTGCAACAAGTTTGGTCATAAAGAAAATCAGTGTAGATTTAGAAATAATCAGAATATGAACTCACCCACCAGTCAATGTTCCAAATGCAGTAAAGTTGGTCATAATTTAGAAAATTGTAGAATGAATGTGAAATGCTATGTTTGTGGAAGATTTGGATATTTATCTAATCAATGCAGATCATAAACCGGTCAAGGATATGGAAAGGCTATTCAGAGAAATAATGTAACTTGTTATGCTTGTAACAAGACTGTACATATTGCAAAATTATGTAGGAGCAAGAATTCACTAGAAAACAATATGAGATCTAGCTTGAAGGGTAAAGAAAAGTTAGAAGAAGTAAGGCAAGAATTTTCTAAATAGTGGAATTAAGAAAAGAGATTAGAAAGTTGATGAAACCATCTCTGCACCAATAGAACAAAGTAACTCTCCACCGGTAGGAGATTATTCATCTAACTGAGGAATAATCCCTTGGGGGTATGGTAGTGAATTGAAAAACATGTATTCTACCCTCAATTAATGGTGAGAAGATACATTTCTTCTTTACCGGCAGGTGTGTTAAGTTTTCACTTAACCGGTGAGTATTTAATGATGTTATAAAGAACCTTTTGGCTATAAAGCACTCAGAAACCCTCATTTCAAACTCACCAAGCATTCAAACCTTCTCAAAGCACAAAATCGAGAAAAGGCATTCGAGGAAAATTTGAGAAGTGTTTTCAAGCATTCAACAAGCATCTGAATAAGAGGTATTTTTCATAATGGATCCTTCATCTTCTATTCCTGAATTTATTCCGAACCCTACCATTGTGGAGAATATGAAATGCCCTAGGCCAGTATTCAAAATAATTCTCAAGATTGAGAAGCAACACGACTCTGTAGGAGCTTTTTCAAAAATACCTAAGGGAGTAGCATTTGCAGAAGACCCTAGGATTTACATACATTGCAATATAGAAGAGCTAGGATCTAAGGAGTTAATGAATTTTTTTAATAAGGTCATTTGTGATGAACATGGAATTGTTAAACCCAAACATAAGATTGTAAAAACTTTAGGTTTTGTGGAGATACTGAATATCCATCAATTTTCAGAGGAAGTGGTAAGGATTGTATTGAGTAGAGCACATGGAGAATTCTTATGGTTGGATTTTGTTTGTGCGATAACCTAACAAGCAATTAGGGTAGTTACTAGTTTACCCTCAACCGATAGTAGACATGATAAGACAAAGAAGATTCCCAACATAATGGTGATGATCCTAACTAGAGCAACATCTGACAATAGATCACTTAGAGTAAATGACATTAAGGACATCAATGTGAGATATGTAAGTATGGTTCTTAGATACAAAGCCACACATGCTAATAGACTCAAATCTATTTCTAGTCTTTGTATTTATAGTGCACATGAAATGATGAACAACAATGCTAAGATAGATGTGTGTGAATGGTTAAAAGATGAGCTTATTGACAACCTAAAAAAGATTAAGGGAGACAAGAAAAGTACTTTCCACTTTGGAAACCTTCTGGTATGTTTGATGTTATATTCACCAAAGAGATCTCCTGTACAAGAACCAAATACTTTGGTTATGATATACCGGTAGGAAAATAGCTACAAGAAGCTTTTACCAACCTGGGAACTGATAGAGACAATAAAATAGCTGATTATTTTAAAACTTTCCAATCTAAGATGAGAGCTAGGGAAAGGATTCCTCAGAGCATAATTGAGAAATATGACAAGCAAATTTGTTTTGTCATTATAAGAGATGAAACCTGGATAGAAGTAGTAAGCCCTAGAACTATTTGGGTTACTAAAATAGGTTATGATGTTGATTTACATATTTTGGAAACATATGCAAAAGCACTACTTGAAGCACCAAGAGAACCATTTGAAGAAATATTTGGAAATGCTAAAACCATAGAGAGTAAAGTATAAATGGAGAATAATAAGAAGAGAAGAGAAAAATACATTAGGGATGCATCCAAGAAAGTAAAAGAAATCAAAGATAATGTCTTGAACCTTGGTGGTTTATTGGCTAGTGAGCTTGAAGGACTTCAACCGGAGGCACATATTTCACCGGTTGACACATCTTCTGACAGTGATAGTAGTAAGGCTGCTGAGTTCAAAAGAGTGGAAAGGAAGAGAAAACCCCCTCACCGATACTCTCTCCTTCTCCTAAGAAAACAAGAACATTAAGGAAGAAACAACAGGTGGTTAGGGAATCAAAGAAGAAACTCACACCTAAGAAGAAAAAGACACCAGAAAACCCCACATTGAATGACTTACTGAATGAAATAACAGAGGGAGGTAATTTGTCTAATGTGATCAAATGGTATACTTCTTCAAATGATATTGACATAAACACTATTGAAGAAAGAATTATTCTTCATTTAAACATTTATACGAAAGTTTTGATTGAAGTTGTTGAGGAGCTACCAAATGATCTCTACATGAGACTAGAAGCTTAAAAGGTTATTAGTGATGGAATTAGACAAGAAATTGAAGGTTGAAGCACTCTTGGCAGTTCACCCAGTTAACTCCAAAGAAGAAATTGATGAAGTTATTTCTAAGGCTAACCAATCAGTATTTGTTAGTGGACACTGACAAGTAAGCTTGATGGCTAGAAGAGTGAAGGAAATTGCAGAAGAAACAACTGATAAATGGGATATATTCTTTGTGGAGAAAGAAAAGAAAGAAGAAAAGAACAGACCTAAAAAGACATTCAAAATGTCTCAGAAAGACAAGGACGAGGGTAAAGGCAAAACAGGTGGAGTTCCAAACATTAAGATTACTGACAATCTTCCACTGCCACCTTTGGATACACTACCGATACACTTAGAAGATCCACTAGTTATTGACACTGAAGGAATAAGACATGATGATACTAATCCTGAATCAGAGATACTTTTTACAATGAATGTGGATACTCAAGAAGTAAACATTATTATGGATAAGGATAATTCAGAGGTTAAGGCGGACAATGTTGATAGTAGTAACATGGTAGAGAAATTGGTAGAAACTGAGACATCAACACAAACAGAGCAACTGACAGAGATAGAAGTTCATGTTGAGACTGAAAAATTGACAGTTAGAGAGACACTAAAATCAATTGAGAAACCTTTAAAGATTGAGATGCAAACACAGATTGATCCACAAGAGGAAAATACAAGCAAAATAGACACATCTGATGGAAGCAAAGAGGTAATAAAGATAATTGTTCAGACATCCGACACATCTACAGGTGAATTCAGACCTACCAATGCTACAAAGGTACTTTTGGATTCAATCAAGAAAATAATGGATTGCAATGCATTGGCCTACAAGGCAATTGACAATACTTTACCTATTCTTAAATTGATTGCACCAAATTGTAATATAGATCATATTAAGGATTCTTTAGGTAAATTAGACACATTGTCCAAATTCATTGCTAACAATGTAATAACTATTGACAAGGTGAATGAGGACACAATTAAGGAGAGAGTTGAAAAAGAGAAAAACAAATTCTATGAGGATACTATAAAGAAGTGTATAGATCATATAAATACATCATTATTGGTACAAAACTCTACAATTTTGGAGTACAAGGAGCTATACAGGGAAATATGCAAACCTCACCTTTTGACAGAGGACATAGATAAGGAGATTAGTAAAACACAGAAAGAAATTGATGACATAGCTGATAATATAAGTGGTTCATCCGAACACATATCAATTTTTGAGCAGGAAATGACAGTTTTTGAGGAGAAGTTAGAAAAACTTGAGAAAGAGAAGGCAAGGATAAGTTCAAATGCCTGGGAACTTAATAATAAACTTGGTCCTAAGTTGGACAATCTTATCTCTCAGAGAATTGAAATATCTAAGGAATTAGTTCAAGGACAACGATCACCAAAAGAACACATGCATTATCTCACCAACATGATCCAATAGATTGAGGCAACTTTGAATGATAGCAAAAAGTTTATGCAAAGTTTAAATTTAGTTTTGGCAGATATTTTTAAGATTGTAACTTTTGCACTCATTTGATTATTTTTGACAACCTTTGTCATTGATGTCAAAGGGGGAGTAGTGGAGAGAAAAATGCTTATGCAGAGGAAATCACTTGCTCAAGGGGAGCACATCTTTTTGAAATCTTTTTGGACTTCAGTTTTTGGGAATAATTTTTGGATTTTTCTCATGAGTGTTGCCATCAATGCCAAAGGGGGAGATTGTGTTAAGATTGATCTGATAGTCCCAAATATATTGAGAGGGGGGGGGTGAATCAATATCTAGCTGGTTAACAAATTTTTTTACCTTATTAAGTATTTTGCATTCCAAAACAATGTACCGGTAAACAAGAATTAATGCAGTAAATAAGAACAGTAAAGACAACATAGAAAGCACACCATAACACAAGATTTTTAACGAGGAAACCTGGTGTGGGAAAAACCTTGGAGGGATTTGTGACCCACAATATTCACTCGCTAGCCAATGAATGGATATTACTTACAAGAGAAGCCTGCACATGCAGGAAGGCCAACTGCCTAAATCTCACTGCTCAATTACAAAAGGAAGTCTCACTGACTTACAAAATGGATTATGAGAATCCAATATAATGTACTCCTACAAAACAACATTTGCTATGCTAGGCTCAGTACCAGTTTAAGCTCATACAATAACCATAAACCCTTCTACAAAATCCGCCTTAATATTTGCTCTCCATATCCATCATATCTATCCTCTATGTTGTGTCACACCAAATGATCTACAAGATCTCATACTTATATATGAGTCTTATTACAATATGTCATGCTGGCTTACAAAAAGATATTACTTTTAAATACAAAATGCAATAATCAAAATCTTGTCGGCTAGGATGCCAGTAAACATTATTGTCACTGTCGGTGAACAATCTGTCAGTGTAGAGTCTGCTGGTGTCGGTGCCATAAGATTGCAAGGTTGCCATCATTGACAACACCTTCAATCACCTTTAACTACCATTAGAGTGTGCAATGCCAACAGATTGTTGGCATTCTACACTCTTATGAGAATAGTTGATGTTGTGATTGATGGAAACCAACTAGCAATCATTTGGCAACCAATCGGCAGATACCGGCACCAACAAAAAACTTCTACATACACCGGCAGGCACCTCACTGACATCGGCAACAATGCATATCGACACTCACGCCGACATGGAATAAAATTTTGTTTATTATTTTGTAATGTAATTATCTTTTGTAAAAGCTGAAATGGTACATTGTAATAGACTCATAAATGTATGAGATTTTATAGGTCATTTATATAGAGGTAGATGGAAGAAAGTTGTAATGTGTAATAAGGCAATTTTGTATAAGGTGTTATAGTTGACAGCGAGGGTTTTGGTTATTGACTAAGCTTAAACCGGTACTGAACCTGGCATGAGAGATGTTGTTTTGAACCAGTACATTGTATTGGATTTGATAATTCATTTTGTAGTCAATGTGACTCTTTATTGAGTAGTGTGCTCTAGGCAGTTGGCCTCCCTGCATGTGCAGGCCCCTCATTGTAAGTAGTATTTATTCATTGGCCAGTGAGTAAATATTGTGGGTCACAAATCCCACCGAGGTTTTTCCCACATCGGGTTTCCTTGTTAAATATCTTGTGTTATGGTGTGTTTTATATGCTATCTCTGTTATTCTTATTTGCTGCATTAATTCTTATTTACCGTACACTGTTTTGGGATGCAAAGTTTTAAATAAGTATAAATATTTTGTAAACCAGTTAGACACTGATTCAGCCCCCCCTCTCAGTGTCCTTGGGACTATCATTGATTCTAACAGAAAAAAGGCAAAACAACACAAATTTTTTGTAAAAATTACCATGTCTCTAGTGCCAAGGGGACAGTGGTATGATTGGACCTACTCGAACAAGTGCTATTATGCTCTGAAGCTTGACATCATACTGAAATCACTCGTAGAAAGCTCAAAAATAACTTTGGAAGCTATGAATTCAAAAGAATGCAAATGAGCCAAATGAGGGTTGGAATTTCTATTTATAGCCCAAAATGAGGGTTTTTCCATCCAAAATGGCCATGGTCCCCCTAAACATTAAAGCACTTGTAGGTCAATCAAATGACCTCGACATCACATGAAATTGGAAACTATGAATCATAAGCATGGTATCATTAAATTGGTCTCAATTCCATAATTTTTCTACCAATTTTCCAAGGGGCCATATTTACACCCTAATGTCATTGGGGCATAACGGGGAAGGAATGTTTTTAAAATTTTCCTTGAAACAACATTGTTCCAACATTGTGTCAAAGAGGGGAAAATGTAGACACCTAAAAGTGTCTCATCAATAATGCACTAATTATTCTATTTCTTCCTAACCAATTAATCATTTAATCTCTTCTTATATTAATTAAATAATTTATTATTTAATTAAATACAATCTAATTCTTTTAATTAAATAATATTTATTATTTAATTAAAATTCAAAATTCCCCAAATTCTAATTTCGTCTACTTTCAATAAAATGTGCATTTCATTTCATATTTTTTGAAAATGCAAATGAATTTTCAATTTCATGTCAAATTCCTACAGCACATGTTGAAAATTTAACTAGCACCGACTTTTAGTCTGGCTGAACAATCAAATTAGTCAACTAAGCAATCAAATCTGTTAACTCACCAATTAACTCAATTAACTCCACAATAACCTTTTTTAACTTTCAATCAGCTTTTTGCAACAAATCATTCAAATTAGTTAATAGGCCAATCAACTCAGCTCACTGATCAATATATTCGGTGATCTCATCAATCAATCTAATTGAGTCATCAATAAAATGAGTTCAACTCCCAATCCGTTTCATCTCATGCAAACTCCACTATTGATCAATTTTGTTACAAAATGCATCTCAGCCATCCATTCTTCTCTAGAATCTATAAATTTAGCTCGATTATCTCATTTTAAATCATAATGGACTCTAAATCTTTGGGCCATGTTGCAGGTTGATAATCCCAACACTGAGAGTTGTTGGCATTATTTGTTGTCATTATTGGCATTAAGCTATTATTGATGTCAATTGGTTTGGCATGGTCACCAATGAGTAAGAAGTGGTAACTGGTATAAGAAAAGCAATACATGATGATGTCAATCCACATGTGAGTAAGCAGATAGAAGGAAGGTTACCGATATAGATGAATTGTGTCATCTATCGGTAAAGAAGGCTCACGTGTAAGGCAAGCAAGCAAGCAAAAGAAGAACTGAAAGATGTAAACTGGTATACTCAGAGAAGATTAATACTGTCCGTAAATGGACTGAGTAGTAGGACCAACATGTTTGATGGAAGGCCAAGTTGACCCACCGATAGAGAAGAGGTTTGTAGGTATGAAGGCCCACTGGTAAAGTTAGGGTATACCGGTAAGGTGAGTTGAACTGGTAGTCAATCTCAATCAATGAAGAATGTCAAACCAACATAGCAAACCAAGTAGAGGTAGATGTCGACAAACATGACAACTGGAAGCCAGGTGGTGATAATGCATAGGTCAGCGAAGTATGCATCGACCTAACAATAAACAAGTATGTTGACTTTTATTAAGAAATCACAAGTCATGGGAGGATGTCAGAAGATTACGGCTTGAGAAAGACAAGCTGGCAAGTGATTAAACTTATCCTACAAGAAGATTTGATCTTCGTACCCATTCACTGAAGGAAACAACCATGCCATTAATGGCGTGTAACAGAGAAATGCAAAAAAGCATGGTGCAGACCTCTAGATATAGAAAACACAAATTGGAATGTGAGGTGTTGGTGGTGCTCATCAATGACATGAAGATAATCTCTCAGGAAAAGTAGATCGAATCAAATCCAATAAAAATCGAGTTGGTGAAGGAAAAACCTAACAATCCACTATTTGAATGTTGTTTTGGCGGGAACCCTAGATGATAAATATGTGAGCTCGAGACAGAAATCAGTTGATGTTTGATGCAAAAAGTGAGAGAGAAGAGAGATTGAGAAAGGAGAAAGATCATCTTCCTTAGATTTTGTTCTAATAAAGTTTGAGAGTGAGTTAGCAAGCAAACTGGTGAGAGGGTCTAACTGACAGAGAGAGAGTAACCGGTAAACTGTTGCAGGTCTAACATTTAAGATAAGCAGTGAGGTGTGATTTCTCAAGAAGGAATCTGAGTGTAACATATTGTGTTGTGAGGCTGAGAGAGAGAAATAAGAGAGGCTAAGAGTAATCAGTGAGTGATTAGAGAGATTCATCTAATAACCAGCATTGTGAGAACCAGTGAAGAAGAGAAGTTTGTTAATTAGTAGTAATCTATTGATCACATGTTGCAGAACTCATTTGCAACCAGGTACTATAAGTGTATCAAAATTATATTTGATTATACTTCACTAAGTTGGAGCTTGGTGTAGGGGTTGGTTCTCCTTGGGTTGGTACCCTAAATCACTATAATTCATTGTTTCATTGTGAGGCTGGATTGGAATAGTAGACTCCAGCAGCATTTCTCACTGCAGTTTTCCCCATATTGGGTTTTCCTTGTACATCTAGTGTTGTGGGTTTCATTTGTGTGTTTGCCTCTTTTGATATCCATAATTGTCTAACCGGTTTGATTGTTTAGTGCTTAGGGTGATAACCAGTATACCAAGGTTGTTTAAAAAGAAAAAGATTTTAGATACCATTGATTCACTCCCCTCTTAGTGGTACATCATGTTCAATAATTGGTATCAGAGTGTAGGTTCCTGGTTGATTAAATCCTGGGTAGATTATGGTCTTAGAACATAATGGCAAGAAATAAGTTTACCTCCTCAAAAGACTCCATGTTTGATGGATCTAACTATGCCTTATGGAGTAGAAGAATGGAGACTTATATTTCCTCCCTTAGTTTTGATGTGTGGATGTCTATCAAGAATGGGTATACTATCCCTAATGTTCCTCCCACTAATTTGGATGCCAAGAAGAAGTATCAGAATAATGCAAAGCTAAACATGCTATCTTGAGTGGGTTGTCTGATAATGAGTTTGTCAAGGTCATGCAGTGTGCATCCACCAAGGAGACTTGGGATAAAATGTAGAGGTTATTTGAAGGAGATGCAAAAGTCAAAGAGGCAAAACTACAAGCACTAAGGGGTCAACTTGAAGGTATCAAGATGAAAGATGAAGAAAAGATTGCAAACTACCTTCATAGAATAGATGAAACTGTGAACATCATCATAGGACTTGGAAAAGAAATTGTAGATGAGATTCTTGTCAAGAAGGTACTTAGATTTGTCACACCTTAGTATGATACTAAGGTTTCATCCATAGAGGAAACCAAGGATCTGACTGTTGGCAAATGCACACTCCAATGAGAAATTGCAGGTGATTTATGGTATTGTCATTGATGGCTACCTTACAATCATATGACACCAGCAGGCACCGGCACTGACAGACTCTACACCGGCATACAGTTCACCAGCAGTGAAAAGATTTTTACCAGCACCCTGGCCGACAAGATTTTGTTTATTGCATAGTGTATTTAATTGTAATATCTTTTGTAAGCCGACATGGAATATTGTAATAAGTCTCATATATAAGTATGAGATCTTGTAGAACATTTGGAATAGGAATATGCATAGATGGATATTATGTGCGAATATTAAGGCAGATTTTGGAGTAAGGTTTATGATTATTGCAAGAGCTTAAACCAATACTAGATTTGGCATAGAAGATGCTTTTTGTAGTAGTACATCTTATTGGATTTCCGTAATCCAATTTTGTAAGTCAGCAAGACTTCTTTTGTAACTGAGCAGTGAGCTCTAGGCACTTGGCCTTCCTGCATGTTTAGGCCCCCATTTTGTAAGTAATATTCACTTATTGGCCAATGAGCGAATATTGTGGGTCACAAATCCCACTGAGGTTTTTCCCACACCGGGTTTCCTCACGAAAAATATTGTGTTATGGTGTGATTTTCATGTTGTGCTTATTGTTCTTATTTATTGCATTAAGTCTAGTTTACCGGTACACTATTTTGGAATGCATTTTATTTAATAAGTTCATAAAATCCATTCACCAGTTAGATACTGATTCACCCCCCCTCTCAGTATCTTTGGAAATCCTAACAATTGGTATTAGAGCTTGGTCCTCTATTTTCAAAAGCCTAATAGCTTGAGGAAGATTCTGACACCAGTAGAGATGGAAAACTTGAGAAAGCAATTGGAAACAACTCTTTCAAACTATGATGCAAAAAAGTTGAAAAATATCAAACTTGAAGATGATCTAAAGGCTGCACATGAAATCATTCAAGGACTTCAAGAAAATCTCACAATTACAAGGAACAAAAGAAGAGAAATTTCTAAGAAGATGTAAAATGATGATGATGGAAAAGAAACTCTTAATGACCTTGTGAACAAACTGAGACAAGAAAATAGTACAATGAAGAATGAGATGCAAGATATGACTATGAGGCTTTGTAAAGACATTGAAGATAGGAAGAAGAATAGAGATGACTTGGTTAGAAGACTAAATGATTTTGGAAATGAAAACACAAGACTTAGTCATGAAAATGATATGTTGAAGACAGACTTGATGCATACACAAAATGACAAAACTGAACTCATGAGACAAAAATGAATTTTGGAAAATGAGTTGGTTGTTGCAAATCAACACAAAGAGAAATTCAACAAAATCTCAGAGGAACTTGATAACATGCCGAAGAATCAGAAACCTAATGGAGATACAAATGGCCTTGGCTTTGAACTTGGTGAAAGCTACGATACTGCAAACAACCATGATCATAGTAAATTGGTAAGACAACCTAATGCTTACAAATTCAATGGGAAATGCTTTAACTATAACAAGTATGGTCAGAGAGAAATCAGTGTAGATCTAGAAATTATCAGAACACTAATGCACCCATTGGTCAATGTTCTAAATTCAATAAAATTGGTCATAACTCAAAAAATTACAGAATGAATGTAAGATGTTATGTTTGTGGAAGATTTGGACATCTATCTAATTGATGCAAAACACATACCGGCATAGGATATGGAAAAGCTATTCAGATAAACAATGTGACTTGTTATGCTTGTAACAAAATTCGACATATTGCAAAATTTTGTAGAAGTAAGGCATCAATGACAAATAACAAAGGACCTAGTTTGAAAGGTAAAGAAAAGGTTGAGGAGGTAAAACAAGAATTCTCAAAGCAATGGATTAGAAAGTTAGATCAAAGTGTTAGTGAAGCTATTCCTTCACTGGTAGAACAGAGTATCACTCCACTGAAAGGAGGTTCTTCATCTAACTAAAGAGAATCCATTGGGGGTATGGCAACAAATGTAAAACATGCTAGTTTACCCTTGGTTGATGATAAGAAGATGAAATGCTTCTTTACCAGCAGATGAGTTAAGTTTCCACTTAACCGACAAGCATTAAATATGGTAGTTGAAGGAAATAACACTATAAAGCAAGTGTTTTGACTCTTTTTTCCATTCACCAAGCATTCAAATTTCCTGAGAGCATGAAAATTCTGAGCGAAGGCATCCACAACGAGAAGTGAAGCAAATAAATCAAGCACTCATACCTAAAGGAAGATTAAGGTATATATAACAATGGCTTCCTCCTCTGCACCTAAATTCATTGCAAAGCCTATTGTAGTTGAAGTTGTTAAGTGCCTTAGGCCCATATTTATAATCATTCCCAAAATTGCGAAGAAAGATGATACCCTAGGAGCATTCTCACAAATAACCAAAGGAGTTGTATATGCTGAGGACCCTAGAATGTACAAACATTGTCATATAGAACAACTAGGAGATGATGAAATTAAGAACATGTACAAGACTGTTATATGTGATGAAAATGGAAATGTTAAACTGGAACATAAGATAGTTGAAACCCCAGGTTTTGTGGAAATCCTTAGTATCCCTGATTTTCCCAAGGATGTTATAAGGATTGTGCTAAGAAGAGTACATGGGGAGTTCTTTTTGTTGGATTCAATTCACAAGATAACCAAAGAGGCAGTTAGGGCAATAACAGGCTTACCTTCTACCAGTAGTAGACCTGATAAAACTAAAAAGACTCCAAATGACACTGTGATGACCCTAACCAGTGAAAATTTTGACAAGAGATGCTTAAGAGTCAACAATGTTAAGGATATAAATGTGAAGTTCATTAGCATGATACTTGGTTACAAAGCTACTCATGCCAACAGACTAAACTCTCTTTCTAGCTTGTTTATTAAAAATGCTTATGACTTAGTAAACAAGAATGCCAAGATTGACATATGTGAATGGTTGAAAGATGAATTGATAGACAACCTAAAGAAAATCAAAGGTGACAAGAAAGGGAATTTCAGATTTGGCAACTTACTTGTGTGCTTAATGTTGTATATCACCAAAGAAGTACCCGGTATTGGTAGAAAAGACTTTGGTTTTGACATACCAGTAGGAAAACAACTACTGGACATTCTAAACAACATGGGAGATGATAGGGAAAATAATATAAATGAACATTTTTCAAGCTTTGAAGGCTAGGATGAAAACAAGGATAAGGCTATCTCAAGCTATTGTTGACAAATATCAAAAGGAGATATGCTTTGTAATAAAGAAGGATAAAATTTGGAAGGAGGCAGTTGTCCCAAGGACTATTTTGGTTACTGAAATGGGATATGAGGCAGATGAGAATATAATTCAAACTTATGCAAAATCCCTCTTAGAAGACCCTAAAGAACCGATAGAAAAGGTATTTGGAAATGCCGAATCAATTAAAGTGGTATTCAATCTCAGAAAAGAATAAAGAAAACAGAGCATATAGTTAGGAAAGGAACAAGGCGGGCTAAAGTTATCAAAGAGGATGTATTAAATAAAACTGGTATTAAGGAGAGTGACTTAGAAGGACTACAACTAGAAGCACATATTTCACCGATTGCTACCTCCTCTGACAGTGAGATACCAATAGAGTTCAAAAGAGTAATAAGAAAAATAAAACACTCACTGGTACCCTCTCCTTCACCAAAGAGAACAAGAAAGAAACAATAGGTAGTTAGGCCTCCGACAAAGAAACTAACACCAAAGAAGTTGTTCCTCCACTTGACAAACTTTTAAAATGAGATAATTGAAGATGGCAAATTGACTAATATCAGCAATTTGTATAACACACTTTCAAATGATGAAAAAGAAAGTATAGAAAATAGTGTAATCTTACATCTTGATATTTATAAGAAATTTTTTATGGAAATTGTTGATGATATACCCAATGACTTGTATAGAAGATTAGAAGCTAGAAGGGTAGCAATTGTGGAATTAGATAAAAAGATCAAAATAGAAAACTACTTGTAGTTCACCCAGTGAACTCAACTCAAGAGATTGACGAGTTAATCAGTGAGGCTAACCGGACAATATTCTCAACTGGTCACTGGCATGTAGCACTGATGGCAGGAAGAGTTAATGAGATATCAGAAGAAACTACAGACAAGTGGGACATATTCTTTATTGAGAAAGAAAAACAAGAAGAGCTCAAATGACCAAAGACTATCAGAGTCTATCAAAAGGAAAGGGATAAGGGGAAAGGCAAGGTAGGTGGACCTTCGTGCATAAAGGTGACAGATAACTTACCCCCACCTTCTTTTGATACTCCACCGGTATAAAATATTAATACACCACTGGCAACAGAGAGTATGGAAACACCTCATGAGGACACAAATCCTAACTCTGAAGTGTTATATACAATGAATATTAACACACAGGAAGTCAATAATGTTGTGGATAAGGAAACAAATGAGAAAAGAGATTTTTGAGGCTCTTGTTCCAGGACTTAAGACATCAGAAGAGAAAATTCACATACTCACCGGTACAATTCAGAGGACTAAAGCAACACTAAAGGATAGTGAAAGATTCTACAATAGTCTAAATGTTGCTTTAGCAGATTTATATCAGATTGTAACCAGTCGGTTACAAGGATCATGATAGGAACTACACTCAATTGACATTGAATGACAACCTTTGTCATTGATGCCAAAGGGGGAGTAGTAGAGGATGAGAAAAAGGATATGATAGAAGAGATCATCAGCTTAGAGGGAGCACACATTTTTGGAGCAGACAATTTTGGTAACACAGTTTTGACAGTTTTGGTAAGATAGTTTTGGACAACACCTTTGGATACACTTTTGGCTTTTTCTCATGAGTGTTGCCATCAATGCCAAAGGGGGAGATTTTTGGAAAATGCACACTCCAATGAGAAATTATAGGTGATTGAATGTATTGTCATTGATGGCAACCTTACAATCATATGACACTGGCAGGCACCGGCACTAACAGACTCTACACTGGCATACAGTTCACCGGCAGCGAAAAGATGATTACCGGCACCCTGGTCGACAAGATTTTGTTTATTGCATAATGTATTTAATTATAATATATTTTGTAAGTCGATATGGCATATTGTAACAAGGCTCATATATAAGTATGAGATCTTGTAGAACATTTGGAATAGGAATATGCATAGATGGATATTATGTACGAATATTAAGGCAAATTTTGGAGTAAGGTTTATGATTATTGCAAGAGCTTAAACCGGTACTGGATCTGGCATAGCATATGCTTTTTGTAGCAGTACATCTTATTGGACTTCCATAATCCATTTTTGTAAGTCAGTGAGACTTCTTTTGTAACTGAGCAGTGAGATCTAGGCACTTGGATTTCCTGCATGTGCAGGCCCCCATTTCGTAAGTAATATTCACTTATTAACCAATGAGAGAAAATTGTGGGTCACAAATCCCACTGAGGTTTTTCCCACACTGGGTTTCCTCACTAAAAATATTATGTTATGGTGTTCTTTTCATGTTGTGCTTATTGTTCTTATTTATTGCATTAATTATAGTTTACCGGTACACTATTTTGGAATACATTTTATTTAATAAGTTCAAAAAATCTATTCACCAGTTAGATACTGATTCACCCCCCCCCCCTCTCAATATCTTTGGGAATCCTAACACTGAAAATCTTCACAATGGATGAGCTATTTGGCTCACTAACAGCCTATTAAATTAGAACAACTACTGAAGCATCCTCAAGGAAAGAGGCAACATTAAAATCCACCAAGAAGGGAAAGGAAGAGGTTGCTCATAAAGGATCCAGTGAAGAATCGGATGCAGAGGTAGCAAAATTTGTCAAAAATATCAAGAGAGGATATGGCAAATATAAAGGAAAGTTACCACTCAAATGTTTTAACTGTGGTATAGTTTGACACTTTCCTGCAAAATGTCCTTATAATGAAACTGGTGGAGATGAGTCCAGAAGTTTTAGCAGATCTCTTGGTAAAGAGATAAACAAATGTCTACTAGCAAGGAAGAAGAGGCTAACAGATTCAGAACAACCTATACACTATTGAGGTTGATGCCATAGATGAATAAAGTGCATCATAAGATGAATACCACAAAAATGATAGAGAAGTTAATCTCTTCATGGCACTTGATGAACTGGTTGGTGAAGATGAGGAAGAAGAAGACATTGAGGCCGAAGTGGATCTAGAAGGTGAGCTCATAAGTGCTTTTGAGGAGTTGAGTAAAATAAGAGTATAACTCAAGAAGTTCAAGCTTGTTGCAGTAGATGAACAAGGTCTCTTGAAGCAATCCCTAGACGAGTCCAATCAAGTTATATCTAACTTGAAGCTCTAGTTGGAAGAAGCCAAGAGGATATGTAAAGTGACATCCTTTGATCTGATGAAGAAGGAAAAGGAGCATCAAGATCTGGAAGCAGAAATAGTGAAGCTTAGAAAGGAGCTTGAAAAAAGTAAGGAAGAAATGAAAGTTAGAACAAAATATGAAGGCAACATCGAAGCCTTGGACAAGATGTTGAGAAAACAGAAGCCATCTAAAGATACTAGTGGCTTAGGATTTGAAGAAGGACAAAGTGAAAACAACAAGGAAACATCTGATAAGGAGATACAGTTCACCTCTTTAAGTGAAGGTGAAGAGAAGAAGACATTCACAATAAGGAAAGATACCAATAAGAAGACTTATGCAGGTGTTGTTAGAAATCGCCACAAAAACCAGTATACACAATCAATGAACTGGAGGCCACACTCAATGTACCGACATGCAGGTCGAAGGATAAATGCAAGAGTTGATCATGAAGGATTCACAAGAGCTAGCAACATGAAAGGAAGAGCCCCAGGGAGGTAGTGGTTCGCAAGACCAGGGCAACCTAACTGGTATGTTCCAAACTTTCATGGTTATTGTTATCGGTGTAACAAATTTGGACATAGGTTGGCTGACTATAGATTAACCAATAAGCCCACTATGATTTATGAAAGTAGAAATCCATTTAATTCATTATGGGATATGAGTGTTGTTTGTTATTAGTGCAATGGTTTTGGTCATAGGAGTTTTGAATGTAGGAAGAATAAATCAGTGTCCTACAATAGTTTCAAAAATTCATCCTTCAATGAAAATGTGAAATGGTATAACTATCAAGAGTTTGGACATATAGTAAAGTTCTGTAAAAACAAAAAAAATCAAGAAGAAGATGACATATCCTGATCAAGAACCGGAGCACAAAATAGCAGTTGACAAGAAGAAGGAAACCAAACCGGTATGGGTTGAGAAAGCAAAGGACAAGGTAGAATCAAGTCTGATAGTGCAAACTGCCTTACATTCTAAAAGGAAAAATCTATGGGTTGTAGATAGTGGTTGTTCCAACCACATGACCAGTGATGGAAAGAAATTTATCAAGCTTGAAGATTGGAATGGTGGTTCATTAAGATTCAGAGACAACTCATCCCTCAAAATAAAGGGAAAAGGTTCTCTAAATATTGATGGAAAACTGAAGGCACATGATGTGTATTATGTGGAAGGCCTAAAGAACAACTTGTTGAGTGTGAGTCAGATGTGTGATAAAGGTTACAAATTCACCTTTGATTCTACCAGCTACCAGATAAAGAAAGAGAGTACCGGTCAGATTGTAGTTGAAGGAAAGAGGAAATATGGTAATGTATATAATCTGAAAGAATGTTTTGAATCCCAATGTATGTTGGGACAAGTGGATGAAAGCTAGTTGTGGCATAGAAGATTAGGCCACAAAATTTTTGATAACTTAGTTACAGTAAGAAAAAAGGGGTGTGTAAAAAATATTCCACCCATCGTCAAACCAGTAAGCACATTTTGTGATGAATGTGTGAAAGGGAAGTGGACTAAGGTGAGCTACAAAAAAAAGAACACAACACCTCAAGACCACTTGAAATTGTACATACATATCTATGTGGTCCAACAAGGACAAGAGCTCTTTCTGGTGAAAGATATTTGATGCTCTTCATTGATGACTATTCAAGAATGACATGGGTCACTTCCCTACAAGATAAATCACAAGCATTTGATAGATTCAATATCTTTAGGAAGATGGTGGAGAAGGAAAGTGGGTGCAAGATGAAATATCTAAGATTGGACTGGGGTGGAGAGTTCACATCAAATGAGTTTGAAGATTACTATGAAAGACATGGAATTAGAAGGAAATAATGAAGCCCTAGGAAACCACAACAAAATGGTGTGGTAGAAAGGAAGAACGGGACAGTCAAGGAGATGGCTAGAACCATGTTAAATGAGGCCAACTTGCCTAACATATATTGGAAGGAAGCAGTTCACACTGCTTCATATACCTTGAACTAGGTTCAACTAAGAACAAACAACAGAATGACACCTTATGAGTTGTGGTATGACCGAAAACCATCAATAAAGCACTTTAAGGCATTTGGAAGCAAGTTTTTAATCAAGAGAGATATGGATGGTTTAGGTAGTTTTGATTCCAGGAGTGATGAAGGAATTTTCCTTGGTTACTCATCTAACAACAAGGCCTATAAATGATACAACAAAATACTAAGAAGAGTCATTGAAAGTGTGCATGTAAGAGTTGATGAGGACATGCACAAAAGGAAGCCAATCACAAGTATGATAGTTGTGATACTAATTGTTAAGTACAGATGCCAAGCTAACAAGATGAGAGGGGGGGTGAATCATACAAACTTAATCTTCCATAAAAACAATAGATTCAACCTCGGTAACATATACTTCAGCAATATAACCAAAACTGCTAAACATGCAAACTCATAAGCATATAAACATCATAACACTCATAACACCAGATTTAACGTGGAAACCCAAATAGGGAAAAACCACTGTGGGATTTCAGACCCACTAAGAAATATACTCTTCTAGAGTATGCTCGGTTAAAAGCAAATCTTGTTAAAGATTACAAACACATTGCTAGATGTGACCCAGTTAAGGGATTTCCCTCAGATCTATTAAGATCTTCACCTTGTTAAAGGGTTTCAAACACTCAATCAGAATGTCACCTTGCTAGAGGGTTTTACAAATAAGACTGTTAAGTCCACTCGGTTAAGAGATTTTCTATCACTTTACAAAATAACAGTAATAAAATATATCTGCAACTTCACATCAAAAATGCTAAAGCAGATTCTTATTTGTTCAATACAATCTAGTCATAGGACCTATCTTGTCCCTCTGCTGGGCTCTATACTCTATTAATCAAATAGGTCTTCAAGCTTCTATGCTCGGTAATCACTATGTAGCATCCCTGTGCTTACACTTGCCCACATGCATTGTTTATCAATAGTTCCTTATTTATAAACAATTTACTAACCGCTTAATCTCCTTGATAACATATCCCATGATCAATCATAGCCTTCAGATATTTAAACTTGACCAGGTTCAATGTATCCTTCTATCTGAAAATGTTTTACCTCGCCTTGGAACTTGCATATATTTCTTGGAACTTGTGCTAAGGTATTGCGGTTCAATCTAAGCTATAGATCTTCCTGCCAATATTCCTTTACCATAGATCCTTAACAAACTTCATGCACGACATACCAATCATTTAATCAATTCTAGCTCATCAGCTTCCTTCATTAAATAAGGCTTTTAATCATTTAATGCATTCTATTACAGCTTGGTTGCAAGTCGGTAAATACTAAACTTCACTCGGTACACATTCCGCCTTCATTAACCGATAGCGATAACCTTAGGGTTTACCGACTAGGTTCCTTAGGATTTACCGACTAGGTTCTTTGCTCGGTAATATAGTATAGTATTAACCTTACAATCAACAACATATGTAGGATATCAAAACAATCTAAACATCATGATCTCATCATTGTCAAACTCGATAATAGTTGCCCATTGAATAACTTATTTCTCCCCTTATTCATCACAATCTTTCTGTATCTTTTACCGACATCTTTATACTCATCAAATCATACTTCTTAAGATATGGCAACATCATACTGAATTAGAAAATCAATTTTTTGACATCAATGACAAAATAATAATATTAAGACAGTAAACATCCTTAATCAATTATATCCATAATCATCAACAACCTTCTCAATATCCTTATTGAAATGCCAACAATCTCTTATTGTCTGTTATAATGCCAACAATCTCCCCCTTTGGCATTGATGGCAAAACCAATTGATTTGACTTGCTGATTCAGATTTAGATTGTTGTGAGATTCTCAAATGCTCTCCCCCTGTCATCAGACTTCTCCCCCATACAATAGTCTTCTCCCCCTTTGACAACAATGCCAAAAAGTAAAGAACTAAAACATGATTTCTTCCGCTAAGAAGTGAATTACTTGCTGTTATGTGTCAACTCAGTCTCGGTCAGAGCATTATGTCTTCAATTCCTATTCCCTGTATTTGTTTCCTGCACACTTTTAGGAAACATCCTAAAGTGTGTAAATAAGCATCAATCCACACATAATATTCTGTTTATTCATCAAATTGATGCTTTCACCGAACTCTGTCAATGAGTAGAAGATAGGGGTAGGACCCCTAACTTGCTTTTGAGATACTCAAAAGTGTCCCTTGGCAATGGATTTGTGAAGATATCTGCTATTTGTTCCTTTGTGCTAACATACTCCAACACCACTTTCTTCTCTTGAGCTTCTTCTCTAAGATAATGATATTTGATAGAGATGTGCTTTGTCTTAGAGTGCATAATAGGATTCTTTGAAACGTTAATGGCACTAGTATTGTCACAGAATATAGTTACTGGCTCGGTAACTTTCTCATTTATACCTTCCAATAGCTATTTGATCCATGCTATATTGGTACAATTCAATGCTGCAGCAACATATTCAGCTTTTGTTGTTGACTGTGAAACACATCCTTGTTTCTTGCTAAGCCAACTCACTAGTCTTTCTCCTAAAAAGAAAGCTCCTCCACTTATGCTTTTTCTATCATCAATGTTGCTTGCCCAATCAGCATCAGTATAAACTTTTAAATCAAAGTCATTTCCTTTTTGATATACTAAGCCATAATCCTTAGTACCTTTCAAGTATCTGAAAATTCTCTTGATTGTTGTCATGTGTGTTTCCTTGGGATCTGCAGAAAATCTTGCAACTATACCTACTGCATGTGCTATGTCTGGTCTGTTGTGAACAACATATTGTAATTTTCCAATCATGGATCGATAAAGTGTCTCATCAATAGATGTAGATTCATCATTCTTTGATAATTTACAGTTGGTAGTCATAGGAGTACTTACTAGTTTTGAGTCCTCCATTCCAAATTTCTTCAAGATTTCCTTTATGTACTTGCATTGAGTAATAAAAATCTCATCTTTCATTTGCAGTATTTGTAAACCTATAAAATACTTTATCTCACCGATTAATGACATCTCAAATTCTTTGCTCATTCCTTTTCCAAAGTTCTTTCATAAAGAGTCATTTCCACAAAAGATAATATCATCAACAAATATGGCTGAGATCAGTATTCCATTTTCATCATTCTTCATGTACATATTGTTGTTTTCACTTGTCCTTATAAAACCAATCTTGATTAAATAAGAGTGCAATATTTCATACCATGCTCTAGGTCCTTGTTTCAGACCATATAAAGCTTTGTTCAATTTACATACCTTATCTTTATTCTCTCCTTCAACAAATCCTTCAAGTTGTTCAATAAAAACTTCTTCTTCTAATATACCATTCAGAAATGCAGATTTGACATCCATTTGATATACCTTGAAATTTTTGAAAGCAACATATGCCAACAATGTTCTTACTCCTTCAAGTCTTGCCACAGGTGTAAAAGTCTCACCATAATCAATTCCCTCATCTTGAGCATAACCTTTGTAAACTAGTCTTGCTTTATTTCGAATGACCTCACTTTTTTCATTCAGCTTGTTTCTAAAAATCCACTTTGTACCGATTACATTTTTGTCCTTCGGTCTTGGGACCATTGTCCATGTGTCATTCTTCTTGATTTGATCAATCTCTTCTGTCATAGCATTTATCCAATCTTCACTGTTAAATGCCTCTTTCACTATTCTCAGTTCAAATTCAGATATCAGACATGTGTTATGTCTCAGTTTCTTCCTTGTCATCACTGGATAATCCTTATCTCCTATAATCTGACTTGATGCATGATTCCTTCTGACATACTTGGCTAATATAGGATCGGTAGGTTCTGTATGATCTTCTTTATCACTCAGTAACTATACATTATCTTCATTTTCTTTAGTAGCTTTCTTGGTAAGACTTCTCAGTTGAACATATACAAATCCTTCATAATCTTCTGGTTCTTTGGAGTTTCCTTCATCATTTCTTTCTACAAATTCATCAATTTTCACATTTTCAATTTCTACTATTTTGTCAGATGATTTGATCAGACATTTAAATGCTTTACTTTTAGAAGAATAACCAAGAAATGTTCCTTCTTCACTTTTCTGATCAAACTTTCTATTTCTATCATCTTTGTGTACATAGCATCTACTTCCAAATATTTTGAAGTAACTTACATTAGGTTTCTTGTCATACCAAATTTCATATGATGTCTTGAAAGTTCCTTTCTTCAGTTGTACTCAGTTCAGAGTGTAAACTACTATGGTTATTGCTTCTCTCAAAAATGTTTGTGGCACTTTCTTTTCAATCATTTGGGTTCTAGCACAATCCACAATAGATCTGTTTCTTCTCTTAGCTATCCCATTTTACTATGGAGTTCTAGGTGCAGAGACTTGTCTTTTTATACCATGATCATTGTAGAATAAGTTGAGCTCATCAGAGGTAAACTCTCCTCCTCTATCTGATCTAAGACATTTCAATTGTCTTCCTATTTCATTTTCAACTGTTGCCTTGTACCATTTAAACATTTGAAAAGCTTCTGATTTTTCTTTTAAAAACATAACTGACATCATCCTTGAATAATCATCCACAAATAATATGAAATATTTATCACCATAATAACTTTGAACTTTCATAGGACCACAAAGATCCATGTGCACAAGATCTAAAATTCCCTTAGAAGTGTAGGAATTACATGTAAAGCTTGATCTTGTCATCTTACCCATCTGGCATCCTCGACGCATAGCATTCTCAGGATTTTCCAAACACGGTAGACCTCTTACTTGGTGCTTCTTACTTATTTTGATCAGATTATCAAAATTTACATGATAAAACCTTTTATGTCATAACCAGGTATCATCTATCTTTGCATAAAGACAATTATTCTGAGTTGAGTCAAGGTGAAATGTGTTACCTTTTGTTTGAGTCCCGGTAGCAGCTAACTTTCCATGCTTGTCATGAACTTTGATAATTCCTTTCTAAAATTCTATTCGGTAACCTGTGTTGTTTAGTCATGCTACACTCAAAAAATTATATTTCAAACCTTCAACCCAATAAACATCATTACATTTAGCATTGTCAAGAAGTGTTATGGATCCTTTACCTTTTACCAGACATGGTGCATCATTACCAAATCTTACATAACCTCCATCATAATCTTCTAATTTAACAAACTTGAGTTTATCACCTGTCATGTGATGTGAGCATCCACTATCTATGATCCAAGAATCATTAGTATTTATGTGAGATATTATGGCTTTTTCTTCATACCTTTCTTCATCTGATCCATCCTTGATAGCCACGTAAACTACTTCCTCTATATCAGTTTCATCTGATTTATCATCATTTGATTCCTCATCAACTATTAGGCATGAGTTTCTATCTCTTCTTTTGAAGTCTCGGTATCCTCTGTAATGATTATTTTTCTGTCTGCCATCTCGGTAATCTCTCTTTTCAGTAGAATCTTTGTCAAGATAGTTAGAAGCCATATGTCCTATTTTATCACAATTGAAACATTTTAAAGGTAGTTTTCCTTTATACTTACCTTTGCCTCTTGGTAACCTTCTAGCTAATAGTGCTTCAAACACTTCTTGCTTTCTAATTTCCTCATACAGTTTATGTACTTCTTCCATGTTCTTACGAAATCTTTCACTTGCTCCAATGTGATTCCCTTCAAAATACTTACTCATTCTATCATTGTAATCATTAGATTCACCAAGATGAAAAGAACTGAATGCAGATTCAACTTTATTTACCGAAGACCCATCGTTATATATCAAAGTTACTTAACTCAAATGCATGTAGCTTACCAATAGTAGCATCCAAAGAAACTAGCATATTGGGTACAGACCTCAATTCATTGATTGCAGAGACTCAGATTGCATAAGCAGGTAGAAGGGTTCTCAATAACTTACTTGTCACATCCTTTTCTTCAATGGTTCCTCCTGCTCCTTTGAAGTGACCTTGTCAAAGGATTTCAAACACTCAATTACAATGTCACCTTGCTAGAGGATTCACAAATAAGACTGTTAATTCCACTCGGTTAAGAAATTTTCTATCACTTTACAAAATAACAGTAATAAAAATATATCTGCAACTTTGCATCTAAAAATGCTAAAGTAGATTCTTATTTGCTCAATATAATCTAGTCATAGGACTTATCTTGTCCTTCTGTTGGGCTCTATACTCTGTTATCAAAATAGGTCTTCAAGCTTCAGTGTTCGGTAATCACTATGTAGCATCCTTGTGCTTACACTTGCCCACATACATTGTTTATCAACAGTTCCTTATTTATAAACAATTTGCCAACTGCTTAATCTCCTTGATCACATATCCCATGATCAATCATAGCCATCAGATCTTTAAACTTGACCAGGTTCAATGTATCCTTCGATCTAAAAATATTTTACCTCACCTTGGAACTTGCATACATTTCTTGGAACTTGTGCTAAGGTATTGTGGTTCAATCTGAATTGTAGATCTTCCTACCAATCTTCCTTTACCATAGATCCTTAACAAACTTCATGCACGACATACCAATCATTTAATCAATTCTAGCTCATCAGCTTCCTTCATTAAATAATGCTTTTAATCATTTAATGCATTCTATTACAGCTTGGTTGCAACTCGGTAAATACTAAACTTCACTAGGTAGACATTTTGCCTTCATTAACCGATAGCGACAACCTTAGGGTTTACCGACTAGGTTCTTTGCTCGGTAACATAGTATAGTATTAACCTTACAATCAACAACATATGTAGGATATCAAAACAATCTAAACATCATGATTTTATCATTTTCTAACTCGGTAATAATTGCCCATTGAATAACTTATTTCTCCCCTTATTCATCACAATCTTTCTGTGTCTTTTACCGACATCTTTATACTCATCAAATCATACTTCTTAATACTCATCAAATCATACTTCTTAAGATATGGCAACATCATACTGATATAAAAAATCAATTTCTTGACATCAATGACAAAATAATAATATTAAGATAGTAAACATCCTTAATCGGTTATATCCATAATCATCAACAACCTTCTTAATATCCTTATTGAAATACCAACAATCTCTTATTGTCTGTTATAATGCCAACAAGGTAAACTAGTATGATGATTCTGGTAATGAAGGTGAGGAAGCTCAGTCATTAAATGAATTGTAAGAAGCATCCAAAAGGGCTCCTAACTAGTATTTGTAGATGAACTACCTGGAAGAGTAGATTTTAGGTAAGAAGAGTGATGGTGTGCAGACTAGGAAAAGACTTGCCCAAAATTATTAATGAGTCAACTTCTACCTCATGACTAAAGTAGAACCTAAAACCTTCAATGAGGCTAGAAAAAGTTAGAAATGGATGGATGCCATGGAAGAAGAGTTGTAGTAGATTAAGAAGAGTTGTAGTAGATTGAGAAGAGCAAGACTTATGAATTATTCCTTAGACCAGAAGAAAAGAACATTATTGGCACCAAATGGGTCTACTAGAATAAGATGAATGAATAAGGTATAATTGTTAGGCATAAAGCTAGACTTGTGTGCAAAGGTTACTCTCAAGTAGAGGGCATTGAATTCAAAGAAAAATTTGCACTGATAGCTTGATTAGAAGCAATTAGAATTTTTCTAGCCTTTTCTACCTGCAAGGGTTATACAATATATCAAACGGATGTAAAATTTGCCTTCCTCAATGGAAATTTTGAAGAAGTTGATGGGATAGGGTATGCGATAGACTAGCCTAGTCTATGCTCTTAGATCCTTTCCTTGGATCACCAGGTGTTCTAACCACACCCTAGGGTCTCTAGGACTTCCCCTACTTGTGGAATCCCCTGACCTTGCCCAATCCACCCACCAACAACTTGAATTACTTCTCCTAAGGTCTCACCTACTCATGAGATTCAAAGAACCCTTACTTAGGCTAATAAGGGTTTGGCTTGTCCCACATCTTCTTAGGTCCTAGCAAGGATAGGATAGGTCTTAGACATGGTTTTCCATCCATTAATGTGCCCCCAAGAGGTTTCAACCTCCCAACCCCTTACCAATTTCACTATTTTGCCTTTTTCCTACAAAATAGGGCTACAAGGAATGTGCCCAATTAGGCCTCCTATCTGGACTTTTAGGGCTCCCTCTTGCAGACAATGCATATACTTGTGAAACTTCCCAAAAGAACTACTATTCATTTGGCAAGGGCTCAAGGATTTTTTTGGTTTTGGGCCTCCAAGTGTCCGTACACTGCCCTAGGTGAATTTTGAGGTTTTTAAGGGTTTTAAAGAGGGTTTTTAGGCCTGCCAGGGTCACAGTGTTGGTTTGATGTTTTTACCACCTTGTCTAGATTGGTGGAAGCTCCCCCTTCTCACCAATTCTGCTCCACACATCCCTCTACAACTTCTCCAAAGGGTGCATCCTCCTCTAACCTTCTTGCTCTCTTGGACCTCTGCAACTTTAACCCTTCCTGGCCGGGCACTATCTAGTCTCACCTAGGAGTGGGTCTTTGGTTGGCTTCCCTACATCTTCAAGGGCCTTGATTGCTTTGAAGTAATGTACAATACTCCTATTCTCCATGGTTTCATGGTGATTCCACAATGGGGAAAGGAGTTGTCAACCCATTGACACAAACCTGTCCGAAACTGGACAGTGAGAAGAAAGTTTACAAAATATTTACAAACACACAACACCTGCAAAACAAAACCTAATCTAAATGCTCAAAATGAAGGTATATACACCATATAAGAGTCTCAACATAGTTTTGTTTTAATATCAATCCATTATCAATCCTTCATTGCTCCATAAGTACCGATTGGCAATAAAATTACAGTCACAGTCAAGTCACTTTCCTTGGGCCGTACAAAACTAACATCCAACCCATCATCTTATGGTTTGCAACTACATATAGTACCCTTTCCTTAGTCTATGTGCCCACATTAGGGTTTCCACGCTAAGCTAAGGGTTTTGACCCACTAGGTGGAAAAGTTGCTTAACAACTTTGAAAAGTTGTCATGCAACTTTTGCAACTTTTGAGCAACTTTCTCAATGTTACTTTTGTTGACTCCTAGGCCCACATTGGGCTATCCTATGGACACCACCATGCTAAGAAGGACCCTAAACACATCAAAGGCACACATACCCTCTACTCCACAAGAAAACTCAACCAAGACTTATGAACCTAGGACCTAAATAAGACCAATGAGCACATGGCTCTTATTATATTTACAATGGCTTCTTAAAGAAGTAAGAACACAACAAATCAAATGTGGAAGCCCTTTGAAAGGTGCTCCTACACTACACTCTCCCTCTGCAACAAACTAAGGAACTAGGGGAGTGAGAAGAGCTGGATCAATGCCAAGCTTCTTGAACCTACTCTCTTCAACCCAAGAAGCTTCAGACACAGGTTGACCTACCCACTTCACCAGGTGCTCCATGTAGACCTAGTGTCTAGTAGACTTCTTCACCCTTGACTCCAAGATCTCCTCTTCTATGGGCTGCTTCACTTAATGTAAGGCATTCACATCCAAGTCTTTTAGTACTTTGGCTTGATTCTCAATCTACCTTGCTATTTTACCCTTGTACATTATCAGATCAGCAACATTGAAGAGTAGTGAAATGGCTAAATTTGAAGGAAGATCAACCTTGTAGGCATTCTCACCATATTTTGATAGAATTCTACAAGGTCCTACCCTCTTCATACGTAGTTTAGTAGGCTTGCCACTTTGCATTCTATCTTTGCTCAGATGGACCATCACATAATCACCCACTTTGAATTGAACCTCTCTGCTTCTTTCATCCACTTTGGCCTTCAGTTTTTGAGTAGATTTTAGGATGGCTTTCTTGACTTGCTCTTGGATCTCCTTGATGGTTTGAGTGAAATCCTCTACTTGACCACTCTTCATCTCCATGGAACCAAGTTCCCTGAGTTCATACACTCCCCTTGGATGTCTACCATAGACAACCTCAAAAGGACTCCTTCCAGTGGTCCTATTTACACTATCATTATAGGAATACTCCACTTATGGAATGACTAGATCCCATTTTTGCCCATACTCCTTGGTTAGACACCTCAACAAGTTTCCTAACACCCTATTAATGACTTTAGTTTGACCATCAGTTTGTGGATGGTAAGCTGAGCTAAATGATAAATTAGTTCCTAGTCTCCTCCACAAAGTTTGCCAAAAATGGCCCATGAACTTGCTGTCCCTATCTGAAACAATGCTTAATGGGAGTCCATTAATCCTTACAATCTACTTAAAGAAGAGATGTGAAATATAGTTGGCATCATGTTTAGTTCTACATGGAATGAAATGGCTCATCTTGGAAAACCTATCTACTACCACATAGGTGCTATCCACACCTGTCTTTGCCTTGGGGAGTCCTACTACAATGTCCATGCTTACACATTCCCAAGGCCTATTTGGGACCAGTAGTGGTTGATAGAGGCCTGCATTACTGGATCCTCATTTTTCCCTTTGACACACACCACATTGCTCCACATACCTTTTCACATCTCTTGGCAACTTGGGCCAATAGTAGTACCTCTATACTAAATCCAAAGTGTCCACTTAGACTACCATTGTGTTTTTCTTGGATGAGGTTTTCCCTCATGGATCCTCTAGGCACACATAACTGATTACCTTTGAACAAGAGACCATTTTGGAGAGTGTAATCTGCACACTCACCATGAAAATGATTCTCAAACTCCTTGCAAACCTTGTAGGCTAATGAGAAGTCTTCATCTCCTTCATAGAGGTCCTTGAAACCTTCTATTCCTATGCTCTGCAACTATAACTCTTGAACTGTCAAGAACTTCCTACTTAAAGCATCTGTCACCTTGTTGAGTTGCCCATTTTTATGCTTAATGGTGAAGGTGAAGGATTGGAGGTATTCCATCCATTTCAAATGTCTATTGCTAAGCTTCTCTTGAGTGTTAATGTAACTCAAAGCCTGGTTATCTGTGAACGCCACAAATTCCTTTGGGAGTAGGTAATGCCTCCACTTTTTGAGAGACTGAACTAGTGCATACAACTCTAGGTCATAGGCTAAGTACTTCTTCTTGGCCTCATTAAGCTTCTCACTAAAGAATGCCACAGGCCTTCCCTCTTGACTCAATACACCCCCTACTACAATTCCACTTGCATCACACTCCAATGTGAATAGCTTGTCAAAAGTAGGTAAGAGTAGGATGGGTTTTGTGGCTACTTCTTGTTTCAACAATTGGAATGATTTATTAGCCAGTTCATTCCATTTGAACTTAGTTTTAAGGCCTCCTTTTATGGTGTCAAGTACTGGTGCACATATGCCACTGAAGTTCCTCACAAACTTCCTATAGAATTGAGCTAAACCATGGAAACTCCTAACTTCAGTCCCTGTTCTAGGGGTAGGCCAATTCAAGATTGCCTCCACTTTTCTTGGATCCATCTTCAAGGTTCCCTTAGACACCACAAATCCCAAGTAGACCAACTCTTGCTGCAATAAGTCACACTTCTCTAGGTTAATTGCCAACTTCTCTTCACACAACCTCTCTAGGACTAACCTCAAATGCTCAAGGTGCTCCTCTTTGGTTCTGCTATAGATGAGTATGTCATCTAAGTACACCACCACAAACCTGCCTGTGAAGTCCTTTAACACCTCATTCATCAACCTCATGAAGGTGCTTGGGGCATTGGTGAGTCCAAATGGCATCACAAGCCACTCATACAATTGTTCTATGGTCTTAAAAGCGGTCTTCCACTGGTCACCCTCCTTAATTCTAATCTAGTGATAACCACTTTTAAGGTCCAACTTGGTAAATTACATAGCACCTCCTAAACAATCCATCAGATCCTCTATTCTAGGAATAAGAAATCTGTACCTTATGGTGATCCTACTGATTGCCCTTGAATCAGTGCAAAGTCTCCACTTGCCTCCCTTCTTTGATGCTAGCACTATTGGGATTGCACATGGGCTAATGCTCTTCTTGAACAGTCCTTGTTCCAACAACTCCTACACTTGCCTTGCCACCTCCTTGTTTTGGTTAGGTGTGAGCTTATATGGAGCTTTATTAGGTAGGGATGCACCGGGAACAAATTCTATTTGTTGGCTTATAGACCTTCTTGGTGGGAGTGTTGCAGGTGCTCCATCACTCACTATGTCCTTATACTCTTGCAACATTTGCTTCACCTCCTTGGGTACCTCTACCTACAACTTGTCTTCCTCCTCATTTGGCTTCACAAAGATGGAACAACTCACTGTCTCCTCCTCATGTAGCAAGTGTAAGAACTTTTTACCAGTAGCCAATAAGACACTAGGTGTTCTTGAGGTTCCCTCTTCATTCTCTGTCAAAGACTGAATCTTAAAGGTTTTGCTATCCTTCTTGAAGGAAATGGAGTTCTCCTCTCCATCATAGATCACCTTCCTATCAAATTGCTAGGGTCTACCTAGCAATAGGTGATAGGCATCCATGGGTAACACATCACAAAGGATCTTATCCTTGTATCCTCCAATAGAGAACTCTACCCAAGTTTGTTCATTGACAAGCACACTCTACTCTTGATTCAACCATGTCACCGTGTAAGGGTTAGTGTGGGGTATCCTTGTGAGTTTCAACTTCTTGGCTACCTCATCTGATATTATGTTATCAGTTGACCCTGAATCAACTATCACCTTGCAAATCTTTCCAAGGATCTTGCATCTCACCCTAAACAATACTCTCCTATGCTTAGGTTCATTCTTAACTGGCTGTCTTATCAAGACCCTATTGAACATCAGATTTTCTCCAATATCTAATTCAATATGGTCCACCTCAAGTGTCTTGCTGCTTGATGTGTCTTCATGAGCATAAGCAACCCTCTTTCCATTGTTTGATGAGGTAGGCTTGTCAGGGAATCTATAGGCCGGGTGTCCCAATTGACCACAGTTGTAACATTTTGTAGTTGCAAAGTAGGAGTTACCCCTACCGGTACCTCTACCCCTACTTGGACTCCCTTGTGCCCCTCTTCCTCTAGAATGGCCTCCTCTGAGATTGGCTTCACTACTATGTTCAGTCAACTTGGATTCTCCTTGGTTCCTTTGCTCATTTGCCTTGCTTTGGTAACCACCTCGGTGATTCATTTGATCTCTACCTCTGCGTCTACCCCTGTTATTAGAATCTCCTTTCCTTTTGTTCCTCTCTTCCACCTTGGCAGAAAGCTGATGACATTTTTCGACAGTGGTGGGAGTCCATAGGCTTATTTCCTCTTGAATGTTCCACTTTAGGCTGCTTAGAGACCTAGCCACCTTGATAGATTCCTCTTCTTGGACTTTGGATCTAAGATAAAGCTTTTGAAACTCTTTGGTGTAGGAGGTCACATCAAGGTCTTTTTGCTTCAATCCCTGTCTCTTCTTATGAATTTGGACTTCATAATCCTTTGGTAAGTAGTTCTCCTTGATCTTACTCACCATGGCCTTCCAATTTACAATAGGTAGCTTCCCCATGCTAACTCTCTCTTCTTGCAGGTACTTCCACCATGTCAAGGCTGCTCCCCTTAGTCTTGATTTGGCAACCTTAACCTTTTGAGCTTCTGTCACTCTCTCACACTCAAAGTGGTTCTCCATACCCTCAATCCATTCCATGATGGTGTCAATGTCCATCCTTCCACTGAAATATGGCAATCCTTCAAAAGCTTTGGTATTCAAAGCCTTAATGGCCTTTACAAAGGGCTCTTCATTGATCAAGGGGTCTAGTTTAGGTATAATGTCATCTATATCAATAGTTTTCTTTCCTTTATCCTTGGTGTCCTCACCCCAAGGTCCATGTGTCCTCTGATCCACCACTTCTTGCAGCTTGTCCCTTATCTCGCTCATAGCTTCTTCAAGGAGTCTGTTCTTCTCCTTTTTCTTTTTTACCTCCCTAGAAAGCTCTACATTAGTGACCATTTTGTTCTCCCCTACTGATTCACCAGAATATAGAGACATGCACGGTCCACCAAATCTTTAACTGGCTCTGATACTAATCTAATGGGATAGGGTATGGGATAGACTAGCCTAGTCTATGCTCTTAGATCCTTTCCTTGGATCACCAACTATTCTAACCACACCCTAGGGTCTCTAGGACTTCCCCTGCTTGTGGAATCCCCTGACCTTTCCCAATCCACCCACCAACAACTTGAATTACTTCTCCTAAGGTCTCACCTACTCATGAGATTCAAAGAACCCTTACTTAGGCTAATAAGGGTTTGGCTTGTCCCACATCTTCTTAGGTCCTAGCAAGGATAGGATAAATATTAGACATGGTTACCCATCCATTCATGTGCCCCCAAGAGGTTTCAACCTCCCAACCCCTTACCGATTTCACTATTTTGCCTTTTTCCTACAAAATAGAGCTACAAGGAATGTTCCCAATTAGGCCTCCTATCCGGACTTTTCGGGCTCCCTCTTGCAGATGATGCATATACTTGTGAAACTTCCCAAAAGAACTACTATTCATTTGGCAAGGGATCAAGGATTTTTTTGGTTTTGGGCCTCCAAGTGTCCGTACACTGCCCTAGGTGAATTTTGAGGTTTTTAAGGGTTTTAAAAAGGGTTTTTAGGCCTGCCAGGGTCACAGTGTTGGTTTGATGTTTTCACCACCTTGTCTAGATTGGTGGAAGCTCCTCCTTCTCACCAATGGTGCTCCACACACCCCTCTACAACTCCTCCAAAGGATGCATCATCCTCTAACCTTCCTTGCTCTCCTGGATCTCTGCAACTTTAACCCTTCCTAGCCGGGCACTGTCTAGTCTTTCCTACGAGTGGGTCTTTGGTTGGCTTCCCTGCATCTTCAAGGACCCTGCTTGCTTTGAAGTAATTTACAAGGTCTGTACTTCTATTCCCCATGGTTTCATGGTGATTCCACAATGGGGAAAGGAGTTGTCAACCCATTGACACAAACCAGTCCAAAACTGGACAGTGAGAAGAAAGTTTACAAAATATTTACAAACACACAACACCTGCAAAACAAAACCTAATATAAATGCTCAAAATGAAGGTATATACACCATATAAGAGTCTAAACATAGTTTTGTTTGAATATAAATCCATTATCAATCCTTCATTGCTCCATAAGTGTCGACTAGCAACAAAATTACAGTCACAGTCAAGTCACTTTCCTTGGGCCATACAAAACTAACATCCAACCCATCATCTTAGGGTTTGCAACTACATATAGTACCCTTTCCTCAGTCTATGTGCCCACATTAGGGTGTCCACACTAAGCTAAGGGTTTTGACCCACTAGGTGGAAAAGTTGCTTGACAACTTTGAAAAGTTGTCATGTAACTTTTGAGCAACTTTCTCAATGTTGCTTTTCTTGACTCCTAGGCCCACATTGGGCTATCCTATGGACACCACAATGCTAAGAAGGACCCTAAACACATCAAAGGCACACATACCCTCTACTCCACAAGAAAACTCAACCAAGACTTATGAACCTAGGACCTAAATAAGACCAATGAGCACATGGCTCTTATTATATTTACAATGGCTTCTTAAAGAAGCAAGAACACAACAAAATCAAATGGTGGGAGCCCTTTGAAGGGTGATCCTACACCAAAAGTGTACATGGAGAAACCGGGAGGGTTTCTATTATATGATGATGAAACGTTTGTGTGGCGGTTGAAGAAAGCCTTGTTGTTATGACCCAGAGGCAATTGAGAGGGGGGGAGGGGGGGCTGAATCAGCTGTCTAATAATTTCATCCCACATATAACTTAATCAAACTTGATACATAATGTTGGTAAAAAAATTAATAGTTAATATCAATACCGGTGAAATTTAATACATGAAACAAAAAGAGAAACAACATCCACAACACATAACACAAAGATTTGTACGTGGAAACCCTGTAAGGAGAAAAACCACGGTGGGAAACCTTACCCACAATCAAATGATACTACTGGAGATAGTATGTGTGTACAAATGGGGTCTACACATGCAAAAAGGCCAACTGCTTAGAGCTCACTGCTCAATCATAAAATACGAGTCACACTGACTACAATTGGATGATTAAATGAAATGATAATGTACTACTCAAAGTTGCATCTCCAATGTTGGATTCAGTACGATTAAGCTCTGATTATCTCATTCTCTATGGTCTTCTCATATAATCTTCAATATATGCAGACACCATGTTACAATACCATAACCATATACCTTCTATTTATTCTCTTGCTTACATCATCTCACAAATGAGATCTTACATATATACCAAAACCTAATAACAAATGTGTACGTCGGCTCACTAAGAATATTACAATAGAATCAATTACAATAAGTAAGTCAAGATGTGATGCATCATGTCGGCTCAACAACAATACCAATTGATTAAACCATCTCCTTAACATGTCGTGTTGATCTGGAATAGATAATGCATGCTAATCCATAACCTAGACCAATTTGTCGGTAACAACAAATATGTCAACCTGATTAGACCAATAACCAAATAACCAAAATCAAGTGTCCAAACCATGTCTTTGACATAACCAAGTAATCTCTAGATGATAACAAGTCATCCTTAGTGTCGGTGAACAATATAACCTGCTGGTGAACCAAATACCGGTGACTATGCATAAGTCGTTGAACTTGTCGGTGAACATAACCAAAGATCTCCAGAAGGATAAGTGTTGGCATCAATGACAAAAATAGTGCAACATATCCATAATACCAACAATCTCCCCCTTTGGCATTGATGGCAACACAAGATGGAAAAACCATCTAAGTGCCAAAGCAGAAATGCCAAAAACCAAAAACCAACAATCAATACTAGAAATAAAAATACACATGCAAAGGTAAAACTCTCTCCCCCAATGAATAATCTCTCCCCAAAGGAAAATGTTTGTTTTTCCATAGATATCTCTCCCCCTTTGACATCAAATGAAAAAGAAATAAAAATACTAGATACAACCAGTTCATAGAACCAATGACAAATACCAACTACTCCCCCTAAGAAGTAGCTCTCCTCCATAAAGATGGAAAAAGATTTTTCTGTAAATTCTGTTGGTTTGATGCCAAGCATCAATTGTCTATGTCTCTAGCTATGAGGGTATAACCCCAAGTTGTTCTCTAAGATATTCAAAATTTTCCTTAGGCAAAGGCTTAGTAAAGATCTTTGCACTCTTCTCTTTAGTATTCACATAAACCAATCTCACTTCTTTTGCTTCAACATTCTCTTTCAAAAAATTGTATTTGATAGAAACATGTTTAGTTTTAGAGTGAATTACTGGATTCTTAGATATATCAATTGTTGTTGAATTATCACAATAGATGATTATAGGTTCTTTGCATTTTACATTTATGTCCTTCAACATTTGCTTAATCCATAACACCTGAGTATAATTAGTTGTTGCTGCAACATATTCTGATTATGTTGTTGATAATGTTGTACAACTTTGTTTCTTGCTCAACCATGAAATCAATCTGCTTCCAAGAAAGAATGCTTTGCTAGTGGTTCTCTTTCTGTTATCTACATCTCCTGCCCAATTAGCATCGATGTATGCACATAAATCAAAATTTTCATCTTTAGGATACTATAAACCAAGATTTGTTGTGCTTTGTAGATACCGAAAAATCCTTTTTATCGCTGATTCATGGTTTTCTCTAGGATTACTCTGAAATCTTGAAACAATACACATTGCATTCATTATATCAGGTCTTGTTTGTGTCAAATTTAGTAAATCTCCAATCATAGATCTGTATCTTGTCAGATTAATTGGAGCTGAATCATCCTTCAATGATAGTTTATCAGTTGTAGTCATAGGAGTACTTACCAGTTTAGATTTTTCCATACCAAATGTATTCAGTAATTCCTTCAAGTACTTTGATTGACATAAGAATATACCTTTACCATTCTGTGAAATCTGCAATCCTAAAAAGAATTTTATCTCCGCAATCATAAACATCTCAAATTCTTCCTACATCTTATTAGAAAAGTGTTTAAACAATCCATCTTCTCCTCCAAAAATGATGTCATCAACAAAAACTTCAATAACCCAAATGTCTTCATTAGTCACTTTGAAATATAAGTTGTTGTCAGCATTACCTTTAGTTTAACCAAGCTTCAAAAGATATTTGTCCAATCTAGCATACCAAGCTCTAGGAGCTTACTTCAATCCATATAAAGCTTTCCTTAATTTGCAAACCATATCTTTATATTTTGTCAATGAAAATCCATCAGGTTGTTCAATGTAAACTTCCTCTTCAAGATCACCATTCAGAAATGCACATTTAACATCCATTTGATATACTATGTATTTCTTGTGTGCTGCAAATGCAAGAAATAATCTGACTGCCTCAATTCTAGCTACCGGTGCAAAGGTTTCATTGTAATCAATTCCCCCTTTCTATGAATATCCTTTACACACTAATCTTTCTTTGTTTCTGATTACCTTACCATCTTCATTAAGTTTGTTTCTGAATACCCATTTAGTTCCAATTACATTTTTATTTTTAGGTCGGGGAACTAATGTCCATGTATTGTTCTTTTCAATTTGTTCCAATTCATCTTCCATAGCTTTAATCCAATGTTTATCTTGACATGCCTCAATGACAGATGCTAGTTCAATTTGAGAAATTAGAAATACCTCTTCATTTGCCAGTCTTCCTCTTGTCATAGCTCCTTGATACTTATTACCAATTATCTAACTTTCAGAGTGATTCAGTCTTACATACTTGGGTGTGTTCACTTGCTGCTATTCTTCAGTCACTGTGGAATTATTTGATGATGCCGGTGTGACTGGATCAACATTATGTACTAGTGCACTTTGTATAGGTTCATCTATCTTCACATTTGCACTCTCAATGATTTTCTGCAATCATTTATTTTAACATCTATATGCTTTTCTCTTAGATGAATAACCAAGAAATATTCCTTCATCACTTCTACGATCAAATTTGCCAATATACTCATCTCTCCTAATGTAACATTTGCTTCCAAATATTCTAAAGTACTTAAGAGTAGAAATATTTCCAAACCATAATTCATAGGGTGTCTTACCAGTTTAACCTTTGATGTGAACTCTGTTGAAAGTGTAAACCGATGTATTCACTGCTTCTCTCTAATACACATGAGGTGCATTTTCTTCTGATATCATGCTTCTAGCTGCATCCAGAATAGTTATGTTCTTCCTTTAGACAACTCCATTTTGCTGAGGTGTCTAGGGTGCTGATAGTTGTCTTCTAATTCCATTCACTTCACAAAATGTATTGAACTCTTTAGATGTAAACTCACCTCCTTGATCTCATCTTAAACATTTGATTTTCTTATCGGTTTCATTCTCTACAAGTGCCTTGAATAATTTTAATTTCTCAAAAGCTTCTGATTTTTCCTTGAGAAAGGTAACCCAACACATTCTAGAATAATCATCAATGATTAGCATAAAGTATCTATCACCCTGTAGACTTTGTTGGTATTTTGGTATGGTTTTGTCATTGATGTCAACACCTACTAAACCTTATCAACTCTGGCACTTTGGAGAATCAGCAATATTCACCGATAAGCAAATGACTTATGCACAGTCACCAGTATTTGGTACACCGACAGGATATAATGATCACCAGTACTTTGAATGGCATGGAAAACACTTGGTTATGTTGAAGACATCATTTGGACACTTTGTCTTGGAAAATCATTTATTAGCATATTCATATTTGTATATTTGTTGTTATCGAAAAATAGGTCTAGGTTATACACCGGCAAAATTATCTTTTCCAGATCAGCATGGTACTCTATGGAGATGACTTATTACTATTGTAAATGCATTAAGACAACATGTTGAATCGGTTATTTCACTAGGCATTAATTTATTTGTAAATTGATTTTATTATAATATCTCTTAGAGCCGACCTACTAAAATTGGTCCTAGGTTATGATATAAATGTAAGATCTTATTTGTAAGATCAGATGTGGAATGCAAAAAAGAATTGTGTGAAGGAATATGCAACATTAAGCAGAGCTATACACACAGACATCATTTGAAGGTGAAGCAAGGTTATTGTGAAAGCAAATTAGAACTACACTGGAACTGATTCCAGCATATGAAGACGCTATTTTGAGCAATACATCTTTATTGGATTTAACCATCCAATTTTAGTCAGTGTGACTCCTATTTTGTGTTTGAGTAGTGAGCTCTAGGCGCTTGGGCTTTCTACATGTGCTGACCCCATTTGTATACAATTACTATCTGCACTAGTATCATCTGATTGTGGGTAAGGTTTCCCACCATGGTTTTTCCCCTTATAGGGTTTCCACATACAAATATTGGTATTAAGTGTTGTGAATGACTTTGTCTTTTTGTTTCATGCATTAATCTTGACTGGTATTGCAATTATCTGATAAAACTGTCCACCAATATAAAAGACTGGTTCACCGGTATTAAGCAGTAAGTTGGTTAAGTTGTTTTTATTTGACAACTGGTTAAGTTGGTTAAGTTGTTTTTATTTGACAACTGATTCACCCCCCCCCCCCCCCTTTCAGTTGTCTCTAGGACCTAACAATTGGTATCAGAGCCTAGTCCTCTTTTGTAGAAGTTTAACAGCTTGAGGAGTGATAGTTTTGATACCAAATGTTTAGTACAGATGCCAAGCTAACAAGATGAGAGGGGGGGGGGGGGGGGTGAATCATAAAAACTTAATCTTCAATATATTCAACAGATTCAACCTTGGTAACCTTATCGAAAAAACTGTAAAGCATGCAAACTCATAAACAGATAATATCACAAAACATATAACACCAGATTTAACGTGGAAACCCAAATAGGGAAAAACCACTGTGGGATTTCAAGCCCACTAAGAAATATACTCTTCTAGAGTATGCTCAGTTAAAAGAAAATCCTGTTAAAGATTACAAACACATTGCTAGATGTGACTCTATTAAGGGATTTCTCTCAAATCTATTAGGATCTTCACCTTGTTAGAAGTGACCTTGTCAAAGGATTTCAAACACTCAATTAGAATGTCACCTTGCTAGAGGATTTACAAAAAAGACTGTTAATTCCACTCAGTTAAGAGATTTTCTATCACTTTACAAAATAACAGTAATAAAAATATATCTGCAACTTTGCATCTAAAAATGCTAAAGTAGATTCTTATTTGCTCAATACAATCTAGTCATAGGACTTATCTTGTCCTTCTACTGGGCTCTATACTCTGTTATCAAAATAGGTCTTCAAGCTTCAGTGTTCGGTAATCACTATGTAGCATCCCTGTGCTTACATTTGCCTGCATACATTGTTTATCAACAGTTCCTTATTTATAAACAATTTGCCAACCACTTAATCTCCTTGATCACATTTCCCATGATCAATCATAGCCATCAGATCTTCAAACTTGACCAGGTTCAATGTATCCTTCGATCTGAAAATGTTTTACCCTACCTTGGAACTTGCATACATTTCTTGGAACTTGTGCTAGGGTATTGCGGTTCAATCTGAGTTGTAGATCTTCTTGCGGATCTTTCATTGCCATAGATCCTTAAAAACCTTTATACACATTGTAACAATCATTTAATCATAACCAACTCATTAGCTTCCTTCATTAAATAATGCTTTTATTCATTCAATGCATTCTATTATTACTCGGTTGCAACTCGGTAAATACTAAACTTCACTAGGTAGACATTTTGCCTTCATTAACTGATAGCGACAACCTTAGGGTTTACCGACTAGGTTCTTTGCTCGATAACATAGTATAGTATTAACCTTACAAACAATAGCATATGTAGGATATCAAAAAACAATCTAAACATCACGTTCTCATCATTGTCTAACTCGGTAATAGTTGCCCATTGAATAACTTATTCCTCTCCTTATTCTTCACATTCTTTGTGTGTCTTTTACCAACATCTTAACTCTCTTCAAAATATACTTATTAAGATATGGCAACATCATACTAAATCATAAAATCAATTTGTTGACATCAATGACAAAATAATAATATTAAGACAATAAACATCCTTAATTAGTTATATCCATAATCATCAACAACCTTCTCAATATCCTTATTGAAATGCCAACAATCTCTCATTGTAATTGGAATGCCAACAATCTCCCCCTTTGGCATTGATGGCAAAACCAATTGATTTGACCTAAATGATTCGGATTCAGATTGCTATGAGATACTAAAATGTTGTCCTCCTGTCATTAGATTTCTCCCCCATACATTAGTCTTCTCCCCTTTTCTTCAGTCTTCTCCCCCTTTGACAATAATGCAAAAAAGTAAAGAACTAAAACATGATTTCTTCCACTAAGAAGTGAATTCCTTGTTGTTATGTGTCAACTCAGTCTCGGTCAGAGCATTTTGTCTACATTTTCCTGTTCCCTGTATTGTTTCCTGCACACCTTTAGAAAACCTCCTAAAGTGTGTAAATCAACATCAACTCCTAAAAGATATTCTGTAGAGTCATCGAATTGATGCTTTCACCGAACTTGGTCAGTGAATGGAAGATAGGGGTAGGACCCCTAACTAACTTCTGAGATACTCAAAAGTGTCCCTTGGTAGTGGCTTGGTGAAGATATTTGCTATTTGTTCCTTTGTGCTAACATACTCCAACACCACTTTCTTCACTTGAACTTCTTCTCTAAGATATTGATACTTGATAGAGATGTGCTTTGTCTTAGAGTGCATAACAGGATTCTTTGAAATGTTTATTGCACTAGTATTGTCACAGAATACAATTACCGACTCGGTAACTTGCTCATTTATGCCTTCCAATAGTTATTTGATCCATGCTATATTGGTACAATTCAATGCTGCAGCAACATATTCAGCTTCTACTATTGACTGTGAAACACATCCTTGTTTCTTGCTAAGCCAACTTACTAGTTTTTCTCCTAAAAAGAAAGCTCCTCCACTTGTGCTTTTCCTGTCATCAATGTTGCCTGCCCAATCAGCATCAGTATAAACTTTTAAATCAAAAACATTTCCTTTCTGATATACTAAGCCTTAATCTTCAGTGCCTTTCAGGTATCTGAAAATTCTCTTGATTGCTGTCATGTGTGTTTCCTTGGGATCTGCAGAAAATCTTGCAACTATACCTGTTGCATGTGCTATATCTGGCCTACTGTGAATAACACGTTGCAACTTTCCAATCATAGATTGGTAAAGTGTCTCATCAACAGATGCAGATTCATCATTCTTTGATAGTTTATAGTTGGTAGTCATAGGAGTACTTACTGGTTTTGAATCCTCCATTCCAAATTTCTTCAAAATTTCTTTTATGTACTTGGATTGTGTAATGAAAATCTCATCTTTCATTTGCAGTATCTGTAAACCTATAAAATACTTTAACTCACCGATTAATGACATCTCAAATTCTTTGCTCATTTCATTTCCAAAGTTCTTGCATAGAGAGTCATTCCCACAAAAGATAGTATCATCAACAAATATGGCTGAGATCAGTATTCCATTTTCATCGTTCTTCATGCACATGTTACTGTTTTCACTAGTTCTTATAAAACCACTTTTGATTAAATAAGAGTGCAATCTTTCATACGATGCTCTAGGTGCTTGTTTCAAACCATATAAAGCTTTGTTCAATTTACATACCTGATCATTATTCTTTCCTTCAACAAATCCTTCAGGTTGTTCAATAAAAACTTCTTCTTCTAATATACCATTCAGAAATGCAGATTTGACATCCATTTGATATACCTTGAAATTATTGTAAGCAGCATATGCCAACAATGTTCTTAATCCTTCAAGTCTTACCATAGGTGCAAAAGTCTCACCATAATCAATTCCTTCTTCTTGGGCATAACCCTTGCAAACTAGTCTTGCTTTATTTCTAATGACCTCACCTTTTTTATTCAGCTTGTTTCTGAAAATCCACTTTGTACTGATTACATTTTTGTCCTTCGATCTTGGGACCAGTGTCCATGTGTCATTCTTCTTGATTTGATCAATCTCTTCTGTCATAGCACTTATCTAATCTTCACTGTTAAATGCCTCTTTCACTATCCTTGGTTCAAATTCAGATATCAGACATGTGTTCTGTCTCAGTTTGTTCCTTGTCATCACTGGATCATTCTTATCTCCTATAATCTAACTAGATGCATGATTTCTTTTGACATACTTGGCTAATATAGGCTCGGTAGATTTTGTATGATCTTCTTCATCACTCGGCAACTAGATATTCTCTTCATTTCCTTCAGTAGTCTTCTCAGTAGAACTTCTCAATTGAACATAGACAAATCCTTCGTAATCTTCTGGTTCTTTGGAGTTTCCTTCATCATTTCTTTCTACAACTTCATCAATTTTTACATTTGCACCTTCTATTATTTTGTTAGATGATTTGATCAGACATTTAAATGCTTTGCTTCTAGAAGAATAAACTAGAAATGTTCCTTCTTCACTTTTCTAATCAAACTTACCATTTATGTCATCTTTGTGAACATAGCATGTACTTCCAAAGATTTTAAAATAACTTACATTAGGTTTGTTGTCATACCAGATTTCATAAGGTGTCTTCAAAGTTCCTTTCTTCAGTTGTACTCGGTTCAGGGTGTAAAGTGTTGTGCTTATTGCTTCTCTCCAAAATGTTTGTGACACTTTCTTTTCAATTATCATAGTTCTGGCACAATCCACAATAGATCTATTTCTTCTATTAGCAATTCCATTTTGTTGTGGAGTTCTCGGTGCAGAGACTTGTCTTTTTATACCATGATCATTGCAGTATAAGTTAAACTCATCAGATGTGAACTCTCCTCCTCTATCTGATCTAAGACATTTCATTTGTCTTCCTATTTCATTTTCAACTCTTGCCTTGTACCATTTAAACATTGGAAAAGATTCTGATTTTTCTTTTAAAAACATAATTGACATCATCCTTGAATAATCATCCACAAATAATATGAAATATTTTTCACCATAATAACTCTAAACTTTCATAGGACCACAAAGATAAGTATGCGCAAGATCTAAAATACCCTTAGAAGTGTAGGACTTACTTGTAAATCTTGATCTTGTCATCTTTCCCATCTAGCATCCTTGGCACATAGCATTCTTAGGTTTTTCAAGACTCGGTAGACCTCTTACTCGATGCTTCTTACTTATTTTGATCAGATTATCAAAATTTACATGAAAAAACCTTTTATGCCATAACCAAGTATCATCTATCTTTGCATAATGACAATTATTCTGAGTTGAGTCAAGGTGAAATGTGTTACCTTTTGTTTGAGTCCCGGTAGCAGCTAACATTCCATGCTTGTCATGAACTTCGATAATTCCTTTCTGAAATTCTATTCGGTAACCTGTGTTGTTTAGCTATGCTACACTCAACAAATTATATTTCAAACCTTCAACCCAATAAACATCATTACATTTAGCATTATCAAGAAGTGTTATGGATCCTTTACCTTTTACTGGACATGGTGCATCATTACCAAATCTTACATAACCTCCATCATAATCTTCTAATTTAACAATCTTGAGTTTATCACCTATCATGTGATGTGAGCATCCACTATCTATGATCCAAGAATCATTAGTATTTATGTGAGATATTAGGGCTTTTTCTTCATACCTTTCTTCATCTGATCCATCTTTGATAGCCACATAAACTACTTCCTATGTATCAGTTTCATTTGATTTATCATCATTTGATTCCTCATCGGCTATTAGGCATGACTTTCTATCTCTTCTTCTGAAGTCTCAGTATCCTCTGTAATGATTATTTTTCTGTCTGTCATCTCGATAATCTCTCTTTTTAGTAGAATCTTTGTTAGGATAGTTAGAAGCCATGTGTCCTATTTTATCACAATTGAAACATTTTAAAGGTAGTTTTCCTTTATACTTACCTTTTGGCTAATAGTGCTTCAAACTCTTCTTGCTTTCTGATTTCCTCATACAGTTTGTGTACTTCTTCCATGTTCTTATGAAATCTTTCACTTGCTCCACTATGATTCCCTTCAGAATACTTACTCATTCTAGCATTGTAATCATTAGATTCACCAAGATGAAAAGAACTGAATGCAAATTCAACTTTATTTACTGAAGACCCACTATTATCAAAGTTACTTAACTCAAATGCATGTATCTTACCAATAGTAGCATCCAAAGAAATTGGCATATTGGGTACAAACCTCAATTCATTGATTGCAGAGACTTGGATTGCATAAGCAGGTAGAAGGGTTCTCAATAACTTACTGGTGACATCCTTTTCTTCAATGGTTCCTCCTACTCCTTTGATTTTGGTTGACAATCTCCTTTAGTCTTGTACTGTATTGGGTTATTTTCTCACCTTCATTCATCCTCATAGATTCAAGTTGTCCTCTTAGACTATCCTCTTTTTCTCTTTGAACATGTTCATCTCCACCATACACAGATATGAGCTTATCCCACATTGCCTTTGCATCATTGTAGCAATCTAGATCATTCAACTCTGAGTCGGTCAATGCAGATGTTATTTCAATCATTGCTTGGATATGTTCTTGCTTTGCCTTTATCTCTTCCATTATCAATGGATAGGTGCTAGGTGTGATGAAATCATTCTCCAGATAATACATAGCATATTCTCCAATTCCTGATAGGTGCAGCTTCATCCTTTTCTACCATGTAGAGAAACTTGACTTGTTTAGCTTCAGTGCATCCCTCTTATACATCTTTGGATCTTTGCCTCAAGTACCTTTAAACTTTTCTTTCGGAATCCAAAGCTCTAATACCAATTGATAGTTCTGATACTAAATGTTTAGTACAGATGCCAAGCTAACAAGATGAGAGGGGGGGGTGAATCATACAAACTTAATCTTCAATATATTCAACAGATTCAACCTCGGCAACCTTATCATAAAAACTGTAAAGCATGCAAACTTATAAATAGATAAGATCACAAAACATATAACACCAGATTTAATATGGTAACCCAAATAGGGAAATACCACTGTGGGATTTCGGACCCACTAGGAAATATACTCTTCTAGAGTATGCTCGGTTAAAAGAAAATCCTATTAAAGATTACAAACACATTGCTATATGTGACCAGGTTAAGGGATTTGCCTCAGATCTGTTAGGATATTCACCTTGTTAGAAGTGACCTTGTCAAAGGATTTCAAACACTCAATCAGAATGTCACCTTGCTAGAGGATTTACAAATAAGACTATTAAGTCCACTCGATTAAGAGATTTTCTGTCACTTTACAAAATAATAGTAATAAAAATATATCTGCAACTTTGCATCTAAAAATGCTAAAGCAGATTCTTATTTGCTCAATACAATCTAGTCATAGGACATATCTTGTCCTTCTACTAGGCTCTATACTCTGTTATCAAAACAGGTCTTCAAGGTTCAATGCTCGGTAATCACTATGTAGCATCCCTGTGCTTACACTTTCCTGCATACATTGTTTATCAATAGTTCCTCATTTATAAACAATTTGCCAACTGCTTAATCTCCTTGATCGCATTTCCCATGATCAATCATAGCCATCAGATCTTCAAACTTGACTAGGTTCAATGTATCCTTTGATCTGAAAATGTTTTACCCTGCCTTGGAACTTGCATACATTTCTTGGAACTTGTGCTAAGGTATTGCGGCTCAATCTGAGCTATAGATCTTCCTGCCGATCTTTCATTGCCATAGATCCTTAACAACCTTTATACATGTTGTAACAATCATTTAATCATAACCATCTCATTAGCTTCCTTCATTAAATAATGCTTTTATTCATTCAATGCATTCTGTTATTACTCGGTTGCAACTCGGTAAATACTAAACTTCACTCGGTAGACATTCTGCCTTCATTGACCGATAGTGATAACCTTAAGGTTTACCAACTAGGTTCTTTGCTCGGTAACATAGTATAGTATTAACCTTACAAACAATAGCATATGTAGGATATCAAAAAATAATCTAAACATCATGATCTCATCATTATCTAACTCAGTAATAGTTGCCCATTGAATAACTTATTCCTCTCCTTATTCATCACATTCTTTCTGTATCTTTTACCTACATCTTAACTCTCTTCAAAACATACTTCTTAAGATATGGAAACATCATACTGAATTAGAAAATCAATTTCTTGATATCAATGACAAAATAATAATATTAAGACAGTAAACATCCTTAATCAGTTATATCCATAATCATCAACAACCTTCTCAATATCCTTATTGAAATGTCAACAATCTCTCATTGTAATTGGAATGCCAATAATCTCCCTTTGTCCGTTATAATGCCAACAGAGGGTATCCAATGTCTACTAACTATTTCAGGAAGGACAATCCTAAACTTGATGGAACCAACTCTGGCATATGGAAGATCAAAATGGAGATATATTTAAATTGCATTGGAAAGGACATCTAGGATGTTACAAAGAATGGCTATACTACTCCTACTCAAAGCCAGCCTAATCCACCTAACTTGACTAAAGATGAAGAAAATGATTGCAAAGCAAGAGAAGCACTTTTGAGCACATTAACAGATCAACAAATCATGGGATTATCAGATAGATCAACTGCTAAAGCTATTTGGGATCATTTGGAAACACTGAATGAAGGATATTCCATAGTCAAAATTGCAAAGCTTGAAAGCTTTCGGGTCAGGTATGAAAATATGAAAATGGAAGAAGATGAAAGGATTTCTGCTTTTATGGAAAGAGTTAATGAAATTGTTTTGGGTATTAAATGTTGTGGAGGAACCTTAAGTGAAGATGAAATTGTTTCAAAAGTTTTAAGAGGATTTCCACCAGCATATAAAATGAAAGTCACTACTATAAATGAGTTAAGAACAATGCCTAATACATCAGTAACTAGAGATACATTGATTGGAAAACTTTCAGCCTTTGAAATTGAGGAATTTGGTCCTATTGCTACTATAAAGATAGATTTAGAGCATCAACATCATCTACACCATCATTTGAAAAATCTGATTGGAAAGCTTTTTATGTAAGAGAACCTGAAGAAAGCATCAAAGAAAATGAAGTACTTGAAGAACCTGAAGCACTATTTGCAAGGAAAATGCCTAAAGGTCCAGTTGGAAGTAAGTATGAAGGTAAATCACCCTTTAAATGTTTTAACTATAATAAGATTGGTCACATGGCTTCAAGATGCCCTGATAGACATGCTAGACTAAGAGAAGAAGCTAGAAGAACATACAAACCTAACCCTGAATATCAGAGATATCGATTTAAGAAGAATAAAGATAAATCTTGTTATCTTGCTAATGAAGGAGTGACTGGTGATTCTGATGAGGATCCAACAGACAATGGATGGGTTTTTGTTTCTATAACATAAGATCAACTAGCACCCACAATCCAACTGGTAGAGAAGGCCATGGCAGCTAAAATTGAAGTAAATGATGAATGGATCATTGATTCAGGATGCTCACATCATATGACAAGTGATAAAGGTAAATTCTTGAACTTTCAAGAATATAATGGAGGTCTAGTGAGATTTGGAGATGAGAAAGCTTGTTTGATCAAAGGTAAAGGTACAATATATCTTGATGGTAAGCATAATACTGACAATGTTTACTATGTTGAATGTTTAAAGCATAATCTTTTGAGTGTTGGTCAATTAGTTGAGAAATGACTTCAATTACAATTCAAAAATGGAAAATGCCAAATCATGAATAGAACTAGTTTAGAAATTGCAACCGGTAATCAAACTAGAGGTAATATCTTCATTTGAATAACAGTGAAAAGACATGCTTGATTGCACATATTGATGAAAGTTGGCTATGGCATAAGAGACTCTGTCATATAAACTTTGATTGCATGGTGAAAATCAGTACTACTAAGGTAGTTAGAGATTTACCTAAAATTGTCAAACCTCACAATACAGTATGTAAGGAATGTCAATTTGGAAAACAAGTTAGAACTACCTTTAAAAGTATTCCAAAAAAATCCAATAATGATCTTGACTTAATTCATACTGACTTATGTGGTCCAACTAGATCCAAAAGCTTGCAAGGTGATAGATATTTCATGCTAATCATTGATGACTATTCTAGAATGTGTTGGGTTACTTTTCTCAGAGAAAAATCAGAAGCACTTGGGAAGTTCATTCTGTTCAAAGCAATGGTAGAAAATGAAACCAGTAAGAAAAAATGTCTAAGATCAGATCAAGGAGGAGAATTTACATCTAAGGAATTTAATGCATTCTGTGAAGTGAATGGAATCAAAAGATAGCTATCGGCACCTCAGACACCATAGCAAAATGGAGTAGGTGAAAGGAAAAACAGAACTATCTTGGATGCAGCTAGAAGTATGTTATCAAAAGAAAATCTACCACATGTATATTGGAGAGAGGCAGTAAGTACAATAGTCTATACATTCAACAAATTTCACATCAAAGGTGAAATTGGTAAGACCCCTCATGAACTATGGTTTGGTATTACTCCTACTCTTAAATATTTCAGAATATTTGGAAGTAAATGCTATATTAGAAAAGATGAGTATATTGGGAAATTTGATCCTAGAAGTAATGAAGGAATATTTCTTAGTTACTCATCTAAGAGTAAAGCATATAGATGTTTTAACAAAAGGTTGCAGAAAATTGTTGAGAGTACAAATGTGAAGATTGATGAACAATTCAGAGGAACTTCAAGGTACATAGATTCTAAACTAGCAATAGAAATTATAACAAATGAACCTACACTGAACCCACCGGTACAGAATGAAGATCTAGTTACACCGGTATCTTCTAAAAAATTCCACTGTGACTGAGGAACAACAACAAACAAAGACACCCTGGTATGTAAGATTGAATCATTTTGAAGATCAGATAATTGGAAACAAGTATAAATGAGTTATGACAAGAGGAAGATTGGCAAATGAAGAGGTATGTCTTATTTCTCAAATTGAGCCATCATCAGTTAATGAGGCATGTGAAGATAAATATTGGACTAAAGCTATGGAAGAAGAATTAGAACAAATTGAGAAGAATAACACTTGGACATTAGTTCCCCAGCCTAAAGATAAAAATGTAACTAGAACCAAATGGGTATTCAAAAACAAACTTAATGAAGATGGTAAGGTTATTAGAAATAAAGCAAGACTAGTGTGTAAGGGATATTCTCGGAAAGAAGGAATTGATTATAATGAAACCTTTGCACCAATAGCTAGAATTCAGGCAGTCAGATTATTTTTGGCTTTTGCAACACATAAGAACTACAAAGTATATCAAATGGAGATCTTGAAGAAGAAGTTTACATTGAACAACCTAATGGATTTTCTTTGACAGATAACAAAGATATGTTTTGCAGGTTAAAAAAAGCTTTGTATGGATTCATGCAAGCTCCAAGAGCTTGGTATGCAAGATTGGATAAATATCTTTTGAAGATTGGTTTTTCTAAAGGTAATGCTGACAACAACTTATATTATAAAGTGACCAATGATGACATCTTGGCTATAGAAGTTTTTGTTGATGATATAATCGTTGGAGGAGAAGATGGATTATGTAAAGACTTTTCTATTAAAATGCAGCAAGAATTCGAAATGTCTATGATTGGTGAAATAAGATTCTTTTTGGGATTACAGATTTCACAAACTGATAAAGGTATATTCTTGAGTCAATCCAAGTACTTAAAGGAGTTACTAAAGAAATTTGGGATGGAGAACTCTAAACCGGTAAGCACACCTATGACTACAAATGACCAACTATCACTAAAGGATGAATCTACACTTGTTAATCCAACTAGGTACAAATCTATGATAGGAGGTTTACTGTATTTGACATAGACCAGACTTGATATCATGAATGTAGTATGTATTTTTTCAAGATTTTAGAGTAATCCTAGAGAAAATCATGAATCAGTAGTAAAAAGGATTTTCTGGTACTTACAAGGCACTACAAATCTTGGATTATGGTATCCTAGAGATGAAAACTTGAATTATGTGCATACACATATGCAAATTGGGCAGGAGATGTGGATGATAGAAAAAGCACCACTAGTGGAGTATTTTTTCTTTGAAGCAGACTAGTTTCTTGGTTGAGTAAGAAACAAAGTTGTACATCCTTATCAATAGCAGAATCAAAATATGTTGCAGCACCAACTAACTGTACAAAGGTACTATGGCTTAAACAAATGTTGAAAGACATAAAGGTAAAATGCAAGGAACCTATAACTATCTATTGTGATAACACTACAGCAATTGATATATCTAAGAATCTGGTACTACATTCTAAAACCAAACATGTTTCCATCAAACTGAATTTTCTAAGGGAAAATGTTGAAGCAAAAGAAACAAAATTGGTTTATGTGAATACAAAAGAGCAGATTGCAGATATTTTCACTAAACCTCTACCTAAGGAGACTTTTGAATATCTTAGAGATCAGCTTGGGGTCATTCCCCCACCGGTAGATACTTAGAGAGTTGATGTTTATCATCAACTAATAGAATTAACAAATAAATCTTTTACTCCTAATTTGATGAGGAAGCTACTTCTCAGGGGGAGTAGCTGGTATACTAAATTGGTTGGTATTTTGTAATGAACTTGGTTTTGTAGTAACTTTGCCATTTGATGTCAAAGGGGGAGAGATTGGTATGGAAAAACACAAGGAAACACGTGTCACTCTTAGGGGGAGAGATTGTTACTTTGAGAAAGATTACTTATATTTTGGTAATTATTGGTATTTTGGTATTTGGCATTTTTGTTTTGGCACTTTGATGGTTTTTGCATCTTGTGTTTCCATCAATGCCAAAGGGGGAGATTGTTGGCAGTTTGGTATGGTTTTATCATTGATGTCAACACCTACTAAACCTTATCAACTCTGGCACTTTGGAGAATCAACAACATTCACCGGCAAGCAAATGACTTATGCATAGTCACCAGTATCTGGTACACCGACAGGATATAATGATCACTGACACTTAAAATGGCATGGAAAGAACTTGGTTATGTTGAAGACATCATTTTGACACTTTGTCTTGGAAAATCATATATTAGCATATTCATATTCGCATATTTGCTGTTAGCGGCAAATAGGTCCAGGTTATACACTGGCATGATTATCTTTTCCAGATCAGCATGGCATGTTATGGAGATGACTTATTATTGTTGTAAATGCATTAAGTCGACATGTTGAATCAGTTATTGCATCGGGCATTAATTTATTTGTAAATTGATTTTATTATAATATCTCTTAGAGCCGACCTACTTAAATTGGTCCTAGGTTATGATATAAATGTAAGATCTTATTTGTAAGATCAGATGTGGAATGCGAAAAAGAATTGTGTGAAGGTATATGCGAGATTAAGTAGAGCTATACATGCATACATCATTTGAAGGTGAAGCAAGGTTTTTGTGAAAGCAAATCAGAACTACACCAGTACTGAATCCAACATATGAAGATGTTATTTTGAGTAGTACATCCTTATTGGATTTAACCATCCAATTGTAGTCAGTCTGACTCCTTTTTTGTGTTTGAGTAGTGAGCTCTAGGCGCTTGGCCTTTCTGCATGTGCAGACCCCATTTGTATACACTTACTATCTGCAGTAGTATCATCTTATTGTGGGTAAGGTTTCCCACCGTGGTTTTTCCCCTTATAGGGTTTCCACATACAAATATTGGTGTTAAGTGTTGTGGATGACTTTGTATTTTTGTTTCATGCATTAATCTTTACCGGTATTGCAATTATCTGATAAAATTGTCCACCAGTATAAAAGACTGGTTCATCGGTATTAAACAGTAAGTTGGTTAAGTTGTTTTTGTTTTGAATTTATTTGACAATTGATTCACCCCCCCCTATCAGTTGTCTTTGGGACCTAACAGACTTCTTGTTCTTGCCGGACCACATAAGTCAGTATGAATTAAATCAAGAACATCATTGGATTTCTTAGAAATACTCTTGAAATTTGTTCAAACTTGCTTTCCCATTTGACATTCCTTACATACCAGATTATGAGGTTTTACAATCTTAGGTAAATCCCTTACTGCCTTAGATGAACTAATCTTTACAATGCAATCAAAATTCACATGACAAGGTCTTTTATGCCATAACCAACTTTCATCAATATATGCAATCAAGCATGTATTTTCATTGTTATTCAAATGAAAGATATTACCTCTAGTCTGATTACTAGTTGCAATTTCTAAGCCTCTTCTATTCATGATTTTTCATTTACCATTCTTGAATTGTAGCTGAAATCATTTTTCAACTAATTGACGAACACTCAAAAGATTATGCTTCAAACCTTTAACATAATAAACATTGTTAGTATTGTTCTTACCATCAAAAGATATAGTTCCTTTTCCTCTAATCAAACAAGCTTTGTCATCTCCAAATATTACTAGACCTCTATTGTATTCTTGAAAAGACAAGAATTTACTTTTATCACCAGTCATATGATGTGAACATCCGGAATCTATAATCCATTCATCCTTTTCTTCAATTTTAGCTATTAGGGCCTACTCTACTAGTGGAATAGTAGGTACTCATTGATCTTCTATTATTGCAACAAAAGCCCATCCATTGTCTGTGGGTTCTTCATCAGAATCATTAATAACTCCTTCATCAACATAGTAACATGATTTGTCTCTATTCTTCTTAAATTTGTATCTCTAATATTCAGGATTAGGCTTATATGTTCTTTTAGCTTCTCTCAATCTTGCATGTCTGTCAGGACATCTAGATGCCATATGACCAATTTTATTGCAATTAAAACATTTAAAGGGTGCTTTACCTTCATACCTACTTCCATTAGGACCTTTAGGTATTTTCCTTGCAAATAGTGCTTCAAGTTCTTCCAGTTCTTCATTTTCCCTCTTGATGTCTTCAAGTTCTCTTACATAAAGTGCTTTCCAATCAGATTTATCAGATGATGATGATGATGCAGATGATGATGCTTTGAAGGATAAATCTATCTTAATTGTAGCAATAGGAGCAAATTCCTCAAGCTCAAATGCTTAAAGTTTTCCAACCAAGGTATCTCTAGATACCGATGTATTAGGCATTGTTCTCAACTCATTAATAGCAATTACTTTCATTTTGTATGCCAGTGTAAATGCTCTTAAGACTTTAGAAACAATTTCATCTTCACTTAAGGAACCTCCACAACATTGTATTCCCAAAATAATTTCATTAACCCTTTCCATAAAAGCAAAAATTCTTTCATCTTCTTCCATTTTCTAATTTTCATACTTGACCCACAAGCATTCTAGTTTTGCAATTTTGACAGTGGTATCACCTTCATTCAACATTTCCAATTTATCCCAAATAGCTTTAGCAGTAGATCGGTCTGATAATCCGATGATTTGATGATCTAACAAGGCGCTCAAAAGTGCTTCTCTTGCTTTGCAATCATTCTCTTGATCCTTACTCAATGTAGGTGGATTAGGTTGACCTGGCGTAGGACCAACATATCCATTCTGTGTAATGTAGTACCCCTACTAGTTGAACTTATTAGACTCATATTTTATTATTGGTTGTTTTTCAGTGGATACATTACCATGACATATTATTCAGATTTTTATGACATTACGCTTTATTTGGAGATGAGATGTATAATTTATTTGTAGTATTTCAGTATTTGTGATTTATGGCATTTTATGTATTATTGCTATGTACTGACATTTTACTTTATTTATGTAATGTGGAATTATATGTTGTGTGTTTGCGAGTGTATTGGATGCAAGGGGATGATTTTCCTTCACTCATTTCGGTGAGACAGAGAACGTCGCTATTCTCTTTCATCGGTGTGTATGTCGTGTTTTCTATATATATATATATATGCATGTGTGGTTCGGTGATGCAGGATTTTGCAGGTACAAGTACCGGGTAGGTACGGGGTATTGTCTCCACCTGGCTTCACAGGTCTGAGCGTGCCTTATATTTTTCGATGGAAGTGGAGGAGATAGTAGTTGACCCTATTTTACTCAGTTACACTCGTATGAGTGCCGTCAGTTAGTCGTTTTGTCAATTAGTTTGGTCTTCGTATTTTGTCATTTTATCTTTTATGGGTAATTGCTTGAGATTTGTTTAATTTGAGTGTTTTGGTGGATTTAATTAATTAATTAATTAAGTTTATGAAATTATCTCATTATTGTATTGTTTATGCATTGAGATTATAAATTTAGTTAATTAAAGAAATTATTAACTTAAGCTGCATGGTGTTAAAAATATATTTTTATTTTAAAAATAAATTAGATTAATTATATTCTAAAGTTATAATTAAATAAATGAATAAAAGGATTAATTGGAATTAAAGTATTGTTTTAATTCTTTATTTAGAAAATTAATTAATTGGAATTAAAAGTATTGTTTTAATTCTTTATTTAGAAAATTAATTAATTGGAATTAAAATATTGTATTAATTCTTTATTTAGAAAATTAATTAATGTGCATGAGAAAAGTAAAGAAAGAATAATGTTTTAAATTATTGCATGTGATAAATTTAGAAAATAAAATAAATTACTATTATTCTAAATTTAGGTTTTTTGTGAAAAAGCTATTGAACCTAGAATTTTAGTTTAAACAGGGGTTAGGTCTTTATTTTAGAAACACAGACAGGAACACACAGGAACAGGTCAAGAATTTAGGTGAAGAAAATTTATTGGAAGTTATTGAAGGGATTAGGGCTCTTCTACAAAATTCTTCTAGGAAAGCTATACCAGGTTGGATGAATTCTTAGTTTTGTGTTTTATTAAAAATGTTTCTATTTTTTTTCTGCTAGATGTGTGTGTAAAATAATTGTCAAATCCAAAAATCTCTTCTGGTGAATTTGAGTTTTGTTTGAAAACTCATGTCTGATGTGTATTTCTTGTTTGTGGAAAGAACGTAATTTTGTGAAAATTAGAAAAATTATTATAGAAAGTTTGCCAAGTTTTTATGGTGCATGGAAATTGCACGATTTAGGAGAAAGGGTATTTACCTGAGAAATGGTTTTAATTACCTTAAGAAAATAAATTTAATTACACATTAAATTTATTTGGGTTAATTAAATTTGAAAAAAAAAAAGATTGAAATTTTGTTAAAATGGAATTATTGGAAAAAAAAAAAAAATTTGTTATTATTGTTAAAATTTTATTAAAATGAAATTATTAAAAAAAAATAAAAATTGTTTAATTATTTTCCTGTTTAAAAATATATATAAAATAATTATTAAAAAATAAATAAAATTAAAAAAATAAAATAAAACAAACTGCATGGTAGCATCCGCTACTGGCGGTAGTACATAGTACTACCGACGGTAGCAGTGCTACTGGTGGTAGCTGCTACCGACAGTAGTAGTGCTACCGGATGGTAGTACCAGCTACCGATGGTAGCAGTGCTACCGGATGGTAGTAGTAGCTACCGGTGGTAGCATAGGCTACCGTGACAGACCTTTTTGCAATGATTAAAGTGGTTTTTTTTTAATTTTAATTAAATTCTAAACCCTGTTCACTGTTTCGAGTTTCGTACCCAGGGAATTAAATAAATTAAATATTATTATTATATGTATGTATATAAATAAATATATGTTTATTCATATATGGGTTTATATATATATATATATATATATTTAATATTAGATATATTTCTTCTGGTAGTTATTATAATATTTTTAATGTTATTTAAAATATTATTTAATTAAAATTTGGAATGTTAATTTAAATTAATATGTTGAAAAATACATTAGGAGAATTATTTGTATTTTAAATCTTTTTGGACAAATGACAAAGTGGATGTTTTTGGTATTAAAAAGTTGTCAATTCTTGTTATCTGGAAATTTAAAAAATTGCATGTTATTTATGCTTTGGCTGTTTTAAGGAAAGATTGCCTGTAATAGGATCTTGAGTATGTTGTGTTCTTAGTCAAGTTTTATTTCATTGCAATTTTGGTTAAATTGTCATTTTGTCCTATGTTATTATTTCTCCTAGACCAGGTGTATAACCTATTTGATATGAGCCATTGTGTGTTTTTTTCCAAATGGTCAATCTTGGGTTGGTATTTGTGTATCCATCACCTGTGCTTGTCAGGATTGTTTATAGTTGCCTGTTTCACCATAGAGTTCTCGTAGAGAGAAACATTTCCTGTTAGTGTCCTAAGAGAGAGAGTGGCTTTCGGGCGGGGGCCGTGCCCAAAGGGGATGACAGGATAACCCGTCGAAAGTTAGTTAAAAAGTGATAACCTAATAATTGATTAGGGGGTAGGTAGATTTAATATTAATTAAGATAAATGTGCCTCGTGCATAGATGAGTGCTTGTACAGGGCTCATGATGTTACGAGAAGGCCTGGAATGGCAAACTTACCACCTTGTCTTCACAAAAGGATTGGTAGGGTCTGCATGAGACTTAGTTGGAACTGGAGGCTTGGGAGATGTTACCAGGAGAAACCCGAGTATGGGGGCTGGGACCTATGGAGGCTGTACCATGGTAACCATCAAGCTATGCGATGACACTCTTTTCTTAGAGTCACTAGTGTTTTGTGAGTTGTGTTACATGGATGATTGCAGAGTCTTGTAGTCCTTTTGTACTTGTCTTACTTTGCTTGCTTGAGGGTTTCTACTATCTCCTAGCACGATGGGGTGGTTCCATTTCGGGATCACATGGTCAGGTGGTAGTGCCACTTCCCATCGGATGTTCTGGATTGTATCTTCAGGCGAGGAAAGGCTTCGCTAGTGTTTCTTGGATCGTGGTTTATGTACTAGTTCTTGTTCGAGATTATTGTTCAGTTGAGACCTTGTGGTTATTGTATCAGACTTTTATGTAACCTTGATATTGTATCTTTGTAACTAGTGATATTATTGGAAGCCATGTATTTATGGATATTGTAATATTATTATGTCAGTGAAATGAATGTTATTGTTTTGATCTTATGTTTAAATGGTTTATGGAAATTGGATACATTGGAATACTTTTATTTCTTTATTATGAAATTTGGATGTATATGTAGTTTTAAACTTAAGAGTTCAATTTATTTAATTAAATGGATTAACTGTGGTGTTAATATAATCTATGAAAATTAATCTTCGTTGGTTAACCTTAGGAAAACTTGTGATAGACTTCTGTTGTGTGTTTAAAAGTGCAATGATTATAGTTAGTACACTATTTCACCCTTTAGTTGCCTAGTTGTGTTGTTTTCCTTTAGGGTTTCTGGCGGGGCATTACATGTAACATCCCATATGTCTTTTCCAATGCAATTCAGATGTGTCTCCAATCTAATCTTCCATATACCATATTTAGTTGCATCAAGTTTCAGACTATCCTTCCTGAAATAATTAGTTGCCATAGAATCTCGTCAAGTAGTTAAACTTCTGCAAAAAGAGGACTTAGCTCTGATACTAATTGTTAGAACCTAGAGGCAACTGAGAGGGGGGGTGAATCAATTGTCTAATAATTTCAACCCAAATATAACTTAATCAAACTTGATACATAATACCTGTAAACCAAACTTAATGCCACTAAATAGATTAACAGTGAATATCAATATCGATGAAACTTAATATATGAAACAGAAAGAGAAACAACATCCACAACACATAACACAAAGATTTGTATGTGGAAACCTTGTAAGGGGAAAAACCATGGGGGGAAACCTTACCCATAATCAGATGATACTACTACAGATAGAATGTGTGTACAAATGGGGTCTGCACATGTAAAAAGGCCAACCGCCTAGAGCTCACTGCTCAATCACAAAATAGGAGTCACAGTGACTACAATTGGGTGATTAAATCCAATGATAATGTACTGCTCAAAGTAGCATCTCCTATGCTAGATTCAGTACCGGTTAAGCTCTGATTATCTCCTTCTATATGGTCTACTCATATGATCTTCAATATTGACACATACCATGTTACAGTACCATAACCATATACCTTATATTTATTCTCTTCCTTACATCATCTCACAAATGAGATCTTACATATATACGAAAACCTAAGAGCAAATGTGTAGGTCAGCTCACTAAGAATATTACAATAAAATTAATTACAACAAGTAAGTCAAGATGTGATGCATCATGTCGGGTCAACACCAATACCAATTGATTAAACCATCTCCATAGCATGTTGAGATGATCTGGAATAGATAACGCATGCTGGTCCATAACCTAGACCAATTTGTTGATAACAACAAATATGTCAACTTGATTAGAACAATAACCAAATCACCAAAACCAAGTGTCCAAACCATCTCTTCGACATAACCAAGTGATCTCCAGATGATAGCAAGTCATCCTTAGTGTTGGTGAACAATATAACCTATTGGTGAACCAAATACTGATGACTGTGCATAAATCACTGAGCTTGTTGGTGAACATAACCAAAGATCTCCAGAAGGATAAGTGTTGATAAGTGTTGACATCAATGACAAAACCAGTGCAACATATCCATAATACCAACACTTTTATGGTTTAAAGAAAGATCCTAGAGTATGGTATTCAAGGATAGATCAGTAACTCAAGGAGAAAGGATTGAAAAAGGGGAGTGCTGACAGCAATTTGTACATCAAGAAAGATGGAAACCACATGATAATTGTGGTTGTGTATGTAGATGCCATTATTTTTGGAGGAAACAAGAACACCCTTTACAAAGAATTTTCTAATAGATGCAGTCAGAAATTGAGATGTCAATGCTTGGATAATTGACATACTTCTTTGGTTTGCAGATATCACAACAAGATAAGGGAATATTTATCTCACAAACCAAGTATGGAAAGGGTATGTTGAAGAAAATTCAAATGGAGGACTACAAATGGGTAAGTACTCCCATGGTGACCGAAAAAAAATTAAGCAAGAATGACGAATCACTGGAGGTGGATCAGACATTGTATAGTTCTATGATAGGCATCCTATTATATCTTACTTCTTCTAGACCGAATATAGTGCAGGCAGTGTGCATGGTGGCTAGATTTCAAGCTACACCTAAGTAGTCACATATGAATGTCATAAGAAATTTTTTTAGGTACCTACAAGGAACACTTAGTTATGGATCGTGGTACCCTAAAAAAGGGGAATTCCTCTTGGAAGAATATACTGATGCTAACTGGGCAGGTTGCAATGATGATCGAAAGAGCACAAGTAGTGGTGCATTCTTCCTAGGTGATTGGTTGGTCTCATGGCATAGCAAGAAGAAGGATTCAGTCTCTCTATCAACTGCTAAAGAAAAATACATTGTTGTTGCTACATGCTTCTCTTAGGTGCTTTGGATGAAGCAAACCCTCAAAAACATATAGGTGAACATCTCTAATCCTATTCCCATCCGATGTGATATTTCTAGTGCCATCAACATATCAAAGAATCTGGTGATGCATTCCAGGACAAAGCATATAGCCATTAAGTATCATTTTCCTAGAGAGAAGGTTGAAGGACAAAAATTTAAGATGGATTATGTCCCTATAGGATAACAAGTGGAAGACATTTTCACCAAACCATTGCCGGTAAGCACTTTTGAGTACTTAAGACATAAGTTGGGAGTTGTGTCACCTGCCTTATGCACTTAAGTTAATAAGGATCTATTTGGTTCAGGGGGAGTTCATAGTAGTATCTATAGATCTTGAACCACTTGATGATCAGAGGGAAAGTTCAAGGTTGTATATCTCAGTATTGGTTGTAATCCCTAAGAGAAGATTTGACTAAGGGAGAGACAGGTATGACTCAAATGGGCAGTATAAAGTACCCTAACCCTTTGTAATTATGTCAAAGGGGGAGAAATATACTAGTATGAAGTATAGAAGTAAGTTGACATCAATGTCAAAGGGGGAGATTGTTGTCATTATTAGCATTAAGTTGTCATTCATGTCAATTGGCTTGGCATGGTCAGGTGAGTAAGAAGTGGTAACCGCTATAAGAAAAGTAAGACATGATGATATCAATCCATATGTGAGTAGGAATATAGAAGGAAGGTTACCAGTACACATGAATTGTGTCATCTATCGGTAAAGAAGGCTCGCTGATAAGGCAAGCAAGCAAGAAAAAGAAGAACTGAAGGATGTAAACCAGTATACTCAGAGAAGATTAATATTACCGTTAAATGGACTGAGTAGTAGGACCAACATGTTTGATGGAAGGCCAAGTTGACCCACCAACAGAGAAGAGGTTTTTAGGTATGAAGGCCCACTGGTGGAGTTAGGTTATATCGGTAAGGTGAGCTCAACTAGTAGTAAATCTCGGTCAACAAATAATGTCTAACCAACATAGAAAACCAAGCAGAGGTGGTGATAATGCACAGGTCCATGATGTTGGCATTATAACAGACAAGAAGAAGGTTGGCATTCCAATTACAATGAGAGATTGTTGGCATTTCAATAAGGATATTGAGAAGGTTGTTGATGACTATGGATATAACTGATTAAGGATGATTACTGTCTTAATATTATTATTTTGTCATTGATGGCAAGAAATTAATTTTCTAATTCAGTATGATGTTGCCATATCTTAAGAAGTATGATTTGATGAGTATAAAGATGTCGGTAAAAGACACAGAAAGAATATGATGAATAAGGGGATAAGTTATTCAATGGGCAACTATTACCGAGTTAGACAATGATGAGATCATGATGTTTAGATTGTTTTGATATCCTACATATGCTATTGTTTGAAAGGTTAATACTATACTATGTTACCGAACAAAGAACCTAGTCGGTAAACCCTAAGGAACCTAGTCGGTAAACCCTAAGGTTATCGCTATCGGTTAATGAAGGCAGAATGTCTATCAAGTGAAGTTTAGTATTTACCGAGTTACAACCGAGCTATAACAGAATGCATTAAATGTTTACATGTGATATTTAATGAAGGAAGTTGATGAGCTGTAGTGAATTAAATGATTGGTAAGCCGTGTATGAAGATTGTTAAAGAATCTATGGTAAAGAAAGATTGACAGGAAGATCTACAGCTCAGATTGAACCGCAATACCTTAACACAAGTTCCAAGGTGAAAATGCAATTTCCAAGGCGGGGTAAAACGTTTTCAGATCAAAGGATACATTGAACCTGGACAGGATTAAAGATCTGATGGCTATGATTGATCATGGGAAATGTGGTCAAGGAGATTAAGTGGTTGGAAGATTGTTTATAAATAGGAAACTGTTGATAAACAATGAATGCAGGCAAGTGTATGCACAAGGATGCTACATAGTGATTATCGAGCACAGAAGCTTGAAGATCTATTTTGATAACAGAGTATAGAGCCTAGTAGATAGACAAGATTAGTTCTATGTCTAGATTGTATTGAGCAAATAAGAATCTGCTTTAGCATATTTAGATGTGAAGTTGCAGACATATTTTTATTACTATTATTTTGAGAAGTAGCAAAAAATCTCTTAACTGAGTGGACTTAACAGTCTTATTTGTAAAATCCTCTAGCAAGGTGACATTCTTATTGAGTGTTTGAAATCCTTTAACAAGGTCACTTCTAACAAAGTGAAGATCCTAACAGATCTGAGGGAAATCCCTTAACTGGGTCACATCTAGCAATGTGTTTGTAATCTTTAATAGGATTTTCTTTTAACCGAGCATACTCTAGAAGAGTATATTTCTTAGTGGGTCCGAAATCCCACAGTGGTTTTTCCCTATTTGGGTTTCCACGTTAAATCTGGTGTTATGAGGTTTATATTATTCATATGCTTTTGAGTTTGCATGTTTGATAGTTTTGGTTATATGACTGATATATATGTTACTGAGGTTGAATCTGATGTTTTGATGGATGATTAAGTTTGTATGATTCACCCCCCCCAGCTCATCTTGTTGGCTATTGGATCTGTACTTATATTAAGTATCAGAACTATCACATGAAGTATGCATTGACGTAATAGTCAGTAAGCAAGTCGACTTTTATGAAGAACCTGCAAGTCATGGGAGGATGCCAGAAGATTGTGACTCAAGGAAGACAAGCTGGCAAGGGATTGAACTTATCTTGCAAGAATATCTTATCTTCATATCTGTTCACTGAAGAAAATAGCTGAGCCATTAATGGCATGTGACAGAGAAACACATAAAAGCATGGTGCATACCTCTAGATATAGAAAATGCACATTGGAATGCAAGGTGTTTGTGGTGTTGATCGATGAAATGAAGACCATCTCTCTAAAAAAGAAGATCAAATTAAATCCAATACGGATTGAATTGGTGAAGGCAAAACCTAACATGACACTATTTGAATGTTGTTTTGGTAGGAACCCTAGATGATAAATATATGAGCTCAAAACAGAAACCAGTTTACACATGATGCGAAAAGTGAGAGAGAAGAGAGCTTGAGCAAGGAGAAAGATCATCTTCCTTAAAGTTTGTTCTAAGAAAGTTGTAGAGTAAGTTATCAGGTGAACCAGTGAGAGGGTCTAACCAGTAGAGACAGAGTAATCGGTAAACTATCGCAGGTCTAATAGTTAAGCTAGTCAGTGAGGTGTGATTGATCAAGAGGGCATTTGAGTGTGACATAGTGTGGTGTAAGGATGAGAGAGAGAAAGAAGAGATGCTAAGAGTAACTAGTGAGTGATCAGAGAGAGTCATCTAATAACCGAAAGTGTGAGAACTAGTAAAGAAGAAAAGTTTGTTAATCAACAATAATCTATTGATCAGGTTTTGCATAACTCAGTTGCAACTAGATACTATAACTATATCAAAATTATATTTCATTATACTTCACTAAGTTGGATCTTGGTGCAGGGGTTGGTTATCCTTAGGTTTGTGACCTAAATCAGTAGTGGTTGGTGCTCCTTGGGTTGGAGCCCTAAATCATTATAATTTATTGTTTCATTGTGAGGCTGGATTGGAGCAGTAGACTCCAACAATATTTCTCACTGAGGTTTTTCCTATATTGGGTTTTCCTCATACATCTAGTGTTGTGGGCTGCATTTGTGTGTTTTCCTCTTTTTATATCCATGTTTGTCTAACTAGTTTGATTGTTTAGTGCTTAGGTTTATAACTGACATACCAAGGTTGTTTAAAAAGAAAAGGATTTTAGATACTACTGATTCACCCCCCTCTTAGTGGTACATTGTGTTCAACATTATTGGGATAGGTTGTCATTGATGTTAACTAGTTTGGCATGGTCACCAATGAGTAAGTAGTCATGACCAGTATGGGTGATGTAAGACATGATGATGTCAATCCATATGTGTGTAAGCAGACATATAGGTATGTTACCAGCACATATGTAATACATCATTGACCTATAAAGAAAAACTAACGCAGAGGCCTACCTACACACCTAAGGACAAGATCAAACAAGGTTAGACTTCTGACCCCTCAAATGATCACAAGGGTCCTGCAAGGAAGGAGTCCATACCTTGGATGAAACTACACACACATTCATAGGCTTGGCCTGCTCAAGATGAGTAATTTCATCAATACCTATCATACAACATCCTATGACACCCTACTCCTAAGGGCCTAGGATTTGATTTATTTATGGTTATTAGAAATTGGTCCAAACATTGGTTTTGATATTAGGCTCCCTTTTCTTATACCTCCTTTGGAAACCTACCCACTAGGCTTGTAGCCCTATTTGGCGATAGAATGGATGTTAACTCAAAAATGTTCCACACACCCACACAAAAAAGTACCATTTCAAACACCCTTTTGGGAGTTATACTGATCCCCAAATTGTTTTGACCAGTTCTACAATTACAAGGTCTCATCCCTTTTGGGGCAAGGAGATCTAATAGGGGCAATTAACCCTATTTTACAAAGCAACTACCAACCAATGAATTCAAACTAGATAACCAACTCTATGGGCATGTGAAGGATGGTGAGTAACCTTTAATTCTAGGGTTTCATCCTTGGAATCCACCACTATGACAACTTATGTTGATTGTCCTAAAACTTGTCCTAAGTAGTCACATAGAGATGCTTGCCTAATTTTGCTCCTTTCTCCTCATAACCAAGTTTCCCCTGCAAAAAAACATGAAAAAACTAAAGTACATAGGCTTATCCTACAACCCTCCAAAGGAAGAGTCATCTAATGGGATAGGATGCAAGATAAGGCCATTTTTGTTTAAAAGCCTCTCCAAACCCTAAATTTTTGGGTTATAGTCAAAATAATGGAGGGTTCTCTCTACTCCGAAATAGTTAGGACCTTATACCACCACCAAAAGAAATATATTTAATCTCTCTACCTACTCCATGGATGGTGGGATCCAAATCAATCTGTACAGGCACGTACAACTCCTGCAAACTTAGAACTTTTTGGAAAATTGTAGTATTTTATGTATTATTGCTTCACAAACTCCAATTACAATAATATTAACCTTGGGAATCATGTCCACAAGGCTTATATAACCCTCCAATAGTTTCCCATTGAATTTGGAGTAGGTTTGGATCCATTGAAAGGCTTCCCCTAACTGAATTTCAAAAAGTTTCACTTTTGCACTCAAAAGTTGCATTTTACAAATGTTGCAATTTTGCAATTTTGCACAAAATGTTGTCATATTGGCTAAGGTTGGAATCCACATACATGGATCAACCAAAAACTCATAAAAAATTTCTAAAACCTATCAAACACAAATATAAACCATCTACTACCCCTGTTGACCACATTGTCCCAATTGGCTTCTCAGATTGCCTAATTGGTGACATGGGCTCACATGGTGGGGTTTATTGCATACATGAAACACAAGATGTACTAAGACACCCTAATGATCCTAGTATTCATCCTTAGGGTCATGAGTATATTTTTAATGAGGTTCTCCTACACCATACTCCCTGGGAGAAGAGATCTCAAGCCCACTTGAGAACAAAGTTTTTAAATATGCACCATGATTGGATATTTGCTCACCGGTCATCCAAATTGCCTCAGAGTATGGTTTTTCCTACCAAGCCACCAATTACTCAATGTACTCCTTGTTCTTTGTATTCTTTTTGACTCTAGTGTCTAACACTTTTCTCAACTTAGGTGATTCATGCCTTGGAATGTCATTGTCTATTGCAACTTGCATTGGTTCCTCCCCTTCATTGTCACTACCTTTGAAAATTTTAAGATCACACACATTAAAAATGGGTGATAATCCAAGATTAGGAGGAAGTTGGATCTCATAGGCATTTTGTCCACACTTCTTCAATATCTGACATGGTCCAATCTTCCTCTACATGAGCTTGGTATATTTTCCTTTTAGGAGTCTCTCCTTCTTCAAATGTACCCATACCAAATCCCCAACACTAAAATGTACATCTCTCTTCTTCTTATCAGCATGAGCCTTATACTTCACTGTAGATTGTTGGAGATGAGAATTGACTTGGTCATGCACCTCTTTGATGGCTGATGCAAAAGCTTCACCATCTGCACTAATGGGCTCTTCTTTAGGTAAATCCCTTAACTCCAATACTCCTCTTGGCTGGATGCGATATACAATTTGGAAAGGAGACTTCCCTGTGCTCCTATTGATGGTATCATTGTAAGATAACTCTACTTGTGATAGAATACTATCCCATTTTTCTCCATGTTGCCTTGTCAAACACCTTAATAGGTTTCCCAATGACCTATTGATAGCTTCAGTTTTCCCATTTGTTTGAGGATGGTAGGTTGATGAGAAAGCTAGGTTAGTCCCTAACTTCTTCCAAAGGGTCCTCCAAAAGTGACCTATGAACTTCACATCTCTATTTGAAATAATGTTTAGGGGAAATCCATGTATACAGACTATCTCTTTGAAGAATAGGTCTGCAACATATGATGCATCACAAGAAGTCTTACATGGCAAGAAATGAGCCATTTTACTAAACATGTCCACCACTACAAAGACACTGTCAAATTCCCTCCTTGTCCTAGGCAGACCCAATACAAAATCCATACTTATACTCTCCCATGGCCTAGAAGGAATGGGTAAAGGATGATACAAATCTGCATTTGTGGACTTCCCCTTGTCTTTCTAAGAGATTACACATGTCTCCACAAACTTTCTTACATCTGCCTGCAATTTAGGTAGGAAATAATGTCTCTTTACAAGGTCTAGGGTCTTGTTAAGGCCAAAATGACCTGCCATGGCTCCACAATGCTTCGCCCTAATAATATTCAACCTCATGGAACACATAGGAATACACAACTTGTTAGGATTCCCAAAGATACTGAGAGGGGGGAATGAATCAGTATCTAACCAGTTATAGAATTTTCTTAACTTAAAACATGTAAAGCATATCAATATTGTATACCGGTAAACAAAAATTAATGCAGTAAATAGAGATAACAACAACCACATGAAAATCACACCATAACACAGTAGTTTAACAAGGAAACCCAGCGTGGGAAAAACCTTGGTGGGATTTGTGACCCATAATATTTGCTTATTGGCCAATAAGAGAATATTACTGCTACAATAGGGGCCTGCACATGTAGGAAGGCCAAGTGCTTAGCGCTCATTGCTCAATTACAAAATGGGAAGTCTCACTGACTTATAAAATGGATAATGTAAATCCAATGTCTTGTACTACTTCAAAATAGTATCTACTATGCCAGATCCAGTACCGGTTTTAGCTCTGCTTCATACATAAACCTTTAACCTATAATTCACATATTAGGTCTGCCTTATTTTGCCTATCTACTACCTTACAAAATGTTCTATAATGATCTCATACATATGTGAGTCATTTTACAACTTTCCAAGTCGGCTTACAAAGATTTTACAATTAATTACAAAATATAATATAAACAAAATTCTTGTCAGCCTGGGTGCCGGTATACTTCCTTTTATTGCCAGTGTCCTATGTGCCAATGTAGAGTCTATTGTTGTTGGTGCCAGTAAATTGTCTTGCCGGTATCATATGATTGCAAGGTTGCCATCAATGACAAAACCTTCAATCACCTACAATATCCCATTGGAGTGTGCATTTGCCAACAATCTCCCCCTTTGGCATTGATGGCAACACTCATGAGAAAAATCCAAAAAGTGTCATCCAAAAAGAATCTAACAGAATTGTCTTACCAAAAATTGTGTACCAAAAAAAATATGTGCTCCCCCTGAGCTGATGATCCATTTGCTGATTATTTTTCTCATTACCACTACTCCCCCTTTGGCATCAATGACAAAGGTTGTCAAAGTGTCAATTGAGTGTGGTTTCCAGCTTCATCCTTGTAACCAGTTGGTTACAATTTGAAAAAGGTCTACCAATACCAAATTCAGGCTCTGAGTGAACCGTTCACTATCCTTTAATGCAGCCTTTGTCCTCGAAATTGTACTGGTGAGGTGTTGCATTTGATGTTCCGGTGTTTTCTATCCTTGAACTAGAGCCACATACATCTCTTTTCTTAAGGAGGTGAGGTAGTCCAATCTTGGACTAAGTTTCCATTTTAGATCTTTTGCCTTTCCTTTTATACTTTCCTTCTCTCTTTCCAATTTTAGAAGTTCCTCCTCAAAACCTATTGTTTTTTGCTCAAAAACTGATAATGGTTCAAATGAATTATTGAAGTTGTCAGCTAATTTATTTATTTCTTCCTATACCTTGTTGATCTTCTTGTCTATATCTACTGCCAAGAAGTTTGTTTTGCATGTATCTCTGTACAAAGTTTTAAACTCTTTTAGTGTATTACATAGTGCCGATAAAAGAGTGTCAAATTATCTCATGTACTTCTTTATTTCCTCTTCAAAGAATTTGTGTTTTCCCTTCTCTAGTTTCTCTTGGAATGCTTCCTTATTTATTTGTTCAATTGTCACAATGTTGTCAGTAATATACTTAGACAATGTGTCAAGTTGATTCAAAGAATCTTTATTATCCACATTACATTTGGGTGCTATCATTTTCAAAATTGGGATTGTATCATCGATAGATTTGTATGATTGTGAGCTACACTCTGTTATTTTCTTGATAGAATCCAAAAGAACTTTTGTCACATTTGTTGGTCTGATTTTTGCAATGGAAGAACCAACAATTTGTATTCTGCTGGTGTGAGTACTTTCTTTTCTTGTAGTGACCTCTGGTAGGTCAGTTTGTGTTTGCATTTCTCTAAGCAAAGGTTTGGGTTGCTCAGCTATTGTCGGTGGCATGTCTCTGCATGAACCTGTTCCTATAAGGGAGCCTGTTGCTCTACCTATTTCTCAGTGTTGTCCACTGCCAGTTTTTCTTCTGTGCTACCTGTTGCCGGTGGCCTAGTTGCCACATCTTTTTTCCCTATTGATTCCTTATCTACCACAATATTGACTTTCTGAGTGTTAATGTTCATTGTATATAACACCTTAGAATCAGGATTTGTGTCCTCATGTGGTATGTCCGTACTCTCACTAGCCGGTTGATTGTCAGTAGTAACTACTGGTGGAGTATCTAGAGGTGGTGGGGATAAATTGTTTGTTATTTTTATGCTGGGTGGTCCACCAACCTTTCCTTTTCCCTTATCCTTTTGATATACCTTGATGGGTTTAGGGCTTCGATACTCTTCCTACTTTTCCTTCTCTACAAGGAATATGTCCCATGCATTAGTTGTTTCTTTTGTTACCTCATTTACTCTCCCCACCATTAGTGCTACTTGTTGATGAGCAGTTGAAAATACTGATCGGTTATTCTCTAAGATCAATTTATCTATCTCATCAACTGAGTTTATAGGATGTACAACAAGTAATTTTTCAATTTTTATTTTCTTATCAAGCTCAATAATACCTACTCTCCTAGCTTCAAGTCTGTTGTCGAGATCTGTCGGTATTTCATTAGCAACTTGCATCAAAAATGTCTTGTAGATATCTAAGTGTAGGATTACACTGTTTTCTACTTTCTCCTTGTCATCACCTGATAATGTGTTATAAATTTTGCTAATATTTTTCAATTTACCATCCTCAGTAATTTCATCTAGTAACTTATCAATAGGATCTATAGACTTCTTCTTAGGAGTCTCCTTTTTCTTCTTGGGAGTTAAATTCTTTGCTGGGGGCCTTACTGCCTATTGTTTCTATCTTGTTCTTCTAGGAGAAGGTGAAGGTACCAGTGAAGATTTCCTTTTTCTCACAACTCTTTTGAATACAGCTGGTATGTCACTTTCTGAAGAAGTTCCAACCAATGAAAGGTGAGTTTCTAGTTGAAGTGCTTCTAACTCATCTTCAATAATATCGATTTGTTTAAGTACATCTTCCTTAATAGCTTTTGCTTGCCTAGATCCTTTTCTAACTGTTGCCTCAACCTTTTTAACATTTTTCTTGGATTGAAGTTGTTTTTCAATAGTCTCAGCACTGCCAAATACCTCTTCTTTAGGTTCCTTAGGTGCTTCTAGGAGGGCTTTTGCATATGTTTCTATTATGTGGTCATCAGTTTCATACCCCATTTCAGTAACCCAGATGGTTCTTGGGATAACTACCTCTATCCAAATTTCATCCTTCTTTATTACAAAATAGATTTCATCCTTATACTTGTCCACAATTGCTTGTGACAATCTAACTTTGGTCTTCATTCGGGCCTTCAATGCCTAAAAATACTCATTTATGTTCTTTTCTCTGTTCTCTCCCATGTTGTTCAGTAAATCTAACAAATGTTTGCCTACCGGTATATCAAAACCAAAATTTCTAATACCAATACTGGGTACTTGTTTGGTTATGTGCAACATTAGACAAACATGTAGGTTTCCAAATCTGAATGTTCCCTTTTTGTCTTTCTTTATCTTTCCCAAATTGCCAATCAGTTCATCTTTAAGCCATTCGCACACATCTATTCTTGCATTATCATTAATCATATCATAGGCACTTTTAATGCATAGGCTAGAGACTAAGTTTAACCTATTTGCATGTGTAGTTTTGTAGCCTAAGATCATACTAATGAATTTGACATTGATATCTGTTACATCATTTACCCTTAAAGATCTCTTATCAGATGTTGCACCGGTTAGGTTTATCACTAGGTCATTTGAGACCTTCTTGTCTTATCAGGTTTGTTACCAGTGGAGGGTTACCCTATCACAACCTTTACTGCTTCTTTTGTGATTTTGTGAACTGAGTCCAACCAGAAGAATTCACCATGTACCTTGCTTAGTACTATCCTTATAACATGCTTGGGAAAATATGGGATATTGAGAATTTTAGTGAAACCTAGGATTTCAACTATCTTGTGTTTAGGTTTGATATTTCCAGATTCATCACAAATTACAGATTTATACATATTCTTAATTTCCTCATCACCTAATTCCTCTATATGACAATGTATATACATTCTAGGGTCTTCAGCAAAAACTACTCCCTTAGGAATTTTAGAAAATGCACCAATGTTATCATCTTTCTTAGCAATTTCAGGAACTAACTAGAATACGGGTCTAGGGCATTTAATAACTTCTACAGTTATTAAATATCCTATGTAGCCTTTAGATCATCTTCAAGTTTGATATTTTTCAGCCTGATATAGACTTTTCTTAACTTAAAACATGTAAAGCATATCAATACTGTATACTGATAAACAAAAAGTAATGCAGTTGTAGCTAGGAAATGTGGAAATCATCAAAGCATATATCAATATTAGTCATAGCTCAATCACAAAAGCAGATTGCAATGATCAATCCTAACACACTCAATAAAGACATGAAAAGCAAAACATTCAAAACTAAAAACTAAGCAAACCAAATGCAGATCTGAATGTCTCCTTCATGCGGCTCCATTGTCCTTCTTTCTTCTCCAAATAGCCTTTGTTTGTGGATCTCGCCTTCAAGTGAATAAACCTAATGTGAAAGCAAGATTGACATTGGCACAAGAATACTCAAAGCGTGATTGATTCGACAAAGTAATTCAAACAAGTGATTATTAGATTGATAATGTGATTAGGGGATCTGGGATTGAAGAAATTCATCCAATTTATAGACAAATTGGAGAAATGATCAAATTAGCATGATTCAATTCAAATGGAAATTGTAAATCTAAAATGTCAATTATGACAAATTATGACAAATTATGCACTTTCTATGCAAAATTGATTGATTGATAATTTATGACAAATTATGACAAATTTCTATGTCAAAATTGATTGATTGTCAATTATGACAAATTATGACAAATTGAAATGTCATTCCCATGAAATTAGGAGAGAAATAGGAGAAAATTGAATTAGAAATTAGGAAATTAGGAAATTAGGAATTAGAAAATTAGAAATGAAGAAATTAGGAATTTAGTGAATTAATTAATAATTTCTCATTTATTAATTAACTCACAAAGAGGGAATTTAGAAATTGATGAAAAATTAGGAAATTAAGTAAATCAATTAATAATTTGTCATTTATTAATTAATTCACAAAAAGGGGAATAGTTAGTTAGCCAATTAAATTAAATATTTAATTGTGACACGAAGACCTAGGATAAATAAATAAATAATTTAACCTAGAGGGAGAAATGACAAACAAGGTTAAATGAATAAAATCATGAAACCCTAAAAGATGAATTAGAAATGCAAGGATGACAATTAGGTCTTGACAAAGGATAATTGATATCGATTCGATTTGATCATGATTCTGGCTTGATAAAAGACCAATGCTGACGAATGATTTGATTGATAAATGCACCAATTGATGAGGAATAATGACTAACTGATCCAAATTGACATAATTAAGATAGACGACGATCGATGGCAAATTGATCGCAAAATGACAAAATTGACAAGAGGACAAGAATCGATGACAAAATAGATCACAAGACGACAAGATTGATGACAAATTGATCAAAAGATAAGAATCGATGACAAATCGATCGCATGATGACAAGATTGATAAGAGGAGAAAACCCTAATCAGGATTGAGGATGTCCAAAATGATGACAAATGAATACACACATAGATGCGACAGGATAAGATTGACCAAAATCATGACTGAAGATTGTTATTGACAAGACCAAATTTGAGAGCGAGACAAATTAAGAATGCCGAAGAAGGACTCGATGCTTGCAAATGATAAAAACCAAGTGCGTGACATAGGAGAAATGTTAATGCGATGCAAAAACCTAAAATGAGGCAATGCGCAAATGTTAAAGTATGACTCCACAAGTGTTGACCATTTTTAGACATCTACACCAGTAAATAGAGATAACAACAACCACATGAAAATCACACCATAACACAATAGTTTAACGAGGAAACCCGGTGTGGGAAAAACCTCGGTGGGATTTGTGACCCACAATATTCGCTTACTGGCCAATATGAGAATATTACTGCTACAATAGGGCCTGCACATGCAAGGAGGCCAAGTGCCTAAAGCTCACTGCTCAATTACAAAATCGGAAGTCTCACTGACTTACAAAATGGATAATGCAAATCCAATGTCTTGTACTGCTTCAAAATGGCATCTACTATGCCAGATCTGGTACCGGTTTTAGCTCTGCTTCATACATAAACCTTTAACCTATAATTTGCATATTAGGTCTGCCTTATTTTGCCTATCTACTACCTTACAAAATGTTCTATAATGATCTGATACATATGTGAGTCATTTTACAACTTGTCAAGTCGGCTTACAATGATTTTACAATTAATTACAAAATATATTATAAACAAAATTCCTGTTGGCCTGGGTGCCAGTATACTTCCTTTTACTGTCGGTGTCTTGTGTGTCGATGTAGTGTCTATTGTTGCTGGTGCTGGTAAATTGTCTTGCCGGTATCATATGATTGCAAGGTTGCCATCAATGACAAAACCTTCAATCACCTACAATATCTCATTGGAGTGTGCATTTGCCAACACAACTGCACTCCTTTGAATAACAATCCATCTTGTATTAGAAATTCAGAAAAATCAACATGGTATCTCTCACCAAAGGTTTCACATACCTTGTATATCTCTCCAAAGTCTTCATCAGCGTCATACATACTCTTCAAGGAATCAATACCAACACTCTCCATCTTGATTCAATTGTCAGTTAAGACCCTCTTGCTCAAAGCATCTGCAACTTTGTTCTTGACTCCCTTCTTGTGTTTGAGGGTGAAGGTCAAGGCTTGCAGGGTCTCTACCCACTTCATGTGTCGATGGTTTAGCTTCTCTTGGCTATTTATGAAACTGAGTGCCTGATTATCATTAAAAACTATGAACTCATTAGGAAATAAATGGTTCCTCCACTTCTTCAAAGACTGTACTAGAGCATACATCTCCAAGTCATAAGATGAGTATCTTTTCTTGGCATCATTTATCTTTTCACTGAAAAAAGAAATAGGCCTTCCTTCCAGACTGATCACTGCCACAATAGCCATGTGGATTGCATCACATTCCACTTGAAATATCTTGTTGAAGTCTGGTAAGGAAAGGACTGGTTGTTCTACAACCTTCCTCTTCAATGTTTTAAATGAATCATCTGCCTCTTTGGTCCAACTGAACCTACACTTTTGTGCTCCCTTTATGGTGTCAAGCTTGGGTGCTCAAACATGACTAAATCCTCTTATGAATTTCCTATAAAAATTTTCTAAACCATGGAAGCTCCAGACATCATTCATAGTCTTAGGTGTTGGCCAAGATAGTATAGCACTCACCTTCTCTTGGTCCATTTTCAACTCACCTTGTGAGATTACAAAGCCCAAATAGATGATCTCCTCCTGCATGAACAAACACTTATCCAAATTGATCATTAGTTTCTCTTCATGTAACCTCTTGAGAACCATATCTATGTGGTTGAGGTGTTCTTCTTTTGTGTGACTGAAGATCAAGATATCATCTAGGTATACTATGCCAAATTTTCCTATGAATTCCACCAAGACTTCATTCAACAACCTCATAAAGGTACTAGGGGCATTGGACAACCCAAATGGCATAACTTTCCACTCATACAATCCCTCATTGGTTTTAAAATTTGTTTTCTATTCATCCCCTGGCCTTATTCTAATCTGATGGTATCCACTTTTTGGATCTATTTTGGTGAAATACTTAGCACTCCCCAAGCAATCAAGTAAATTCTCTATTCTAGGGATTGGGAACCTATACCTTATGGTTATCTTGTTGATGGCTCTTGAGTCTGTACAAAGCCTCCAAGTGCCTTATTTCTTGGATGCAAGGACAATAGGTACTGGACATGGGCTTAAGCTCTTGCCAATTAGTCTTGATTCAAGCAATTCTTCAATCTGCCTTGCCATTTCTGCATTCTAGTTTGGAGTGAGTTTGTAGGCTTCTTTATTTGGGAGAGTAGATCCAGGGATCAGATCTATGCAATGACTGATGCCTCTCACCGATGGTAGAGATCTTGGCATTCCATCTAAGATGATGCCTTTATGTTTATCAAGCAACTATCTAACTATAGGGTCTATATGCTTTTGTCCTCCTTTCTCTTCTGCAAGCTGCTCCTTCCTTTTCACCTTGGGGCTAGGCATGAGGGCATATCAAATTGCACCTTTCTCTGCAATCTCCTTTATGAACTATTTACCTTCTACCATCAATACCTTTGCATAATCTCCCTTTGATTCCATCTATTCCTCTATCAAAGGTAAGAGTTCTATCACTTTCCCATCCTTGGTGATTGAGTAAGTGTTTCTTAACCCATCATGATGAGCTTTAAAGTCATACTACCATGGTCTCCCAAACAAGAGATGGCATGCATCCATCTTAGCTATGTCAAATAGCAATCTATCCTTGTAAGATACAATATGAAAATCCACCCAAGCCTGCTCTTCTACCACTGCTTGCTGACCTTGGGTGAGCCATGAAATCTTGTAGGGGTAAGGATGAGACAACCTTCTAAGTTTAGGCTTATCTACCATTTCAAGTGATACAAAAATTTTAGTGGATCTGGAGTCTATCAAGACCTTGCATACCTTCCCTCCTACCTTGCAAGTGGTTTTGAAAAGAGATTCCTTTGTTTAGGCTCCTTGTCAGGTACCTTCATGGTGGTTACTACTCTCCTCATCATCAAAGCCTCTCCTCTTTCAAGATAGCCATAGCTATCAAGAGAATTAACACTTTGATAAGTGTTTTCACTTGCCACACTTTGACAATTAGATTCCTGCACCAAATTGCTTCTCCTTTCTCCCATGGAGCAAGAAGCCTTCTCTGGACACCTATTGGCCATGTGCCCTTCTTGGTTGTAGTTGTAGCACCTAGGAGGTCCTCTACCTTGGGGTTTTCCTCTAGAGGGTGGTCTTCTACCCCTAAAGCTTCCTCTTGGATTGTAGCCCCCTCCTTGGTTGTAACTGCTCTCTCCTCTATTTCCTTCTTGGTTAGAATCACCTTGGTATCCAAAACCATTTCCTCTACCTCTAAAAGGGCCTCTTCCTCCTCTTTGTTGTCTCCCTTTATCTCTGACATTTTGTTCCTTCCTTCTCTTTAACTTCTCCTCCACCTTGAGTACCAATTGAAAGCACTTTTGCACTGTCTTTGGGTTGTGGAGATTCAAATATTCTTGGATTGTAAATCTCAACCCATTGAGATACCTTGCCACCTTCTCATCTTCACTCTCTTTCACCTTGGTCCTCACACACAACTTCTTGAACTCCTCGGTATAGGAACTCATGTCCATCTCCTTTTGTTTCAAATTCTATCTCCTCCTATGCAATTGGATATTGTAGTCCATTGGAACATAGGCCTCTTTCACCAAGGCCATCATCTTCTTCCATGTAGCCACTCTTATGTTTCCCTCTTTCACTCTCTCATCTTGGATGAAATTCCACCAAGTTAGTGCAACCCCTTTCATTTTGGATTGGGCCATCTTCACCCTCTGGTGGTCTCGTATGTCTTCACTTTCAAAAAAATTATCCAAGGAGTTTATCCACTTCATCACTATTTTAGGCTCCATCTTGCCTGCAAATACTGGCAAATCCATCTTTACATCCATTGTTCTTCTCTCCATGGACTTGAGGACACTCATCAGGGGTCTCTGGTCTACAGGGACCTCTAGTTCCTCCTACATAGGGATCTCCTCTTCATCCCCTTCTTCTCCAGAGTCTCTCTCTCCCCTATCCATTCTATGCTTCAACTGGTCCATCTCATTTCTCAAGGCCTGATTCTCAACCCTGACTGCTCTTCTTTCTACCATCTGCTTCTTCACTAGGACATTCAACTCAGCATTGGTCATTCTTGAAGGTACCTCTTGGGATCCCTCTTCTTCCGACATCTTATCTTCTCCTTATATCCAAAGAACACTCCTATGCTCTGATACTACTTGATGCAGAGCCCTACCCACACACTTAAGGCCAAGCCCAAACAAGTTCAGACTTCTGACCCCTCAAATGATCACAAGAGTCCTGCAAAGAAGGACTCCACACCTTGGATGTGTTGTTCTCCATTTTGAAAACTTATGTTTCTTCTCTTTAAAAGTGAAGATTACTGCCTCTCTTCTGCAATGGAAGAGAACAACAAAAGTTTGAAATAAAGACAACAATATGAGGTTCTAAAATTAGGAAACCTCCTACACTTTAAGCTTATAAAAGCTTGGGAAGGTGAACCCTTTTAAAGACTATTTTCTTGCAAAAATACTAAATGGTTTGCATAAAACCAGTGTAAATTCTTGTAAACTTTCCTTACTGACTAGTACAACTAACCTAAATGGAAAATTGATTTGACTTGTTTTAAAAAGGATCACAAAATGCAACAAAAACCAACAGATAAACTAGTTCCTTATCTTGGCAATAGAGTCATCTACACTAGACTACAACCTAACAAGAGAAACTAGTACAAAAATCAAAAGTTCCTTATCTATCAACTCTAGATATGCCCGACATACAGAGTCCTAATCTGCATTTGATTTCATCATCAAATCCATACCAAAAATACTGATATCAATGACTTTCTTCAAAGTATATTTATATATTTCTCCTTAAGAAAAAGACTCAAAAAAACTTCATTAGATGCCTAGCAAATCATTCAAATAAGCAATCCTTGATTACTTAAACGGAATGACCACCAGTACAATGACATAGAGATAATATAAATCTGAATTTAAATTCTTTGGACTATATATTTCGTTCCTCTGTCAGAAGGTTACAAGTACTTCATATTTGACTCAGAAATTGCTAAGACAAAGGCTTGTATTAATTTTGCCAGAGTTTAGCTACAAAATTTGTGTCCCTTTTTTAGGTATCCTTGGTATCCTTTTATAGAAATTAGGATGCAACAAGCTTCGAACTACCTAGAATAAAAATCTTACCCTAGCAATCATTTATTGTAAAAGTTACATTTCTGTGCCATTGCAGTTGAGGGAGAAATCTAACATTCTTTCTGGGATGCGTGCTTCATTAATTGACTAGACATTCATTTGGAAAATGGCTGAAATGGTAGGCCCCTATTACCAAATTTTTTTTACAACAACCGACAGCTTCATAATGTCGGTGGATCATCTTGTGCCAGAGCATTGATAAGTTCTTATCTAAGAAAATACACAGCCGCGCACCATTATTTTATGTGCACATTGCCTTGAATACCTCTCACCAGGATTTTCACTTAGAACAAAATCTGATGGGATTCACATGTCTCTGCCATTGATTCTTTTGAATATTTTAAGATTTGGCACCAACAGACTAGGAAGGCCTTCTTTTTTAGCACCTTTCCTTTTGTCGCCATGTCATAGCCTTTAAAGTTTGGACATGTTTCCGATGCAGTATAGCAACAACCATCCAATCATGAGAAACTAACATTCCCTTTAACTTTCTTGAATAATCCACTTAGAAACGAGCCCCACCACTTGGTCTCTAGCTGTTAAAAACTTAACCACTACCACTAGTTTGCCACTGTAACCGCTTACCTTAGCCATTGTCATTAACTGTTGTCATACTTGGGCTGTAGAAAATCATCACCTTCTATCTAAGAAATAACTTATGAGATCTTGAGTTTATTGCCCCAAAAATACTTGCCGTGGGCTACACTTGACTACAGAATCAAATTCCTCGGATCAAGAGATTTCCAATGATATATGACAAATCCATATTTGGGCAAAAATTCAACCCTCAACCATCAATCCCTCTACAGGTCGGTCATTTAAGCTTTTGCCTTTTCACCACAGTTTGAAACTATATTTTAACCTGACTTTCCTGTGCAAGTTTCAGCCACATGTCACCTCCTAGTTCATTTGTGAGTCCCTCTGGACTCCACCTATCTTGCCACCTCACTAGTCACCAAGTCACGGCCATTAACATTCGAGCACCTCCATCTTGTAGTATGACAACAACCATAGATCTTCCTTGAACTTTCTTATTCTTTACTTCCTCTAAACTATTCTTCCTATAGGTCCCACCGCTTAGTCGCCAAGTCACACCTCTTAGCCATCGAGCATCTTTCCATCATGACATGGCGATCACCATCAGACCATCCATCCAACCATTAGATCCCTTTTGACATGCCCACCAGTTAATTTACCTGGGCTACTCTCTCCTTTGGCGGGCCCGTCATGTGTCATTTCCTGGTTTGCTTCGAGCCCACTTAGACCTCCACCACAACTACCACATCATCAGTTGCCATGTCACAGGGGATAACCATCGAGCACCTTTGCATAGCGGTATAGTAACAACGTTAGATTGGCACAAACCTGCTAGGTTTTTACCTCTTCATTCATCCATGCTATGTGTCAGTCTCTGACTAGCCACTAGATCCACCTGAGCATGGCCTCATTCACCACCGAACCCACCACCTGTTCTAGTTTGTTAGGCCTCAATCTTTCAGCCAAACCTCCCCTTCGGCAAGCCGCTTTCCTATCTTCTCAAAACCTTATTTTCATTGACACCTTTTATGTTGATGAAACTGATGCCTTCGGTGAGTCCCTATAGTGATCCATCAAAGCCAAGGTCTCATTGATGTTCATTTTGATGGCATGCCACCTGTCTTCCTCATGTTACTACTAGACCTTCCACCTCATTAGTTACGTGTCACCACATGGCACCTCATGATTTTCAGAGAGTCCACCTCGGTGCGACCTATCGCGAGGGTATTCATTCTGGTAACTTCACAATTGTGGTACAGTGACAGTGATGGTTAGGCCAAGAATTTCACCCCACCATTGATCTTCCTCAGATCTGTCATTGGATTTCAGCTATCTTCTCGATCATTAGCCTCTCCTGAGAAGCTCTCTCTTTTTCCATGATGTCACCATGTGTCTGCCACTTGTCTGCCACCTCATCAGTCGCCAAGTCATGGCTACTAATAGTCAAGCACTTTCACATGGTGGTATAGCGATGGTCATTCGATTGGCTCAAACCTGCATGATCCTTAACCTGAACCGCTCACCCCTTTTCAACACGTTCTTTGTCACCGAGTCATAGTGATATCTGGTGAGCATCTTTATGTCACGACATAGAGACACTAGTTGGATCTTTTGCAATCACCGATGATCTACCTGACTTGCTCGCTGGTTATTTTGCCTTTCCGCTGCAAAATTTGGGCGCTTTGAGATGCCCATGGGGGGCCCACCACTTCTAAGCTGCTACTTGCCAAAAGCTCGTAAGCTTTGACACTTAATATGTATGGGTCTTTGCCTTTAAATACTAAAATACTCCTCCTTATGGCCAATGTGGGATAAATGGACCATGCCTGGGCCTTTCCATCGAGTCATCAGGACCTCTCCAAACATGATAACCCGATGGCCAATGGCATCTTTCCACACTCCGCACCTCTTATCGGTGTAGCATGAAAGGGCCTCTGTCGATACTTGATGGCACTGGCAATTGAAATTGCTTCCTTGGACTATGCAGAGAGGATGGTTCTGGTCTAGGCTCGGACTATACACCTTCCATTGCATTGTTTATAAAACTTTGATGCCTCCCCAAATGCCTGTGGATCTTTATTTGCCTAAACTGCTTGCATTAACTACCAGCCATGGTTCACCGCTAGTGGTTTGTCTCCAGGTCGCAGGCGATAACCATCGAGCACTTTTATGTTGTGGTATAGCAACAACTGCAAGATCTAAAGAAACTTGCTCGATCTTTAGGAAACCCGATAGATACATAAGAAAAGACATAGGACTTAGGAAAAATTAAAATTTTATCAGAACCCGCCCAGGCCTAGACTTAAAAGGGAGCCCCTCTTGATGACACACAGACCCTTCCACTTAAGTGGAAAAAGGAAACAAGCAAAGGCCTTTAACAAAAGAAAGGGGAATTTTGAACCATGAACCTTGAACCACTTTGCAAATGGTTCAAAACTGAATTAACACACACACTTGCTTAATAAAAAACATTACAAAGCCATGACTCACGCAAGAGAAATGGTTGAACCTTGAACCTTGAACCAAAAAGGTTCAAGGGTTCAAATTCAATATAAATTACAATAATGTGCTACAAAGGTTTAATTTTTTCTAAATGTTTTCATGAAAAAGAAAAAACCCTAAACCCTCAAGATTTTATAGGTCCCAATAGTGGCTTTGACTGGGGATGGTTGATTGCAAGATCAACACAAGAATATAGAATCTTTGGTTAAGAAAACCATCCAAAAACAAATCATTTCTCTTCTTCTCAAAAACAAGAGCTCCTTATTCAAAACCACACAACTAAAAGAAAAGCGACTGTACAATATAGAGATTATTTACAAAATGGTCCCAGGCCATCAAAATTGAAGTCAATTCTTACCCCTATCAAAAACACAATTCTCATTTCCATGAATCAAGGGTAAACTGAAGATTTCATTTACATATGCCTGATCACAAACCCTGCAGCTTCTCATCAACTCATACAGAGAAAAATCAACAAACCGGTAATCACCAAACAATTGGAAATCAAACAAATGCTAAAAGTGTTGATTAGTATGTGACATATAACTGTCATATTCTTTCCAATTAATTCCCTACTGAATAGAAAATTAATCCAACTCCCTCTGAAAGATGGGAACATTAGGCACATGTTGATTGCTAGTTTTCATAAGTGGAAAACACTCATCCATAATACTGGCTTGCAAACTAGAGAGAAACATTTCTATATAAAATGACTACACTTTAATATGCTGATCACAATTTCTATCAGCCTCTTGCAAACATGAAAATGTATTGTCACTTGTCAATGGTTTGTTTACCACTTGCAAATCTAGGAATACCACTTCAAATTTATCTTTCTCTTTAACACCAAGATCCACACAATGCATATCAAATTTTGAGTTCATATCAACATATGAATCTACATCATCACATCTATCAATCTTATATGCATTTTCACTTTGTCCACTTTTCAAATCAAATGTAGGGAAAGAATCAATAGCATAAGTATCATACTTCACACCCTCAAAAATATCATCAGTATTAAAATGTATACCGATTGGGTATGAGAGATTGGGGATATTTCTAGACGCATACCTCTTAAGATCAGCAACTAAGAGTTTTGAGATTTGTTCACTACTTAGCGAACTTTCTCCTACATTCTCATTTTCCTTGGCTTTATCTTCTATGTTGTAAACATTGTCCCAATATGATGCATGCATTAAATCTGTAGTTTTGTCATTTCAACAACTTGCATCTACATCATTACCTTTATTATGTTGATCATAAAGTGTTGCTATATGTTGCAACATGGTTTCATAACCTTGGTTGCAAACACTTTGTGGATTGACAAAGACAACAAGGTGATCTATAGTATTCAAATCTGAAATCTCAATAGTCTCATGACTATTTGAAAAATAACTTGTACTTTCACAATTTTCTTCTTGATCTGAATACACATCAGCACTATCATGCTGAGAATAAGAGTCACCTTCAGCATCATAAGAGGTATATCCTCTCATGGATTCATCTCCATCACTGTCCTCAATACTGTGTACATTTTCAAATTTGGTCATTTCAATCTCATCTATCCATTCTTTAATACTGGCAACACTTTCTTCCCTCAAAGTTGAAGACAAATTGACTGAGTTAGGCTCATCAAGCTCTAAAAATAATTCAATCCAAACTGACTCATGGGGTCTAACATCAACTGGAAGCTCATTTAATTCCACAATAAATATTTCATTAAAAACATATGTTGATTCAACCTTTCTCTTCCCTACTTTCCTTCTTAAAAACAAGATGCACCTATCTTGGATCTTTTGAAGATGTATTTCAATCTCCCTATCAATGTCTTTCAAATTTGACAAAGAAGTTTCAGATCTAGGAACCACATCTAGATCCATCAAATTTGAAACATCTATTGAACCATTACCATGACAATGCATCTTACGGTTTTACTCTCTTTTGAAAACATGTGCAGTCATTAACTTCATAACCAGACATAATTCTCACCATATTTCTAATTGAAACTTTTCAAAATAAGAAGAAGTATGTAACCTTAGAACCAATACTCCTTTTCCTAGTGACTTGCTTCACCTTATAAGGAACAAAGTTATCTCATAAAATTTTTGAGGAATACCTGGGTATATTTTCTACTGCTGTTCACTTCACTTCTAACTAAAAGTTTGAAGAACACCTCCAAACCTCAGGTTCATTCTTACAGAGTTGTCACCTCCCTGAAGAGGAATAAAATTTAACAACTGATCTTAACTCTAAAAATCTTTCAAATTTTTGGGTCTCACACAGCAGAGTCACATAATATATGTTTTTTAAATTCCTTAGCAACAAAATCTTCCAGGATATATACCATCAAATCAGAAAATAACTTTCAGACTTGTAAACTTCTAAGACTCTTCCCCAAATGAATTTGGCCAGACTCACTTACAATTTGATTCAATAATCTATACCAGAGATCTTTAGATTACTCCCCAGCAGAGTCACCATTTTTGTTGTGGTGACTCGGATGGGCAAGCTCACTTACAATCTAATTCAACAATCTATACCAAAGATCTTTAGATTACTCCCTAGCAGAATCACCACTTTTGTTTCTTCTCTTTAAAAGTGAAGATTATTACCTCTCTTCTGCAATGGAAGAGAACAACAAAATTTTGAAATAAAGACAACAATATGAGGTTCCAGAATTAGGAAACCTCCTACACTTTAAGCTTATAAAAGCTTGGGCAGGTGAACCCTTTTAAAGTGCAGAAAACCAATGTAAATTCCTGCAAACTTTCCTTACTGCCCAATACAACTAACCTAAATGGAAAATTGATTTAACTTTTTTTAAAAGGATCACAAAATGCAACAAATACCAACAGATAAACCAGTGCCTTATTTGGGAAACAGAGTCATCTACAATAGACTACAACCTAACAAGAGAAACTAGTACAAAAATCACAAGTTCATGATCTATCAACTCTAAATATGCCTGACATACACAGAGTCCTAATCTGCATCAGATTTCATCATCAAATCCACACCAAAAATACTGATATCAATGACTTTCTTCAAAGTATATTTATATTTTTCTCCTTAAGAAAAAGACTCAAAACAACTTCATTAGATGCCTAGCAAATCATTCAAATAAGCAATCCTTGATTACTTAAACAGAATGAACACTAGTACAATGACATAGAGACAATACAAATCTGAATTTAAATTCTCTCGACTACATATTTCATTCCTCTCTCAGAAGGTTACAATACTTCATATTTGAGTTAAAAATTGCTAAGACAAAGGCCTATATTAATTTTGTGAGACTTTAGCTACAAAATTTGTGTCCCTTTTCTAGGTAGCCTTGGTATCCTTTTATAGAAATTAGGATGCAACAAGCTTCAGACTACCAAGAAGAAAAATCTTACCCTAACAGTCATTTATTGCAAAAGTTATATTTTTGTGCCATTGTAGTTGAGGGAGAAATCTAACATTCTTTCTGGGATACGGGCTTCATTAATTTACTGGGCATTCATTTGGAAAATGGCTAAAAGGACAAGCCCCTATTACCCAAAATTTGTTACAACAACCAACAACTTCATAATACCGGTGGATCATCTTGTGCCAGAGCATTGATGAGTTCTTATCTAAGAAAACATACAGCCATGCACCATTATGTTCTCTGCACATCGCCTTGAATACCTCTCACTAGGATTTTCACATCGAACAAAATCTTATGGGATTTGCACGTCTCTACCATTGATTCTTTTGAATATTTTAAGATTTGGTGCCAATGGACCAGGAAATCCTTCTTTCTGAGCACCTTTCCTTTCATCACCATTTCACAACCTTTAAAGTTCGGATGCATTTCCATTGTGGTATAGCGACAACCATCTGATCATGGGAAACTAACATGCCCTTTAACTTTCCTGAGTAATCCGCTTAGAAACAAGCCCCACCACTTGGTCTCTAGCTACTAAAAACTTAACTACTACCACTAGTTTGCCACCATAACTGCTTACCTTAACTACTAGCATTAACCATTGTCGCACATGGCCTGCAGAAAATCATCACCTTCTATCTGAGAAATAACTTCTGAGATCATGAGGTCACTGCCCCAAAAATACTTGTCGTGGGCTACACTTGACTGTAGAATCAGATTCCTCAGATCGAGAGATTTCCAATGATATATGAAAAATCCATATTTGGGAAAAAATTCAACCCTCAACCATCAATCCCTCTATAGGTCGATCATTCAAGCTTTTTCCTTTTCACCATAGTCTGAAATTATATTTTAACGTGACTTTCCCAAATATGTTTCGGCCACATCTCACCTCCTGGTTCGCTTGTGAGTCCCTTTGGACTCCACCTATCTTGCCACCTCACCAGTCACCAACTCGTGGCCATTAACATTCGAGCACCTCCATCTTGCAGTATGTCGACAACCGTAGATCTTCCTTGAACTTTCTTATTCTTTACTTCCTCTGAATTGTTCCACCTACGGTTCCTATTGCTTAGTCGCCAAGTCACACCTCTTAGCCATTGAGCATCTTTCCATTGTGACATAGCGACCACTGTCAGATAATCCATCCAATCATTAGATACCTTTTGACATTCCCACCAATTAATTCATCTAAGCTACTCTCTCCTCTGACGAGCCTGCCATATGTCACTTCCTAGTTTTCTCCGAGCCCACCTAGACCACCACTACAACTACCACATCATCAATCGCCATGTCGCAAGGGATAACCACCAAGCACCTTCTTATAGTGGTATATCAACAACCGTTAGATTGGCACAAACTTACTTGGTCTTTACCTCTTCATCCATCCGTGCTATGTGTCAGTCTATGACCAGCCACTAGATTCACCTAAGCATGACCTCATTCACCACATCAGTGCCACCATACCCACCACCTATTTTGGTTTGTTAGGCCTCAGCCTTTTGCCCAAACCTCCCCTTTGGCAAGCCGCTTTCTTGTCTTATCGACACCTTAGTTTCATCGACACCTTTTATGTCAATGAAACTGATGCCTTCGGTGAGTCCCTATAGTGATCCATCGAAGCCAATGTCTCATCGATGTTCATTTTGATGACACGCCACCTCTCTTCTGTTAGGTCCTGGAGACAACTGAGAGGGGGGGGGGTGAATCAGTTGTCTAATAAATTCAAACCAAAAACTAATTAACCAACTTAATGCTTAATACCAGTAAACCAGTTAAGTATGCCGGTAGACAGTGTTAACAGTAAATTGCTATACCGATAAGGATTAATGCATGAAACATAAACATAAAGTCATCCACAACACATAACACCAATATTTGTACGTGGAAACCCTACAAGGGGAAAAACTATGGTGGGAAACCTTACCCACAATCAAATGATACTATTGCAAATAGTAAGTGTACATAAATGGGGTCTGCACATGCAGAAAGACCAACAACCTAGAGCTCACTGTTCAATCACAAAATGGGAGTCACACTGACTACAGTTTGGATGGTTAAATCCAATAAGAATGTACTACACAAAATAGCATCTTCATATGCTAGATTCAGTACTGGTGTAATGTTGATATGCTTCTACAAAAACCTAGCTTCACCTTCAAATGATGTCTTCATGTATATCCCTACTTGATCTCGCATATACCTTCACTCAATTCTTTTTCGCATTCCACACTTGATCTTACAAATAAGATCTTACATTTATACCATACCCTAAGACCAATTTTAGTAGGTCGGCTCTACAAGATATTACAATAAAAACATTTTACAAATAATATAATATTCGATACAATAATTGATTAAACATGTTGGCTTAATGCATTTACATCAATAATAAATCATCTTCATAGGATGCCATGCTGATATGGAAAAGATAAACATGTCGTTGTAACCCAAGATAACCTCGACCTATTTGCCAGTAAAAGAAAATATGCAAATATGAATATACCAATGATTAATTCTTCAAAACAAAACATCCACACGATGTCTTCGATATTACCAAGTGTCTTCCATATCATTCCAGATACCGGTGAACAATATATCTTGTCGGTGAACCATATACCAGTAACTGTTGCACAGTTTACTTGTTTGCCGATGAATGTTGTTGGATCTCCAAAGTGCTTGTTTTTAGTAGGTATTGACACCAATGAAAAAACCATACTAAAATACCAACAATCTCCTCCTTTGGCATTGATGGCAACACAAGATGGAAAAACCATCGAAGTGCGAAAATAGAAATGCCAAATAAAAAAACCAACAATCTCCATTCTCCCCAAAAAGATAATGTGTTTTTCCATAGATATCTCTCCCCCTTTGACACCAATGCCAAAGTCAAGTTCATACAAAATACCAACCAGTTTTTACTATACCAACTACTCCCTCTGAGAAGTAGCTTCCTCATCAAATACCAGAATAAAAGATTTGTCTTTTTAATTCTGCCAGTTGATGACAATCATCAACTGTCTAAGTTTCTACCGGTGGTGGTATGACTCCATGCTGATCTCTGAGATACTCAAAAGTCTCCTTAGACAAAGGTCTTTTGAAAATATCTGCAAGCTGTTATTTAGTATTCCCATAAACCAGTTTTATCTCCTTTTCTTCAACTTTTTCCCTTAGAAAATTCAGTTTGATAGAAACATGTTTAGTTTTAGAATGTAATACCAAATTCTTAGATATATCAATTGCTGCAGTGTTATCACAATATATAGTAATGGGTTCCTTGCATTTTACCTTTATGTCTTTCAACATTTGCTTAACCCATAATACCTGTGTACAGTTAGTTGCTGCTACAACATATTCTGATTCTGCTGTTGATAAAGATGTACAACTTTGTTTCTTACTCAACCAAGAAACCAATCTCTTTCCAAGAAAGAATGCTCCTCCAGTGGTGCTCTTTCTATCATCCACATCTCCTGCCCAATTTACATCTGTGTATGCACATATGTCAAAATTTTCATCTTTAGGATACCATAATCCAAGATTTGTTGTGCCTTGTAAGTATCGGAAAATCCTTTTTACTTCTGATTTATGATTTTCCCTAGGATTACTCTAAAATTTAGAAATAATACATATTGCATTCATAATATCAGGCCTAGTTTGTGTCAAATACAATAAACCTCCTATCATAGATTTGTATCTAGTTGGATTAAGAGGTGTAGATTCATCCCTTTGAGATAATTTGTCATTTGTAGTTATAGGTGTGCTTAGCGGTTTAGAGTTATCCATCCCAAATTTCTTTAGTAATTCTTTCAAGTACTTGGATTGACTTAGAAATATACCTTTATCAGTCTGAGAAATCTACAAACCTAAAAAGAATTTTATTTCTCCAATCATAGACATTTCAAATTCTTGTTGCATTTCAATAGAAAATTCCTTACATAATCCATCTTCTCCTCCAAAGATTATATCATCAACAAATACTTCAATAATCAAGATGTCATCATTAGTTATTTTGTAATATAAATTGCTATTTGCATTTCCTTTAGTAAAACCAATCTTCAAAAGATACTTATCCAACCTTGCATACCAAGCTCTTGGGGCTTGTTTCAATCCATACAGAGCTTTTCTCATCCTGCAAACCATATCATTGTCATCTGTCAAAGAGAATCCATCAGGTTGTTCAATATATACTTCATCTTCAAGATCTCCATTCAAAAATGCACATTTAATATCCATTTGATAAACTTTGAAGTCCTTGTGAGCTGCAAAAGCCAAAAATAATCTAACTGCCTCAATTCTGGCTACCGGTGCAAAGGTTTCATTGTAATCAACTCCTTCTTTTTGAGAATATCCCTTACACACTAGTCTTGCTTTATTTCTAACAACCTTACCATCTTCATTAAGTTTGTTTATAAATACCCATTTGGTTCCAATTACATTTTTATCTTAAGGCCAGGGAACTAATGTCCAAGTATTATTTTTCTCAATTTGTCCTAATTCTTCTTCCATAGCTTTAATCCAAAATTTATCTTCACATTATTGTTAGGTCTCGGAGACAATTGAGAGGCGGGGGGGGGGGTGAATCAGTTGTCTAATAAATGCAAACCAAAAACTAATTAACCAACTTAATGCTTAATATCGGTAAACTAGTTAAGTATGTTGGTAGATAGTGTTAATAGTAAATTTCTATACCAGTAAGGATTAATGCATGAAACATAAATATAAAGTCATCCACAACACATAACACCAATATTTGTATGTGGAAACCCTGTAAGGGGAAAAACCATGGTGGGAAACCTCACCCACAATCAAATGATACTACTGCAGATAGTAAGTGTACATAAATGGGCTCTGCAGGTGCAGAAAGGCCAACAACCTAGAGCTCACTGCTCAATCACAAAATGGGAGTCACACTGACTACAGTTTGGATGGTTAAATCCAATAAGAATGTACTGCCCAAAATAGCATCTTCATATGTTGGATTCAGTACGAGTGTAATGCTGATATGCTTCTACAAAAACCTAACTTCACCTTCAAATGATGTCTTCATGTAAATCCATGCTTGATCTCGCATATATCTTCACTCAATTCTTTTTCACATTCCACACTTGATCTTACAAATAAGATCTTACATTTATACCATACCCTAAGACCAATTTTAGTAGGTCGGCTCTACAAGATATTACAATTAAAACATTTTACAAATAATATAATATCCGATGCAATAATTGATTAAACATGTCGGCTTAATGCATTTACATCAATAATAAATCATCTCCATATCATGCCATGCTAATCTGGAAAAGATAAACCTGCCGGTGTAACCCTAGATAACCTGGACCTATTTGCCGGTAAAAGCAAATATGCCAATATGAATATACCAATGATTAATTCTTCAAAACAAAGCGTCCACACAATGTCTTTGACATTACCAAGTGTCTTCCATATCATTCCAAGTACTGGTGAACAATATATCCTGCCGGTGAACCATATACCAGTAACTGTTGCACAATTTACTTGTTTGCCAGTGAATGTTGTTGGATCTCCAAAGTGCTTGTTTTCAGTAGGTGTTGACATCAATGACAAAACCATACCAAAATACCAACAATTTCTCCCTTTGGCATTGATGGCAACACAAGATGGAAAAACCATCAAAGTGCCAAAACAGAAATGCCAAATACAAAAACCAACAATCTCCATTTCTCCCCTTGGGAGTAACATGTGATTATCCAAAGATTATTTTCAATACCAATCCCTTAAATGCGTTTTTCAAAATCTCTCCCCAAAAAGATAATGTGTTTTTCCATAGATATCTCTCCCCCTTTGACATCAAATGCCAAAGTCAAGTTCATACCAAATACCAACCAATTTTTACTATACCAACTACTCCCCCTGAGAAGTAGCTTCCTCATCAAATACCAGAATAAAAGATTTGTCTTTTTAATTCTACCAGTTGATGACAATCATCAACTGTCTAAGTTTCTATCGGTGGTGGTATGACTCCAAGCTGATCTCTGAGATACTCAAAAGTCTCCTTAGGCAAAGGTCTTTTGAAAATATCTGCAAGTTGTTATTTAGTATTCACATAAACCAGTTTTATCTCCTTTTCTTCAACTTTTTCCCTTAGAAAATTCAGTTTGATAGAAACATGTTTAGTTTTAGAATGTAATACTGAATTCTTAGATATATCAATTGCTGCAGTGTTATCACAATATATAGTAATGGGTTCCTTGCATTTTACCTTTATGTCTTTCAACATTTGCTTAACCCATAATACGTGTGTACAGTTAGTTGCTGCTACAACATATTCTGATTCTGCTATTGATAAAGATGTACAACTCTGTTTCTTACCCAACCAAGAAACCAATCTCTTTCCAAGAAAGAATTCTCCTCCAGTGGTGCTCTTTCTATCATCCACATCTCCTGCCCAATTTACATCTGTGTATGCACATATGTCAAAATTTTCATCTTTAGGATACCATAATCCAAGATTTGTTGTGCCTTGTAAGTATCGGAAAATCCTTTTTACTGCTGATTTATGATTTTCCCTAGGATTACTCTAAAATTTAGAAATAATGCATATTGCATTCATAATATCAGGCCTAGTTTGTGTCAAATACAGTAAACCTCCTATCATAGATTTGTATCTAGTTGGATTAAGAGGTGTAGATTCATCCCTTTGAGATAATTTGTCATTTGTAGTTATAGGTGTGCTTAGCGGTTTAGAGTTCTCCATCCCAAATTTCTTTAGTAATTCTTTCAAGTACTTGGATTGACTTAGAAATATACCTTTATCAGTCTGAGAAATCTACAAACCTAAAAAGAATTTTATTTCTCCAATCATAGACATTTCAAATTCTTGTTGCATTTCAATAGAAAATTCCTTACATAATCCATCTTCTCCTCCAAAGATTATATCATCAACAAATACTTCAATAATCAAGATGTCATCATTAGTTATTTTGTAATATAAATTGCTATCTGCATTTCCTTTAGTAAAACCAATCTTCAAAAGATACTTATCCAACCTTGCATACCAAGCTCTTGGGGCTTGTTTCAATCCATACAGAGCTTTTATTATCCTGCAAACCATATCATTGTCATCTGTCAAAGAAAATCCATCAGGTTGTTCAATATATACTTCATCTTCAAGATCTCCATTCAAAAATGCACATTTAATATCCATTTGATAAACTTTGAAGTCCTTGTGAGCTGCAAAAGCCAAAAATAATCTAACTGCCTCAATTCTGGCTACCGGTGCAAAGGTTTCATTGTAATCAACTCCTTCTTTTTGAGAATATCCCTTACACACTAGTCTTGCTTTATTTCTAACAACCTTACCATCTTCATTAAGTTTGTTTATAAATACCCATTTGGTTCCAATTACATTTTTATCTTTAGGCCGGAGAACTAATGTCCAAGTATTATTTTTCTCAATTTGTCCGAATTCTTCTTCCATAGCTTTAATCCAAAATTTATCTTCACATTATTGTTAGGTCCCGGAGACAATTGAGAGGTGGGAGGGGGAGTGAATCAGTTGTCTAATAAATGCAAACCAAAAACTAATTAACCAACTTAATGTTTAATACCGGTAAACTAGTTAAGTATGTTGGTAGATAGTGTTAATAGTAAATTTCTATACCAGTAAGGATTAATGCATGAAAGATAAATATAAAGTCATCCACAACACATAACACCAATATTTCTATGTGGAAACCCTGTAAGGGGAAAAACCATGGTGGGAAACCTCACCCATAATCAAATGATACTACTGCAGATAGTAAGTGTACATAAATGGGGTCTGCAGGTGCAGAAAGGCCAACAACCTAGAGCTCACTGCTCAATCACAAAATGGGAGTCACATTGACTACAGTTTGGATGGTTAAATCCAATAAGAATGTACTGCCCAAAATAGCATCTTCATATGCTAGATTCAGTACCAGTGTAATGCTGGTATGCTTCTACAAAAACCTAGCTTCACCTTCAAATGATGTCTTCATGTAAATCCATGCTTGATCTCGCATATATCTTCACTCAATTCTTTTTCACATTCCACACTTGATCTTACAAATAAGATCTTACATTTATACCATACCCTAAGACCAATTTTAGTAGGTCGGCTCTACAAGATATTACAATTAAAACATTTTACAAATAATATAATATCTGATGCAATAATTGACTAAACATGTTGGCTTAATGCACTTACATCAATAATAAATCATCTCCATATCATGCCATGCTAATCTGGAAAAGATAAACCTGCCGGTGTAACCCTAGATAACCTGGACCTATTTGCCGGTAAAAGCAAATATGCAAATATGAATATACCAATGATTAATTCTTCAAAACAAAGCATCCACACAATGTCTTTGACATTACCAAGTGTCTTCCATATCATTCCAAGTACTGGTGAACAATATATCCTGTCGGTGAACCATATACCAGTAACTGTTGCACAATTTACTTGTTTGCCAGTGAATGTTGCTGGATCTCCAAAGTGCTTGTTTTTAGTAGGTGTTGACATCAATGACAAAACCATACCAAAATACCAACAATTTCTCCCTTTGGCATTGATGGCAACACAAGATGGAAAAACCATCAAAGTGCCAAAATAGAAATGCCAAATACAAAAACCAACAATCTCCATTTCTCCCCTTGGGAGTAACATGTGATTATCCAAAGATTATTTTCAATACCAATCCCTTAAATGCATTTTTCAAAATCTCTCCCCAAAAAGATAATGTGTTTTTCCATAGATATCTCTCCCCCTTTGACATCAAATGCCAAAGTCAAGTTCATACCAAATACCAACCAATTTTTACTATACCAACTACTCCCCCTGAGAAGTAGCTTCCTCATCAAATACCAGAATAAAAGATTTGTCTTTTTAATTCTACCAGTTGATGACAATCATTAATTGTCTAAGTTTCTATCGGTGGTGGTATGACTCCAAGCTGATCTCTGAGATACTCAAAAGTCTCCTTAGGGAAAGGTTTTGTGAAAATATCTGCAAGCTGTTCTTTAGTATTCACATAAACCAGTTTTATCTCCTTTTCTTCAACTTTTTCCCTTAGAAAATTCAATTTGATAGAAACATGTTTAGTTTTAGAATGTAATACCAGATTCTTAGATATATCAATTGCTGCAGTGTTATCACAATATATAGTAATGGGTTCCTTGCATTTTACCTTTATGTCTTTCAACATTTTCTTAAGCCATAATACTTATGTACAATTAGTTGCTGTTGCAACATATTTTGATTCTTCTATTAATAAAGATGTACAACTCTGTTTCTTACTCAGCCAAGAAACTAATCTCTTTCCAAGAAAGAATGCTCCTCCAGTGGTGCTCTTTCTATCATCCACATCTCCTGCCCAATTTGCATCTGTGTATGCACATATGTCAAAATTTTCATCTTTAGGATACCATAATCCAAGATTTGTTGTGCCTTGTAAGTACTGAAAAATCCGTTTTACTGTTGATTCATGATTTTCCCTAGGATTACTCTGAAATCTAGAAACAATACATACTGCATTCAAAATATCAGGCCTGGTTTGTGTCAAATACAGTAAACCTCCTATCATAGATTTGTATCTAGTTGGATTAACAGGGGTAGATTCATCCCTTTGAGATAATTTGTCATTTGTAGTCGTAGGTGTGCTTAGCGGTTTAGAGTTCTCTATCCTAGATTTCTTTAGTAATTCTTTCAAGTACTTGGATTAACTCAGAAATATACCTTTATCAGTCTAAGAAATCTGCAAACCTAAAAAGAGTTTTATTTCTCCAATCATAGATATTTCAAATTCTTGCTGCATTTCAATAGAAAATTCCTTACATAATCCATCTTCTCCTCCAAAGATTATATCATTAACAAATACTTCAATAATCAAGATGTCATCATTAGTTATTTTGTAATATAAATTGCTATCTGCATTTCCTTTAGTAAAACCAATCTTCAAAAGATACTTATCCAACCTTGCATACCAAGCTCTTGGGGCTTGTTTCAATCCATACAGAGCTTTTCTTAACTTGCAAACCATATCATTGTCATCTATCAAAGAAAATCCATCAGGTTGTTTAATATATACTTCTTCTTCAAGATCTCCATTCAAAAATGCACATTTAATATCCATTTGATAAACTTTGTAGTCCTTGTGAGCTGCAAAAGCCAAAAATAATCTAACTGCCTCAATTATGGCTACCGGTGCAAAGGTTTCATTGTAATCAACTCCTTCTTTCTGAGAATATCCCTTACACAATAGTCTTGCTTTATTTCTGACAACCTTACCATCTTCATTAAGTTTGTTTTTAAATACCCATCTGGTTCCAATTATATTTTTTATCTTTAGGCCGGGGAACTAATGTCCAAGTATTATTTTTCTCAATTTGTCCTAATTCTTCTTCCATAGCTTTAATCCAAAATTTATCTTCACATGCCTCATTGATAGATGATGGTTCAATTTGAGAAATAAGACATACCTCTTCATTTTTCAATCTTCCTCTTGTCATAACTCCCTTAAATTTATTTCCAATTATTTGATCTTCACAATGATTCTATCTTACATACTGGGGTGTCTTAGTTTGCTATTGTTCTTCAATTACTGTGGAATATTCTGATGATACCAGGGTAACTGGATCTTCATTCTGTACCAGTGGATTCAGTATAGGTTCATTTGTCACAATTTCTATTGCCGGTTCAAAGTCTATATACCTTGAAGTTCCTCTGAATTGTTCATCAATCTTTACATTTGTACTCTCAACAATTTTCTGCAATCTTTTGTTAAAACATCTATATGCCTTGCTCTTAGATGAATAACCAAGAAATATTCCTTCATCACTTCTAGGATCAAATTTGCCAATATACTCATCTCTTCTAATATAACAGTTTATGTGAATTTTGTTGAATGTATAGACAACAGTGCTAACTGCCTCTCTCCAATACACATGTGGTAGATTTGGTTCTGATAGTATACTTCTAGCTACATCCAAGATAGTTCTATTTTTTCTTTCAACAACTTCATTCTGCTGTGGTGTCCGAGGTGCTGATAACTGTCTTCTGATTCCATTCACTTCACAGAATGTATTAAAGTCCTTAGATGTGAACTCTCCTCCTTGATCTGATCTTAAACATTTGATTTTCTTACCGGTTTCATTTTCAACCATTGCTTTAAATAGTTTGAACTTTCCAAGTGGTTCTGATTTCTCTCTGAGAAAAGTAACCCAACACTTTCTAGAATAATCATCAATAATTAGCATGAAATATCTATCACCTTGCAAGCTTCTAGTTCTAGCTAGACCACATAAATCAGTGTGAATTAAATCAAGAGCATTATTGGATTTTTCTAGAATACTTTTGAAACTAGCTCTAACTTGTTTTCCAAATTGACATTCCTTACAAATTGTATTATGAGGTTTCACATTTTTAGGTAGATCTCTAACTACCTTAGAAGTACTGATTTTTACCATGCAATCAAAATTTACATGACATAGTCTCTTATGCCACAACCAACTTTCATCTATATGTTCAATTAAGCATGCCTTTTCACTATTATTCAAATGAAAGATATTGCCTCTAGTCTGATTACCAGTTGCAATTTCCAAACCAGTTCTATTCATGATTTTGCATTTTCCATTTTTAAATTGTAACTAAAATCCCTTCTCAACTAATTGACCAACACTTAAAATATTATGCTTTAATCCTTCAACATAGTAGACATTGTCAGTGTTATGCTTACCATCAAGAGATATTGAACCCTTACCTTTGATTGAACAGGCTTTGTCATCTCCAAATCTTACTAAACCTCCATTGTATTCTTGAAAGTTCAAGAATTTACCTTTGTCTCCACTCATGTGATGTGAGCATCCTGAGTCAGTGATCCATTCATCCTTTGCTTCAACTTTAGCTGCTAGGGCTTGTTCTACTGGTTGAGCAGTAGGTGCCAGTTGATCTTTTGTTATAGCAACAAAAACCCATCCATTGTCTGCTAGATCCTCATCAGAATCATTAGTCACACCTTCATCAGTAATGTAACAAGATTTATCTTTGTTCTTCTTAAACATGTATCTCTGATATTCAGGATTAGGCTTGTATGTTCTTCTAGCTTCTTCTCTTAGTCTAGCATGTCTATCAGGGCATTTTGAAGCCATATGACCAATCTTATTGCAGTTAAAACATTTAAAGGGTGCTTTACCTTCATACTTACTTCCAATTGGACCTTTTGGCATTTTCCTTGCAAATAGTGCTTCAAGTTCTCTTGCATAAAAGGCTCTCCAGTCTGATTTGTCAAATGATGGAGCGGATGATGTTGATGCTTTAAAGGCTAAATCAGTTTTTATAGTAGCAACAGGACCAAATTTCTCAATTTCAAAGGCTGAAAATTTTCCAATCAATGTATCCCTAGTTACTAATGTATTAGGCATTGTTCTCAACTCATTTATAGCAGTAACCTTCATTTTATATGCCGGTGGCAAACCTCTTAAGATTTTTGAAACAATTTCATCCTCACTCAAGGTTCCTCCACAACATTTAATACCCAAAACAATTTCATTTACTCTTTCCATAAAAGCATAAATCCTTTCATCTTCTTCCATTTTCAAATGTTCATACCTGACTCAGAAGCTTTCAAGTTTTGCAATCTTGACTGTGGAATCTCCTTCATTCAGTGTTTCCAAATGATCCCAAATAGCTTTAGTAGTAGACCTATCTGATAATCCCATGATTTGTTGATCTGATAATGCACTCAAAAGTGCTTCTCTTGCTTTGCAGTCATTTTCTTCATCTTTAGCTAAGGTAGTTGGAGCAGTCTGACCAACTATAGTAGTAGTATAACCATTCTTAGTAACTTCCCAGATGTCTTTACCAATGCAATTCAGATGTGTCTCCATTCTGATCTTCCATATGTGTATTGGAGAGAGGCAGTTAGCACTGTTGTCTATACATTTAACAAAGTTCACATCAAAGGTGAAACCAGTAAGACCCCTCATGAACTATGGTTTGGTAATACGCAGTAATATAACCATTCTTAGTAACTTCCCAAATGTCTTTACCAATGCAATTTAGATGTGTCTCCATTCTAATCTTCCATATGTGTATTGGAGAGAGGCAGTTAGCACTATTGTCTATACATTCAACAAAGTTCACATCAAAGGTGAAACCGGTAAGACCCCTCATGAACTATGGTTTGGTAATACTCCTAGTCTTAAGTATTTCAGAATTTTTGGAAGGAAATGTTATATTAGAAGAGATGAGTATATTGGCAAATTTGATTTCTATCTTGTGTTGCCATCAATGACAAAACCATACCAAAATACCAACATCTTCCTCATGTTACCACTGGACCTTCCACCTCATCAGCTGCATATCACCATGCGGCACATCATGATTTGCTCAGAGTCCACCTTGATGCCACCTATCGCAATAGTATTCATTCTGAGCACTTCACAATCATGGTAAAATGACAGTCATGGTTAGCCCCATAATTTCACCCCACTGTTGATCGGCTTCAAATATGTCATTGGATTTCAGTGATCTGCTCGATCATTAGCCTCTCCTGAGCGGCTCTCTCTTGTGCCATGGCATCACCACTCGTCTACCACTTATCTTCCACCTCATCAGTTGCCAAGTTGCGGCTATTAAAAGTCAAGTACCTTCACATGGTAGTATAGCGATAGTCGTTCGATCGGCTCAAACCTGCTCGATCCTTAACTTGAACCGCTCACTCCATTTCGGCACGTTCTTTGTCACCAAGTCATGGTGATATCTGGTGAGCATCTTTATGTCATGGCATAGTGACAACAATTGGATCTTTTGTGATCACCATTGATCTTCCTAACTTTCTCACTGGTTATTTTGCCTTTTCATTGCAAAATTTGAGTGCTTTGAGATGTGCATGGGGGCCGACCACTTTTGAGCTTCTACTTGCCAAAATCCCATAAGATTTTACACTTAATATGTATGGGGCTTTGCCTTTAAATACTGAAATGCTCCTTCCCATGGTCAATGTGGGATAAATGAACCATGCCTGGGCCTTTCCATCAGGTCATCGGGACCTCTCCAAACATGTTGTCCTGATGGCCAGTGGCATCTTTTCGCGCTCCGCACCTCTTATCTAGTCATTGGTGTAGCATGAAAAAGCCTCTATCGATACCCAATAGCACTGGCAACTGAAATTGCTTCCTTGGACTATGAAGAGAGGATGGGTCTGGTCTGGGCTCAGGCTATACACCTGCCATTGCATTGTTTATAAAACTTCGATGCCTCCCCAAATGCCTACAGATCTTTATTTGCCTAAACTACTTGCATTAACTATTGGCCATGGTTCACCGCTAGTGGTTTGTCGCTAAGTTGTAGGTGATAACCATAGAGCACTTTTATGTTGTGGTATAGCGACAACCGCAAGATCTAAAGAAACTTGCTCGATCTTTAGGAAACCTGACAGATACATAAGATAAGGCATAGGGCTTAGGAAAAATTAAAATTTTATTAGAACTTGCGTAGGCCTAGACTTAAAAGGGGGCCCCTCTTGACAATGCACAGAACTTTCCACTTAAGTGGAAAAAGGCAACAAGCAAAGGCCTTTAAAAAAAGAAAGGGGAATTTTGAACCATGAACTTTGAACCACTTTGCAAATGGTTCAAAACTGACAACGCATTCATACTTGCTTATTAAAAAACATTACAAAGCCATGACTCACGCAAGAGAAATGGTTGAACCTTGAACCTTGAACCAAAAAGGTTCAAGTGTTCAAGTTCAATATGAATTACAATAATGTGCTACAAAGGTTTAATTTTTTCTAAATTTTTTCATTAAAAAAGCAAAAACCCTAAACCCTCAAGATTTTATAGGTCCCAATAGGATGAAACTACACACACATTCATAGGCTTGTCCTACTCAAGATTAGTAATTGCCTCAATACCTATCCTACAAAATCCTATGACACCCTGCTCCTAAGGGCATATGATTTGATTCATTTATGGTTATTAGAAATAGGTCCAAGCATTCATTTTGAGATTAGGCTCCATTTTCTTATACCTCCTTTTGAAACCTACCCCTTAGGCTTGTAGCCCTATTTGGTGATACAGTGGATCTTAACTCCAAAATGTTCCACATACCCACACAAACAAATTACCATTTCAAACACCCTTTTGGGAGTTGCACTGATCCCCAAAATGGTTGACCAATTTTGCAATTACAAGGTCTGATCCCATTAGGGGCAAGGAGACCTAATAGAAGCAATTAGCCTTATTTTCCAAAGGAACTACCCCCCATTGAACCCAAACTCGAAAACCAACTCTATGGGCATATTGGGGATGGTGAGTAACCTTTAATTCCAAGGTTGCACACCTATAATCCACCGCTATGACAACTTATATTGATTGTTGTAAAACTTGTCCTAGGTAGTCACATAGAGATGTCTATCTAATTTTGCTCCTTTCTCCTCACAACCAAGTTTACCTTGCAACAAAGCATGAAAAATATAATGTATAGAGGCTTATCCTTCATCCCTACAAAGGAATATTCTTCTAATGGGAGAGGATGCAAGATAAGGCCATTTTTGTTCAAAACCCTCTCCAAACCCTCAATTTTTGGGTTACAGTCAGAAGAATGGAAGGTTCCAGTCAGAAGAATGGAGGGTTCTCTCTAGTACAGAATATTTATGACCTCAAAACACCACCAAAAGAAATCTATTTCATCTCTCTATGTACTACATGTAGGGTGGGATCCAAATCAATCCGTATAGGCATGTACAACTTCTGCAAACTCATAATTTCTTGGAAAATTGTAGTATTTTGTGTATTATTGCTTCACAAACTCCAATTACAATAGTAGAAACCTTGGGAATCATGTCCAAAAGGCTTATATAACTCTCCAATGGTTTCCCACTAAATTTGGAGTAGGTTGGAGCCATTAAAAGTCTTCCCCCAATCGAGTTTCAAAAAGTTGTAGTTTTGCACTCAAAAGTTGCATTTTACAAAAGTTGCAATTTTGCAATTTTGCACAAAATGTCATATTGGCTAAGGTTGGAATCCACATACATGGATCAACCAAAAACTCATAAAAAAATGTCTAAAACCTATCAAACACAAATCTAAACCATCTACTACCCCTATTGACCATATTGTCCCAGTTGGCTTCTCAAATTGCCTAATTGTTGACATGGGCTCACATGGTGGGGTTTATTGCATACAGGAAACACAAGACACACTAAGACACCCTAATGATCCTAGTCGTCATCCTTAGGGTCATGAGTATCTTGTTGATGAGGTGCTCCTGCACCAAAAACTACTGGCAAGGTAAAGTAAGCAAGCAAAAGAAGTGAAGGATGTGAACTGGTATACATAAAGAAGTTGAATGTTGCCAATAAATGTACTAAGTAGTTGGACCAACATGTTTGATGGAAGGACAAGTTGATCCACCAATAGAGAAAAGGTCAACAAGTATGAAGGTCCACCAATGAAGTAAAGTTATACTGGTAAGGTGAGTTGAACTAGTAGTCAATCTTGGTCGGTGAAGGATGTCAAACCGACATAGAAAACCAATCATAGGTCGATGTCAACAAGGATGACAGGTGGAAACAAAGAGGTGATCACGCAAAGGTTGGTGAAATATTCATTGATGTAATAGTTAGCAAGTAGGTCAACTTTAATGAAGAACCCACAAAGAATGGGAGGATGGCAGAATGTTGCAGCTCTGGTGTAGGATCACCTAAGGGTGAACAAATACCCTTCAAAGTTTTGCAAATTTTCATTTTTTTTGGCTAAGGACTGCATTTCAAGCTTAGAGCAGCTTGGAGAAATTTTTGTCTTCTTTTTATAAATATTCCCTTGACCACTAGCAGGGGAGCCCACCATCGATGATCGGCATGACTTGTTTGAGCTACATCGTGGACTTGAGAGAAAAGTGACTACTGGAGGTCATCAATGAAACCACCTTAAGTTTACTCAACGTCGATGAAACTAACCCATCGATGGAACTTGTTCAAGGCTCACTGTGGCCTTAGTTTTCTCGATGTCGATAAAATTGGCCTAAGTTTGCTCGATGTCGATAAAACCGAGTCATCAATGGAACATTTCTAGGGCTCATCGTGGCCTAAGTTTGTTCGATGCCACTCTTCGAAAGCCAAGTGTTTCTATTGCGCTGAATCAATGACCCAATCGAGGTTTAAGGACGGTTGCTACAGGCAATTAATTGTGATGAGAGTGCACCTCATTCATTCAGGAATGATGCACAACATGTGCAGAAGCTATAAGACCCAATGGGCATTTTGTAAAGGGTTCGGTTGAATTTTGGAGTTTTCCATAAGATAATTTTTCTGTGAATAATAAATAAAAAGATCATTTCCTGGTTTTGTCTCTGTTGTTAATTTTGGTTTAAATTTTTAGATGGTGATGTAGATAGTGTAGAATTTTCTTTCCTGCATTATGTGAGTTTTAATTCTATAATCATGCCAATTTTGACTCTGTAGATAGCATTGTTGTTCTGTTTTCTTGTTTTTCCTGTTGGTGACAAGTAATTGCAGTCATGGCTCTATCTTGAAGCTCCATCGTGGGATCCTCATGACCATTGGAAGTTGTCAATAATATCTAGACATGTACTATAGGGTTCCATTGATAGGATTTTAGGGAATGGCGATGACCGTTTCAGCAAACTGGCCCTAGGCGAGCTTAATGATAGCTCGGCTAGGTACCAGTGACTAAGGAAAATCATAAGTAGGTTTGTTTGGGAGTCTAGGCTATTAGCCTTAGAACAAGGGAGATGGGATCAAATGGAGAGAAGATCCTAGGATGATTGAGAAATAACTCGAGATGAGTTGTAAGATTAAACTATGGCAGAGCAACCCTACAAGGTGTCTGATGAGCTGGTGAATTTACGAAAGTGAATTCATGAGGAGTGAGGAACAAACCTTGATAGTGAGGTCCTAGAGTAGATTAGGGGAATAGATAAGAGTATTCCTAGACTAGGCTAGGAGAAAAGGCCTTGGAGTGAGTCAAGATGACTCAAGCAACTAGGAGCCTCCCTATTTGATTGGTATCAAAGCTAATAAGATTTGGGCTAGGTGAGTAGATGTCCTTAGTGGAATCTGTAGGAGACAATAGAATGGTGACCAAGGCAGAATTGGCAAAGAAAGCGGATGATCAGGAGGAAGAGAATAGACTCCTGAAGGAGAAGTCGCTAGAATTGGAAAGTAAGCTTGGTGAGGTTGAAACCAAGACATATGAAGTGTTGGTAAAGGTTGAAGGAGTAGAAGGGAAGGGTACAGAAGTGTTATAGACAGACAAAGTACCTAAACCTGATCCTATCCTAGAACAAGAACCTTTCCTAAAGGCATTGAAGGCCTTAAGTGGTAAATCACTAGAAGGATTGCCATTGTTCACTAGTAAGATGGAGGCAGAAGTGGTCTTAGAATGGATAGAAGGCATGGAGAACCATTTTGAATGTGAAGACATAACTGAAGCCCAAAGAGTTAAAGTGGCCAAGTCAAGGATGAGAGGAGATACTCTCAATGGTGGAAATTTGTGTAAGATGAGAGAAAGAAAATGGGCAAAGCACCCATCTCTTCTTGGAAAGGGATGTTAGTCAAAATCAAATAAGTCTATCTCCTTGATGACTATGAAGTGCAAATTCATAGGAAGAGACAAAACTTAGGACAAAAAGACCTTGATGTTAGTAGTTATACAGAGAAATTCCATAAACTTAGCCTTAGATCTCATGCAGTGGAAGAAGAGAGTCTCAAAGTTGCTAGGTACCTAAATGGTCTATGGTGGAACATCCAAGAAGAAATCAGTCTAATGAGCCCAAAGATAGTTCATCAAACTGATCAACTTTCCCTTAAAGTGGAAGAAAAACTAAAAAGAAGACAACACTCAAGTAGCAATAGGGTCAGAGGTAGAGGAAAAGACAATAGAGGCCATAGGGGAGGCTTTGGAGGAAAATTTTCTGAACAAAGAACACAAGGTGAGTCTAAACTCACTGAGCAACAAGAGAGTGACACTAGTAAAGGAGGATTCAATAGAGGAAGGGGGTCAAACAATGGTTTTAGAGGAAGATCTAGTGGACAAGGTAGAGGTTCCCTATATTTTGCAACAATGAAGTGTTACCATTGTAACCAACTTGGTCATCCAACATATAGGTGGAAGAAGAGAGTCTCAAAGTTGCTAGGTACCTAAATGGTCTATGGTGGAACATCCAAGAAGAAATCAATCTAATGAGCCCAAAGATAGTTCATCAAACCGATCAACTCTCCCTTAAAGTGGAAGAAAAACTGAAAAGAAGATGTCACTCAAGTAGCAATAGGGGCAGAGGTAGAGGAAAAGACAATAGAGGCCATAGGGGAGGCTTTGGAGGAAAAATTTCTGAACAAAGAATACAAGGTGAATCTAAACTCACTAAGCAGCAAGAGAGTCATACTAGTAAAGGAGGATTCAATAGAGGAAGGGGGTCAAACAATGGTTTTAGAGGAAGATCTAGTGGACAAGGTAGAGGTTCCCTATATTTTGCAATAATGAAGTGTTACCATTGTAACCAACTTGGTCATCCAACATATAGGTGTCCAGAGAAGGGTTCATCATCACAAGGTAGTGAAAGGAGATTGAGCTATCTTCAAGAAGAGTCTTCAAGCAGCAAGACTTTAGAGGTTCCCTTAGAATAAAAGGTAGGTGACAACTTGATGATAAGGAGAACTTTGATCAAAGAATTGGTCAGAGAAGATCCTAGCCAAAGAAGATCCTTATTCATGATTAAATGCAAGATTATGGACAAGGTTTGCAAAGTGATCATTGATTCAGGGTCAACGTACAACATTGTATCAGAAGAGGAAGTGAGTAAGCTCAAATTGCAAAGGATACCTCACAACAACCCATATAGAGTCACTTGGTTGAACAAAGGCTAACATGTCCTAGTTAATGAGTAAGCATGGGTGGATTTCACCATTGGGAGGTATAAGGACAAGGTGTTATGTGATGTCCTACCCATGGATGCATGCCATCTTCTATTGTGAAGACCATGGAAATTTGATAGACAAGCTATTCATGATGGAGACAAGAATGCATAATCATTCAAGAAATATGGACTCACATTCAAGATTCAATCTATCCTTGAAGAAGGTGAAAAGAGGGCAGCAGGTCCTAATGTTCTTTTGGTGAGTGAAAAACAATTCTTGAACACACTTGAGGAAGATGAAGGTATAGGGTTTGCATTAGTAGTGAAGCCTAAGGAGGAAGACAAGAAAGAGCAGATAGATTTTCCAATAGAGGTCCAAGACCTATTGAAGAAGTTCAAAGGCATAGTGAGTGATGGACAACTAGCCACCTTACCTCCTAAAAGAACCATAAGCCATCAAATAGACTTCATTCTCGGAGAATCCTTACCTAACAAGATGGCTTATAAAATGACTCCCCAACAAAATGTTGAGATTATCCCTTGTGTTGTCCCTACCGTGTTAGCCCCAAAGAAAGGTGGTACTTGGAGATTGTGTACTAATTCTAGAGCTATAAATAGGATAACCATCAGATATAGGTTTCTAATTCCTAGAATAGAAGACCTAATGGATTTTTTAGGGGAGGCCAAGTACTTTACCAAGATTGACCTTAAAAGTGGATACCACCAAATTAGGATTAAGGAGGGTGATGAGTGGAAAAGTGCATTTAAGACTATAGAGGATCTTTATGAATGACTTGTAATGCCATTTGTCTTATCCAATGATCCAAACACTTTCATGAGAATAGGTAAATTTGTGGTGGTATATCTAGATGATATTCTCATTTTTAGTAGGGATAGGGTAGATCATGCTAATCATTTGCAAGATGTGCGACAAAGATTGTATGATGAAAAGCTAACCAAGAACTTGGATAATTGTGAATTTGTTAAGCAAGAGTTGGTTTACCTTGGGTTTGTGTTGTCTCAAGGAAACCTCAAGATGGAACCCAACAAGGTTGAAGCCATTGTAAATTGGCCTACTCCTAAGTCAGCAACAGAGGTGAGAAGCTTCCATGGACTAGCTCAGTACTACAGAAAGTTCATTAGGCAATTTAGTGCTATATGCGCACCAATGTTAGACACCATTAGAGGTGGAATGAAGGAAAAGTTTCAGTGGAGTGAACAAGCAAATAGAGGATTTTAAACCTTGAAGGAGAAGATAGCTATTCAACCAGTGTTGGTATTACCTAGTTTTGAGACACTTTTCATAGTGGAATGTGATGCAAGAAATGTTGTAGTAGGTTTTGTCCTAAGCCAAGAAGAAAAACCAGTAGCTTTCCATAGTGAGAAGCTAAGTGATGCAAAGAGGAAATACTCATCTTATGACTTGGAGTTATATGCTTTAGTGTAGGCTTTGAGGAAGTAGAGACATTATATCCTTCCTAAGGAATTTGTAGTCTATACAAACAATCAAGCATTGATCTTTCAAAACTCACAAGACAAACATAGTCATAAACACATGAAATGGGTGGAGTACATGCAATCCTACACATTCACAATCAAGCACAAGAAAGGATAGTTAAACCGAGTTGTTGATGCATTAAATAGGAGACTTTTGACAGTCCAAGAGATCTAATTGAGGAGCATAGGAGTTGATAGTCTAGAGACCTATACCCAGAGGATGAAGATTTCTCAAATGCCTACAAGTGTGTAAGGAGTATCAAAATCACTTCCATAGTGATTATTCTAAATTTACTTTACAAGATGGACTATTGTTTAGAGGTGGACAACTTTGTGTGCCTAGAGGCTTAATGAGAGAAAATCTCATTCAAGAGAAGCATAATGGTAGCCTTTGTGGATATTTTGGAGTCAATAAGACTCAAGAGTTGGTTCAGAGGTAGTACTATTGGCCAAGGTTGAATCAAGATGTGAAAAAGTATGTAGAGACTTGCATAGTTTGCCAAAAGGCCAAGGGTACTTCTTCAAATGCCAGTTTATACCAACCTCTTCCCATACCAAATAGACCTTGGGAGTATATTAGTATGGACTTTGTAGTGGGGTTTCCAAGGACAAAGTAGGGATTTGATAGAATTTATGTCATAGTGCACAGGTTTAGCAAAATGGTCCACTTTGTACCTTGCAAGGCCACTCATGATGCATGCCATATTGCTCAGTTGTTCTTTAAGGAAGTAATTAGGATATATGGATTGGCCATGAGTATTGTTTCAGACAGGGACTCAAAGTTTATGAGTAATTTTTGGAAGACACTTTGGCAAAAACTTGGCACCAACCTATCTTTTGGGTCTGCATACCATCCCCAAATAGATGGACAGACTGAGGTGGTAAATAGGAGCTTAGGAAATATTTTGAGGTGCCTTACCAAATAATATGGTTAGACACGGGATCAAATGTTTTCTTAAGTTGAATATGCTTACAATGAAACAATAAATAGGACCAACATCAAGAGCTCTTTTGAAGTGGTCTATGGTGTTCACCCAAGGGGTATTTTGGAGTTGAGAGACTTAGGTAGTACAACAGAAAGAAGTGGATATGAAAAAGACTTTTCTCAATGAATGAAAGAAGTACATGAATTAGTCAAGCAAGCCTTGAAGGATAACACAACTAAGATCAAACAAAAGGTTGATGAGAGAAGGAAGAACCTCCAATTTCAAGTGGGAGATCTTGTCATGGTGCAGCTAAACAAAGCAAGGCTATAGCAAGGAGTGCCTAACAAGTTGCAAATGAGAAGGTTGGGTCCATGTGCCATTCTAGCCAAGTATGGAGAAAATGCATACATGGTGGACCTACCTAGTGACATAGGATTGTCATCGATTTTCAACATAGCAGACTAAGTTGCATATAAAAGACCAATTCAAGGTTCAGATTGTAGTCACTCAGAGGTACCAGATGAAGTGAACAACCTTTAACTACCAGGAAAATCAAATCCAAAGGCTGAGAAAGTGTTGAGTTCAAGGATCACCGAGAAGACAAGGCATCAAATCTATTGGGAGCACCTAATCAAATGGCAGGGTATGGATGACGTAGAAGCTACATGGGTGCCTAAAAAAGAATTCCAAAATTTGGGCATTGGTCAGAAACTAATCCCAAAATAGGTGACTTAACTTTCTTTTTTTTGGGAGTATGGTGTAGGAGAACCAAAGGGTGAACAAATACCCTTTGAAGTTTTACAAATTTTAAATTGTTTTTGGCCAAGGACTACATTTCAAGATTAGAGCAGCTCGGAGCACTTTTTGTCTTCCTTTTGTAAATATTCCCTTAACCACCAGTAGTGGAACCCACCATCGCTGATTAGCATGACTTGTTCAAGCTACCATGCAGACCCGAGAGAAAAGTGACTACTGGAGGTCATCGATGAAACCACCTTAAGTTTGCTCGACATTGATGAAACTGACCCATCGATGGAAATTGTTTGGGACTCACTATGGCCTTAGTTTTCTTGATGTCAATAAAAGAAGCCTACATTTTCTTGATGTCGATAAAACCAAGCCGTCAATGGAATATTTTCGGGGCTCGTTGTAGCCTAAGTTTATTCGATGCCACTCTTCGGAAGCCAAGTGTTTCTGTTGCGCTGACCCAATGACCCGATGAAGGTTGAAGGACAGTTATTGCATGCAACTAATTGTGTAAAGAGTGCATCTCATCCATTTAGGGATGATGCACAACATGTGAAGAAGCTATAAGACCCAATGGGAATTCTGTAAAGGGTTCGATTGGATTTTGGAGTATTCCATAACATAGTTTTTCTATGAATAATAAATAAAAATATCATTTCCTCGTTTTCTCTTTGTTGTTAATTTTGGCTTAAATTTTTAGATGGTGATATAGATAGTGTAGAAGTTTCTTTCCTACATTGTGTGAGTTTCAATTCTGTAATCATGCCAAGTTCATCTCTGTAGATAGCGTTGTCATTCTATTTTCTTGTTTTTCCTATTGGTGACAAGTAATTGTAGCCATGGCTCTATCTTGAAGCTCCATTGTGGGAACCTCGCGACCATTGGAAGTTGACAAGAAGAGACAAACATGTACTATAGGGTTCCATTGATAGGATTCTAGGGAATGGTGATGGCTATTTTAGTAGACTGGCCCTAGGCGAGCTTGATGATAGCCTGACTAGGCACCAGTGACTAAGGAAAATCATAAGCAAGGTTGTTTGGGATTATAGGCTATTAGCCTCAGAACAGAGGAGATGGGATCAAATGGAGAGAAGATCCTAGGATGATTGAGAAACAACTCGAGAGGAGTTGTAAGATTAAACTATGGTAGAGCAACCTTGCAAGGTGTCTGATGAGATGATGAATTTGTGAAAGTGAATTCATGAGGAGTGAGGAACAAACCTTGATAGTGAGGTCCTAGAGTAGATTAGGGGAATAGAGAAGAGTATTCTTGGACTAGGCTAGGAGAAAAGGCCTTGGAGTGAGTCAAGCTGACTCGAGAAACTAGGAGCCTCCCTATCAGGCTCAAGGAAAACAAGGTGGCAAGATGACTGAACTGACCCTACAAGAAGATCTGATCTTTGTACTCACTTGCCGAGGGAAACAACCAAGCCATTGATGGTGTTTGATAGAGAAACATAGGAAAGCATGTCATAGACATCCTACAATAGAAAACACACATTGAAAAGCTAGATGATGGTGGTGTTGTTGGGTGTGATGCAAATCACCATGCTAAAAAAGTAGATCGGATCAAATCTAATATGGATCGAGTTGGTGAAGATTAAACCTAACACAACACCATTTGTATGCTTCTTTGGCAGGAACCCTAAAATATAAATATGTCAGCATGAGACTAAACTCACTTGATGCTTGATACAAGGTGTGAGAGAAGAGAGTATGAGAAAGAAAGATAATCTACCTTAGAGTTATTTTGTTAGGGAGTTACAATGTGTGTTAGTAAGCTGAACCAGTGAGAGGCTCTAACTAGTAGAGACAGAGTAACTGGTAAACTGTTATAGTCTAAATAGTCAACCATACCGATGAGGAGTGATTGGTTAGGAAGGCATCCAAGAGTGACACTGTGAAGTGTGAGGCTGAGAGAGAGAGAAGAAAGGCTTGAAGTAACCGGTGAGTGGTCACAAAGAGTAATCTGATAACTGGTAGTGTGAGAACTAGTGAAGAAGAGGAATTTGTTAACCGATAGAAATCCATTGATCAAGTGGTGCAGAACTCATTTGTAACCAAGTTCTTTCATTGTATCAAAATTGTATTTCATTATATAAAACCGATTTGGAGCTTGGTGTAGGGGTTGGTGCTCCTTGGTTTGGTGCCCTAAATTATTATAATCTGATTATTTAATTGTGAAGCTAGATTGGAGCACTAGACTCTAGCAGCATTTCTCACCGAGGTTTTTCTCATATTGGATTTTCCTTGTACATCTGGTGTTGTGGGTTATGCATTTGTGTGTTTGCCTTTTTTATATCCACTCTTATCTTACCGGTTTGTTTGTTTAGTGTTTAGATTGATAATTGGTATTCCAAACTTGGTTTAAAAGAAAAAGAATTTAGGAACCACTGATTCACCCTGTTGATTTTATGGTAGTGCTTGTTAACATCAGATTTGTTGCCTTCCCAACCATAGACAATAAGCTCTTATCGTCACCCTCGAGCACACTACATGACCTTCATGTATTTGAATTCATATCTATTGATGCAATCATGACCTTGCATATATATAAATCAATACCTCCTAATAGACCTCAAGTTGGCCATATACTTTAGGCACCAAGGATAGGGTTAGACCTATATATTACAAGTTACATATGAGTCTTCCTTAGTTACAAGTTACATTTAACTTAATCACAAGTTACACATTAGTGGTTCACCCAAATAGGGCTTGCCCTAAATTAGACTCATACAACTGAGATATCCAAATGCCAAGGCTGAAAAGTCACTTGGCATTTTGTGCACTAGGTTGGCCCTAGAAGGGATCCAACCTAGCTACACAACAACACTCCCTCTTAGCTAGGGAGGATTCCTTTTGAATAACCAAGTCACATAGTGACTACCACCATGGCTACTCCCATGAATAATACATTCACCATAGCTACTCCTAGAGGGTGAACAAGCACATCATGGAATTTCTTCCATGATACCCACCATACCTACTTGCAGAGTGTGGAAGAGGGATTTCACCTAAACCTTCTCTCAGAGAAGGGTGCACTACCACCATGCCTACTCACAGAGGGTGGAATGAGGGCTCTAACCTCAGACTTATCCTAGAGAAGAATGCATATCCACCATGCCTACTCACAAAGGGTGGGTCCACCATAACTACTTGCAGAGGGTGGAATGAGGGCATTAACCTTAGACTTCTACCAAAGAAGAATGAATCAACAAGGAATTGCACCTTGAACTTCTCCCTCATAGAGAAAAACTCATTAACAAGGGATTACACCTCTATCTTCTCCCTCACAAAGAACTCATTAACAAGGGCTTTCACCTCAAATTTCTCCATCACCGATAAAGATGCATTAAGCAAATCTTCATGATGACATGGCTTCCTCTGAAGATGGAATGTCAAGCTTCCTCTGAAGCTCAAATGTAGAGCTCCCTCTAAAGTTGAAATGTCAAACTTCCTCTGAATCATATATCAACCTTATAATCTCTTCGTCCAAGGTTACTTCTGATGATATTCTAGACTCCCTCTGAATGTTGATTCTTCCTCTGCAAAGAAATGCAAGCAATCTTCCTTCCTTGAATGCAATCTCTTATTCATCCTAAAAGCATTTCAGAGAGAGATAATGATAGTTAGGGGAAATGTCAATACATGATTCACTATTCAATGATGTAGCATTACTCAAACATAAAGAGTACTTATTTTTTAAAATTTTTCTCAGTAATGTAATTTCCATTCACTTGAACTGATCACATCAAAGTACCTAGTGATGATCTAATGGTTGCATAGCCTTTGGACTTTTCTATCACTCATAATATGTCCACAATATCTACTCTGATCATAGCTTAAACATAATCTAAAGAGCCACCTTTAATACCATCCACAAAAAAATGATAGACCAACCACATAAATGTGACAAAAATCCACTTGTAGTATGGTGTGCCAGAATGCTAATTTGTAGTGCCCATCCTAGAACAAACTTCAGATGATCTTCAAGAGCAACATAAGTAAGAACTCAAATAACTAGACCTTTAGTTGCAATATCATCTGATGCCTATGCAGGATTTAGTGAAACGAATGCTTCATGTGACTCTCGAAGCTTCTAGGATGAGGTGAGAGTTGTTGCAAGGCGTTATTGCATGGAGGTCTTCTCCACCATTCTTGATTGTTAAGTGCCTCCATTCTCTTTCATCCCCATAGGCACACATTTCACATTTGTGTATGACTTAATGTGATCATCATAAAAATTGCCACTATGTTACTACTCGATCTCAACCTTACATTATACTAAGCAGTCGATAGCACGTGTATTGACTCATGTCACTTCATTGAATCCTCAAAATGTTTGCTGCCACCTTGTCAATGTCTCTAGCCATGAGTGTTGTGAAGCGAGCAAACTCCATCACTTTCATTTTCTAGTAAAATGTTACAATCGTCGGACAGAATCCTCCACAACATGTTTTCCTCCCCGAATGAAGAATTTGAATATAGAATGTTAAAACTGATAGAGATGTCCATAGCAACTGCACTTACCATTAGCATTTTGATACTAGGCTTGGTGACTTTCCACACCAAGGCATCAGACTGAATTTTTCATTGAGCACTAATGACAAATATATGGGGATCATCAACACCTCAATGATCATTACTCGCCATAGAGCATATGCAATGCTCAGGACTAAGTTGAGAGGCTCAGTAATTAACTTTTGCATGCACTTAGATTTCTTAGTCTACAAATTAGTTTGATTGAACTCCCTCAAAAGAACATGATCTTCCTTCAAGAACTTAGGCTCTATGGAAGGAACCCACTCTGATACCATGTTGAGTCATGGACCAGCTAGGACTCGAACCTAGGACCTTCCATACACTGCTAGAGTGCTCTACCACTAAGGTGATGACCCCTCTTGGATGAGTCCATCATCAGTCCAGGTGTGGCTTATTTACAACACCAACACAAAGTGCTACACCCTGGTCCTACCCTATTTTGGGGCTAGACCAAGTGGTCAAGTGGTTTTATGAAGTGAAAATAAGGCCGTATTTGCATGATGCAAGCATAATCAAGTCTTAATTAAGCATTGATGGATGAACAATAGGGTGCCTACCCAAAGTGTGGACTAAATTGTAAGGGAGTACAATCTAGGATGCTACAATTGAACAAATTGTCAATAACACCAAAATCCTAACACCTGATAATGAACTAAATCAGATACAATTCAAAACTGAAATCTATCAATATACCCGACATTCTGCCTTTGTAAGGGTGCAGAACAAAGAGACAACACAAAATAGTGGATGCCAGGGCACAAAATAGAGAGACAAGGGTGAAATTTAAGCTTAAAAGGGTGCAAATTGTGCTCACACCTACACAAATTTGTAGTACACTTCTAAAATCAATGATGAAAAGCCAAATAGAGATCAATTTCTGCCAAATTGAAGTCACTATGGCCTTATAAAACTTAAATTTAATGTAAATGACCCCTTTTGACCTCAAATTTCATTGTGATTGGAATTCATCACTCAAATTTCAAGAACCACTTGATGTATCCATGTGTAAGAAAGTGATTGCAAACCATAAGGAAAGAAATGTAAAGCTTCTAAGTCCTTTCAAGCAAAATGCAGGAATTCCTCTCCTAGAAACCCTAAATGCTCTAATGTGAATAGTTGTTGTTCATTCCCATGCTATTTATACTACATGAGTTCATTTATCCTTTAGAAACCCTAATGAGACTAATTACAACAAAATTGAAATAAATTTGCAAATTTTGAGTTCATTTTAAGCCAAATTGTGATAAGATTTGTTGTTCTTTAACAAAGACCTAATTAGAAGTATCTGAGTTCATTTTAAGTCGTTATCACACATATACAAGTCCTATTTTAGCCCTAAAATCACAAAATATAAGTTATTTTGCAAATTGAATCAACTACTACAAAAGCGTATATCATAGGCACAAGGGCACATGTCTGAGCTACAAGGGCAAAAATACAATCCACAATGGCACAGATCTAGCCCACAAGCATGCAGGTCTAGCCTAAAAGGGAATAGGTCTAGCTAACACCTACGCAGGAACTCTGATCCAATCCAGAAAGGTCCTTTTTCCTATAAATTTTGACTTGCAATCAATCAAAATAGTAAAAAATAGATAGTTAAGCATTGTTTCACATCACGTTCACCAATAAATGTGAGGTAAAAAATTATGCAAGGCATCATAACAATAAATTAGTTAGCCACAAAAACTAATATGCTATGAAATCAACCTCTAACACATTCAATAAAGGAATGAAGATGAAATATCAAAAGAAAAAGAAAATCACAATGTAGATATTTCCTTCATTGACGTCCATTGTTATTCTTTCTCCTTCAAATTGTGTGGATATCAGCTACAAATTCAAGTAATTAAAAGCAATTTGGATGACAAAAGTGTTTTGAAAGCAACAACATAAGGATACTAGAGATGTGGTTGGAAAAGGATGACAAAAGTTCTCAATTTATAGAGAAATAAATGAGGATATCAAATTGGCATGAATGATTCAAAAGAGCTAATTGATTCGAAATTAGTATGATTAGGAGAAAAAAATATGAAAAATTCTTCTTTAAGAATTATGAAAAATTTCTTTCTCAATTACCCTAGGGGCATGTGGTTCTCTATACAATTTGACTTGGTTTCCATTAATTGGGATAGTAGCATATGACAGATCCAACTGAACATTTCCACCTACTGTTGTAGCTCACTGTCTAGATAACAACATGCCATAGTGAGGTTTAGTGTCAGTTACAATGACATCCATCTTATATGTTGCTTTAGGGAATGCTGCTATTTTTACTTCAACATCTTTCATTGTACCTATCACTGGCACTTCTCTATTATCCATAGCATAACACTTCCCATACACTGTACTTACTGACAATCCTAATTCTTTCATGACACCATATGGCATCACATTTGCAGCTACACCAGAATCTATCATATAGTTTTTAATTAACCGGTTATTCACTAACAAAGTAACATAAAAAGGATCAACCTGTGAAGGCTCTTGTGTAATAGTTGTTCCAACATATACCTCTGGGGTTTGCAACTCATGATCCTTTTCACCTTCCATTGAACTTGCAGGAAAAGTTGTGCTACTGTCAGATATTTTAGAAAATAAAGATAAAGCAGCTTCTCTATGTTCCTTTATTTTCAATAATTCTATCAATGGGATAGTGACCTTCATCTAGGTAAGAGCCTGAGTCATATCAAATGTGGAATTATTAATCAACTCAGTATTAGCCTTAACTTTCTCTGTCTTAGGCTGACTTGCCTTCTTTATTGCAGCACTTCCTTGTATATCACCAGTAGCATTATTATCCATACCTTTGGCCATATCTTTTAATTGGTCATTCTTTTTTTGACTATCTTGGGGAAAGGTCGCATTACTTGCTGCTTTCTTCTAGGATACTCTCTTTTATAAACATTGAACCAGGTTCACTTGATCCTCATCCTTCTTAGTACTTCTCAAATTGTAATTGTGCTTGGCTTTGGCTATGGCAGCCTTAGTGAGATTTCTTACTTCTTCGTCACTGGGTCTTCTGAGATGAATTTATTCATCTTCAATTGTTACCACATTCAAAGTGGGATTCCAATCAAGTGTTAACTGTCCTTGGTAAGAACTTTTACTATTCAACACATCACATTCACTAGGTTCACTTTGTATTGACTCATCATCACTTTCAATGATAGCTTCAAACATATTAATATCAGGCTCATTCTCTTGTTTGATGGATTCTTCAAGGGCTTGATCTACAACACATTGATGAGGAGAATGTGGTCCATCACAAGCCATGCACCAAGGAGTATTCTCCATATTATGAACATTTCCTCCTTTTAAGGGATCTGGGGTATCTTGGTTCTAAGTATTTTTTGACTTCTCATTTTGAGGTTTGTCATCTTTCCAAGTAGTGTTGTAAGGCATGTCATGAAACCTAGGAGGCCTATCTTGCCAATTATAATGAGGCTTATCATTTTTACTCACCTTGGCAGTAAGATCCTTCATGGTAGTCACTAATTTCTCTATTTTGTCTTCTTCTTTGGCAACTTTATTGGGTTGTTGTTTTGATTCTTGCCACAGCCTACCATCAGTTCTTCTCCCTACTTTCCTAGATGCTTTCCTATAACTCTCCACATTGATGGCAATTCTAAATGCATCCCTCAGTCTATGTGGATTTTTATCCCTCAGAATATAGGCCATTTTAGAATCAAAGGCATTGTAATAAGTAGTCAGAAACATATTATCATCTAACCTCATCACTTGATATAGCCTATGCATTGCTTCTGAAATCTAGCATTGAAGTCTGTGACAATTTCATTATCAGATTTTTTGATATTATTGAACTCATTAAGCATAAAGCTCACATTTGTCTTGTCACCATACTGTTCTTGAAAGCAGTTTTTAAAGTCTTCCCAAGACCCAATTCTATTCACAAGGAGACCTCTATACCAGTCCCTTGCATCATCTACTAAGGACTGTACAAACAATTTCATGATGACATCTTCATCTATTATTTCATAATCATTATTTAAGTCACCAAAAGATTTTAAGTTCTCTTCTGCACTAATTGCACTATTGCCAGCAAATTTATGGAGTCTATCCCTTAATTTTGTAGGAACATGGCTGGGGTAGCTTGGGATTCCATCAAAGAAGAGTTGCCTATACAGTTCTAAATTAATGGATATTCTTTGGAATTGATTAGCTGCAAGATTATTTCTCATGTTCATTCTTACATTAGGGCCATGAGTTAGAGGGATTTGGTTACCTTGTTTATTAACAGGGGCTATATTAACTAGGACAGTACTCATAGGCAAGGCTGACTGAATTTTGACTAGAGGGAGTGAAGCTTGCTGATGAACAGGTTTATTTAGGTCTGTTGAGGGAAAACTTATAGGAGGAGCTTTTAGATAATTAATCTTTCTTTTAACTTCTTGATTGGCTGCTTCTAATTCAACCTTTTCCAACTCGATTTGCAAATCTTCTATCTCTTTCCTCATCCTCTCCATCTCCCTTTCATGTGTAGATAGCATGTGAGAGATCTCCACTGTAGTCTTAGATCCACACCCATCTCCCATGCACTTTTGCTTCCCCTTATCTATATTATTTCTAACAGGTTGTGGGTCACTAAGGACTTCCCTATTCGGCTGCACAACAGATTTGTATGGAGGGTTGGTCTTGGGGACTAGAATTTCTCTAATGACTGGACCTTCATCTTCACTCTTGGATTTCTCTTGGGTAAATAACTCAAGATCAGCTATCTGTCTTAAAAGCCTGTCTCTCTCCATCAATTTTGCTTTTATCTCTCTTTCTTTATCTGCTTCCTTTTGTGTTCTTAAGGAAATTAAATGATGGACTCTTCTATTCAGGACTTCAATTTCATGGGATACCTTATCTTCATCAGGGAATATTTCTTCAGAGTCTAACACATTGACTTGGTCAATATCAATTAAATTGATGTTTCCATCAATTATTCTAGGTACGAAATCTCTCTTAATATTTGAACTATTTCTGTCCTTCCTAGACAAACTAGCATGGGAGATCCCCTGATTTAAAATTTGGACATCTTCAATATTCCCAAACAAACCAGAATGGAAGCCTAAAATATCATGCTCAGATTCGCGGGAAGAATAATTTGAATTTTCATAGACGGGTCTCTCAAATGACTTACCCATATTGATGCTCTTTGTACCCAAGAAGAATTAGATGGCTCATGTACAACTGATCTTTTCTGGCCTCTCCATGCCTATTTAGGTAATCCCTCTTGCAATGTCTCATGAGGATGCTTCCTCATGAAAGACCTGGTGTTCCTTCCTCTCTGAATTATACTTGTTTTCTTAAAAGAGTTACACTTATTTAAAAGGACTGGTTATACTTGTTAGAGTCGCCACCCACAAAGGCTATGGGAAATATGAAAACAAGCTTAAACAAATTACTTGCCAATATTTAACAAAATCACAAAGATTTTCAAAGAGAAAGATAACACAAATGAGAGATCAAGAAATCTTCCACAACACAGATATCCGAACAAACTTTTGAACTAATTTAGGAACCAATCTGTAACATAGATACACACTATGACTCTCCCCAGCAGAGTCACCACTTTTGTTAGTCTCAAATTTTGATTTCCCTTCTATCTTTCCTGTAAGAAATAAATCAACTCTATCTGCATATGAAAAGATCAGGGAAATAGAACTCAAGAGTAAAATATAACCAGGTTTTGATACCTTCTACACTTTGAACTTATCCAAAGTTTAGGTGGGTATACCTTCTATGAATACTTTCACACTTTAAAATTGAGATCCACAGTAAACCAGTGCTAAAAACTTGTGGATTTCATCACCTCAATGAAATTGAAACACTAAAAGAAAAACTTGTATTCATTTTCAGTATTGATCTTCAAGAAAAGATAGAAAGAAATCCTACAATTGGATACTAGTGCCTAATCCGGGCCACATAGTCACCTAAATCAAGCAAGAGTTTTCAAAACTGAACATTCTTATACATTTCATCACTTCGGCTTTCATTAACCCCATACATGCCTAACATATACATAGGTCCTTTCCCACTTAACTAAAACAGTTCATCAGATTCAAAGCAGCATATAGTTGATCTACTGATAGAAATATTTGATGCACATTTAATCCCTCTCCTAAAGAGAAAAGCCATAAATATGTCTATAATATTGCCTTACAATCCATGCTCATTTGAATAACCCTAGATTACTCAAATGAAACCAACAAATTAACGAATGCACACTAGAAGACAACACAGATTTAGGCCTGAAAATTATTGATCTATATTTTCATATTCATTTTGAAAATGTTACATAATTCAAAGTAATCTTTGAGAGAACCCAAAAAAAAAGATAGAAATATTTTGCCAGAGGTTCTTTACAAAATTCTTGTGATTCATTTTCTATTAGTCTTGGTATCCATTTATAACATTATGGATGCATACAAGCTTCGGACAAACCTAAGAATTTTTTTTTACAAACTGCAATGTTCTCCAAGAAACAGTTACAAGTCCTTTTCGGTATCAATGACCTCTTAAACTTGTTGTCCCACTGCAACATCTTCTAACTATTTGGGAACTTCTTCTCTTTGTCCCGCATATTTGTCCTTCCATTCCTGGAATATGTCATCATTTGGCCAAGAAAATCTAACAATCTTCTTCTTCATTCCTTCCATCCTTTTCCAAGTGACTCTCAACTGCCCAATCTCTGTTTCTATGAAACCATAATGTGATTTTACCTTTTCAATCTCCTCAATTGTCTTGACAAATAAGGACATGTCATCAGTATTAATGATTTCATTTACCCTTTTAGACAAGTTGTGGTCCAGCTCTTCCAACCATGCTTTCTCCTCTTTTAACTGAGTTGGACCAACAAAGCCCCCTAAAAACATCTCATACTTGTGATCAGAATATTCTTTCCTATATAATTGAGCTTTTCTCTTCACACTTTCCCTTTCTTCTGATAGTATATTCATTTCTTTTATGAATTCACAAGTAGATCTAAGACTGTCATTTGCCTCTACATCAACATGAACTGAACACATAAGCTCTAATTCCTTTCCCCTACACATCCACTTACTTAGAATTGGTTCCAAAGTGGCCTCATCTTCTCTTAATTCAATCAAAATATTCAGAACCCTCTTCATAGAAATATGCATGATAAAGGCCCTAACTGAATCAACAAATTTTAAAATTATGGCCTTTACCTTCTCCTCATATTTACTTGCTAATAGGGCCTGAGCCTGTTTCATCTTTTCCAGCTCATGTTGAATAGTTTCTACTAGTTGAAAACCATAAGGCATAGGAGAAGGGGGTTATTCTATGATAGGACTTGTAGGTGGAGGTCTTGTTGGAGAAGAAGCTATCATAAGAGTAGAGGATTCACCTTGATGGTGTCGACCTGCCAACTGATCTTGAAGTCTAGCAATAATACTGTCTTTGTTGGCTATTCCTTCTTTGGCCTCATTGTAAGCCTTTAAGATTGTGTCCAATTTTAATTGGAGATTAGCCTTTTCTTTTGCCTCTTTTTTTGCCACTACTACACTGAACTTTGAAGTTTCCAAGACTGTGCTTGCAGCTTCCACCACCTCTCTATCTTGGACTCTTTTTACAATCATGCCTTCTAGGAGACTAGAATCTGATACATCTTTCCTTCTTTAGTGACCACATGACTAAAGCAACATTATCTCTGCTGAAGATCACTCCTTCCATGCGTTTAATTTCCTTCCTGACTGCTTCAATTATCAAAGCATCAACTATATTCCACTCAGGGAGGATCAAAACACTAGCCTTTGATACCATCTATCTTCCCTTTTTAGGAGTAATGGTCTTAAATTCTTCAATCATCTCTTGTTTCACCTCTTCCTCCACTTGAGTTACATCTCTATGAGGTTGCTCACTCTTCCTTTGTTCACATCTAGCTTTGAATTGTTCCATGTTTTGCTTCCATACAAACTGCATGAAGGCCCCTATTGTAACAAAGTTACTATCAGCCAAGAACTCCTCACTAGCTTGCTTGACAGTAGGGTCTAACTCTTTACCTTTGAGCTCACCATCAGTCAAGTTCATTTCAGCACTAGGTGGCTCTTCTGGCATCCCCTCTTGTGTCTCCTCATATGTGTAGGCAATCTCCCCAAGAATTCCTAACTGTAACAGTTGTTCGGCCACCACCTGCTCATCTCATATGTGGATAGGGGACTGAGATGGAGAATACAGAGGCTCATTTGTTTGCACTTCCTTCCCCACACTTTTCCGTTTAGGGGAGTCTTGGATGTCAATGACATCTTCAATTGCTCTTTTCCCTCTTGAAGTGGAAGGCTCACCTGTCACTGGCAACATCACACTATATTTTGATTTCTTGTGCATTACATAATCACCAAGTGGGATAGCCTTATCAAAGGCATGCTTAGCCAGAACTAATCTAACCCTGTCAGGAACATTTCTCATTATAGAAAGAGGGTCATAACTACTATCAAATTGATGAATGAAGTCAAGAGCCCTTTTATATGCAACCCACTTCTCTTTCCTCTGTTCTTGCTCATCCAAATTGAATTCATTCCTAATTAGATCTTCAGGGAACTAAAATTGGTGAGGCCTACCTTTACAAAATGCTCTCTTCCTAAACATGCCATTAAAAAAATTTTCAGGGTCTGCAAATCTTCAAACTGCAGTTGACAACCTATATGGTTTAAAGAATTCTTCAAAATACTTCCGGCCACCTTTAGTGATCACAAAATGATGTGCCATGGTAATAGTTGGGAAAATGGTCCCTTTACCCCTATTTGTTAGCTTTGCCTCTTGTACACCTCCAATTTACCTTAAGACATCAGCAATTCCTATCTTCAGTGGGACTTGATAAGGCAATAAATATGGAGTGCCTCTAAAACCATATACTCTGAAAACTATAGAAACAGGGTACAAATACATATCTCCCCAATTATGAACAATCTTAATACCTTCTGCAAACTCCTTGGGCCTGAGGAATTCCAAGAGAGCCTTAGGAATCCTAGGGTTTTCTGTGCACAAAATAATCCTAATCTTAGATGCAAAGCATCTGTCAAACTTAAGATAGCTAGCATCCTCTCTATCCCAAGATAAAATAGTACTCCAAAGTTGAATAGGCATCTCTTCCTTATCTTTCACCTTGACCAAATCCATTTCTTTTGCAAAATAATTAGCACCCTTGAACAAAAACATGTGCATTAGAAGAGAATACCATCCAAACAGCCTGTCCACCTTACCATTTTTTACCCCTACTAGCCCTGCATGAATTGCATCAATGAGGTATGGCACATAATCAAATTTTATTGCCAGAGAGGGGTTTAGAATGTGTGCAATCATCAACATGTAATGTGTTGGTGTGTTTTTCTCAGCATCTTCTCCAAAAATATGACAAAGTGCCCAATACATGCCCTTAGCTATTAGAGTAAACAAATTCAAGGAGAAGGGTTCCATTGTACTGGGGCCTACAATAGTTAACCCTCCTATTTTAACAAAGAACACTTTCAATGGGCCACTCCTAAGGTGATCCCTTTGTGCATTGTAAACTTGGGCCAGTGATTCAAAATCAATAGGCTCTAGCAAATTTGAAGCCTCACTGAGCTTAAACACACTTTTGAATTCATCATCTTTAATTTCAATCAGGGCTGATCCCTTCACATTCCTGATACATCTAGCTATAGGGTCATAATTTTGTGCAATTAGAGTCAACAAATCTACATCTATGAATACACCAGGGACTATAAGCTTCCCCACATCCAATTCCCATATACTATTTAAAGGAGCAAGGGAATGTCTCTAACCAAAACCAACCTTGAATAATCCTAAACCTGACATCCCTATTTATGGATCCCTTAACCAATTACCTTTGTCATTTAGGCCATCCCCAATTCTTAAACGAGGGTTCTTTGGTACCAATTCTTTAGCCTTGGCCCTGACATTGGTAGACATAGTTAGCTATTCCATAAAATCATCACAAATATTCCTATCCTGGTAATTTACTTTTCCTGTTAACTCCCTTCTTGGCACCATCCCATTAATGCAACTATATCAATTGAGATTTGCACAAAACTCTAATGAAACAATTCACACAGCAACACTGATTCTCAGACTACAACTAGCAAGGAAAACACAAGAAAAACTTGGTTATTTGCCAGAAGAAACTCGCTCTGCACTAGCTCCTCTGCAACAAACTTGTCAAAATGGTACCAATATTCAATTGATGCGGACCTTAATACGGCAAGTTGGCATTGAATTGAGAAATTAATCCTGCATGCTTCGGCCATCACCTCAGAATTGAATTCCTAAAAATCAAATTAAAAAATAGGCTCCAACGGACCACAAGTCCTCTAAGTCTTTCTCTGTTTTAGTCATTTCACCATTTCACGGAGTTTAAAAATCCCCACACTTTTCTTTTGTGAAGCAATGATGATCATTGGATCTTGGGAACTTGTACTTCTTTTACTCCTTCTGGTCTTTTTTTGTTAGTGGCGGGCCCTACCTTCTTTTCGCCATTTTGCAAACACTAAACCATGTGCACTTTTACCTCACGAAACAATGCCGACCATTAGATCATCATTTACTTTCTCAGTCTTTACTTCCTATAGTGACTGCCAGTCTTCTTAACTAATCATGCTCAACCATGACGGCTAACAGTTTTTGCCATTTCGCAAAGGCTAAGCTGCAAGCATCTTCGAGCTGTGAAACAATGACAACCGTTAGATCAATCTCGAGATGTACACTATTTAGCATGTGTAGACCTTTTAAAGTGGGCCCTTTAACTCATAGACCATTTGCTTTATTGCATCACCAGTTAACAATCGCCATGTGGTAGTCGGCAATTTGCTCAGGAAGTTCCACCGGGTTCCATTCTAAATCTGCCACGTGTTTTACTTCACCATTCTCAACATAAGTGTTGGTTGAACCAAGGCGGGCCCTCAACTACCCTTTAGAGCCACATGTATCTGACAAGTCACTAATTATATCCACAGAACAACCCATCTGTCCTGCCATGTCATTCGTCATGGGATTGCCACATCATTTCTCTATTTCATGAACATTAATCTCCGCTTGACTTGAAGCTGTGAATCCATGACAACCATTTGATTAAATCCTACTTAATTGGCCTTTAAAACTTATGACCTGCCTGTCCTTTGGGCCCACCGACCCTTTCACTATTTCACAGAGCTTAAACCTCAGGCCATTTATCTTCGCGAAGCAACGACAACCATTGGATCTTAGCAACTTGCTCGTCTGTTACCTTTGTTGTGACTACCTTGCTCGGGCCCTCCACCTTTTCGCAACTTCACAAAAGGTAAACAATGGGTATCTTTACACTGTGAATCAATGCGAGCCATTGATCTTTCCTGAGCTGATCACCCTTTAACCAAAGGAGTCACTTGCCTCTAGGACCCGCCAAGTCTTTCGCTACTTTGCAAAGGATAGATCACGTGCATTTTAAGCTAGCAAAGCAATTTGAGACATTGGATTCAAAACAAGATGCAGTTCTTTAATCAAACAGTCAATCATCTGGTCAGGCCCACCTAGCTTTTTTGCCATTTCACAAACATTAACCTGCTAGCATCTTTGCCTAGCGAAACAACGACAACCATAGGATTAACAATGAGTTGCACAATTATTAAGGAGCCCAACAAACATTAGAACAAGACATAGGAAAAGGCGTAAAATTTGAAAAAATTTGAAAGACTGCCTAGGGCAAAACTATGGGGGAACACTTTTAACGATAAACCGACCCTTCTTTAAGTGGAAAAAGTAATGCAAAAATAGAACACAGGGGTTTTCCAAACATAGGAAGGGTTAGAATTTCAAAAACCTTAAACCCTCATTTGACCCAAGAAACTCAGAGGTAACAAGGCCATGCTAAACACATTTTGGAGACTTCTAGCCAAATATGGGACAAGAATACCCAATTTTCTAAATAGTGATAACAGAATGTATGCATAAATTTCTTCTACAGTTAGGTCTACCGATGTGGGTTAGTCATCAATTCTATACTTTCCTTCTTGTGAAGTAACAAAGTATTCAACCGAGGACTAACCAATCCTCTCAATTCCCTTACATGTTAGATTAATCTATCCATATCTTTCTCCAAGGCTAATATCTCAGATTCTGTAACCAAAATTTGATCATCAATAGCACTGGTAAATGACTGAGTATCATCAAAATTGTTAGCTATATATTCCAACTGGGCCTTTGCTGCTTTTATTTTTACCTCCAGGTCAGCTGTAAGTTTGTCAGTGTTAGTACAAGACCTATATATACAACTGCACTAATTAAGAGCCTCATCAATCTTTGTTAGTTTCTCTATCATCTTGACCTTGTCTGATGTGATCATATAGATGACCTTCCTAGTTGCATTGTATCTCTCTATTAACTTCTGGTTTGATATCTATTTAAGAGTTTGAAAATCTTTTGCAATGTGTTCAGTAAAACACTTAAGCTTATTAGAGGGGCTAGCTAACAGACTAGTGTATCCTAGAACTAGCTGCTGCAGAACTGGAATGGCATGCTCAATGACTTGCTTGTCTTTTGTTCCTTCCTTTCTTAACTTTTGAGCTGCAACATACATCAATTCAAAACTAATTAGTGGCTCAATATTCCTCTATCCAAAATCAATTTGACTGGATGAGCCAAGTGCCAACAATGAATTACTAGACTCTCCAACCTGCTGACTAGCACTGGTGGCTTCGCCACTTGGTGTAGTAACCTACTCAACCTTAACCTCTTCTATATGTACATTTGTTGTTGGAGGTTCAATATCCTCAACTAGTTTATTATTTGTATCCATATCAATAACCTTTACATCTAAATTGTTTTGTTTTGATGTATCCTACTTATCATGCACAACTTCAATGTAATCTATCAGTTTCTCTATATAATGTACATGTGATATTGCCGGAGGAATATCCTTTGTTAGTTTCTATTCCAAAACTGGTGAATCCAAACCTAATATACATTTCCCTTTACCATCAATTGAAATGTCTTGAATACCAGACTTAGGAGGGAATACTAGTGGAGTAAAGAAATTGGGTTTATCTACAAAGAATTTTGCCCATACCTCGTGAGTCTCCTTAAATATTTCATTTACTATACCTACCATTAGATACACATGTCGATGTCTGCTTCAGAAAATTGTTTTATTTGCATATTCCAGACACTACTGCAACTCCTCATTAGTTATTGCACCACAAACAATCAATAACTCTTGCATCTTTATATATTTATCCTCTTCAACTGTAAACAATCTCCTAGTATCTAACTTATTGTACAAATATCTTGGTATTTGGTTTCCAATCTCAACTAATGCCTTCTTATATATATCTAAGTATAACAAAACTGCTTCCTCAATCTCCATTTGTTCCTTATCATCCATATGTACATAGTAATGTTGGATATTACTTAAAATTCCATCTTTATTTATTTGATCAGTCAATTCAGTAACTGAGAGAGGGGGAATGACTTCCATACTCTTATCAGATTCAAGAGCCATATCTATATCTGATTTCTTCTTCTTGTTGAGAGTAAAAGTATACTCTTTAACTGATTTCCTCTTCTCTGTGGATTTCCTCTCCTTCAAAATTTTCTTTGGGGCTGCCGGAGGGGTGACCTTTACTTTCTATTTCTTTCTTTCCTTGGGCTTCTTCCTCTGTATCCTGATGTAAGTCTTGGGAATCTTTGAGGGCACAAAATTAGTATCAGAACTGGACTCAACAGAGGCAATATAAGTTTTCGATTTCTTCCTCTTCAATACACCCTTGCCGTCCAATCATACCGGATTAAAAATCCATAATTTCAGCACCAAAACACCTTCAGATTGACTTCTCCAAGATCTAAAACAAGATTTCAAACTACTACCAGGGGTAATGCAAGATCTATCATTATTTTGCCTCCCCCTAAGGCTAATGCCTTAGTTATGGAATGAGTTTCTTTTCGGTGTGGAAACATTCTTCTCTATCGGTTGAGTAACCGGGTTGTTTGTCTATGTCAGTTGATCTTCAAATTTCCTAACCCATTTCTTCTCATGCTCCTTTCAAATATCATCAACCTTCTTTTTTCCTTTCTCATCATTTCCTATCAGATTGTTCTTTCTTCTACAAAATTTAGCAATATGACCTATTTTGTTGCATGCATAGCAAGTGATTATTTTTCTGAATTGCTTTATTGTATCCTTGATCATTCCTTAACCTGCATTGATTATCCATATGTCCAAAATTTCCACATCCATGATATTTCACATTCATTCTACAATATTTTGTCCTATGACCATACTTCTTACAATTTGAACAGTGACTGAGAACTGCATTATTGTCCAGATTTTCTCTATTTCTGCAATGTCTTGCCATATGACCAAATTTATTACAAACAAAAGATCTACCATTAAATTTATGTGCATTGGGTTTCCTTATCGGTGATTTCTGGTTCCATTTGATAGGTGGGTTCTCCTTTTGATCAGTTGCTTCAACTTCATTTATAGTATCGGATCTTTCTCCATGCTCAAATCCAAGACCTCTAGTGTCTCCCTTGCACCTTTGATCCTTCAATAGCCCATCAATCTTTGAAGAACTATCCTTAAAATTATCTTTGTATTCATTTGCAGTATCCAGATCTCCCCTTAGGACTATTATCAATCTTTCCAAATCTTTCTCATTATCCCGGGTTTGCACTAGCTCAGTTCTCAATATATCATTCTCATGTTCTAGCCTATTGCATTCCTCAAATCTGTCTTTCAGATATTTGCCAATATTTTCTGCATTCTTCTTCTGGTCTTCAAAATCCTCGGACATCCTCATAGTTTGGGATTGCATTTCATTCTTCATGACACTATTCTCTTGACTCATCTTTTGACTTTGTTCTTTAAGGGCATTCTTTTCTTCATCATCCTGATTTTGTAGAAGTTCCTTCCTTCTAGCTTGAGTAGATGATAGCCTCTCCTATAGGATAAGAATGAATTTATTTGCAGAGTTTAACTCATCTTGCAACTTCAAGTTCTTCATCCTTTCAACATCATAATCTTCAAGTGATACTTCAAGTTGTTTCTCTATACTCATCTCCATAAATTCTGGATTCAGGATCTTCCTTAAGCTATTAGAATTACTCCAAGGTATCAGGATCTGATGCCAATTGTTGAAATCCAAGAACACTGAGAGGGGGGGGGGGGTGAATTAGTGTTTTACAGGTGAGATCAATTTTAACCTTATTAACAAAGTAATTTAGTAACTAGTAACCATAAAAGAATATAATAGTAAGTAGAAATAATGCAACCACAAGAACATACACCATAACACAAAGATTTATACATGGAAAACCTCAAAGAGGAAAAAACAAGGTGGGATTGGTGACCCATAATATCTATCCACTAGCCAAATGAATAAATATTACAATAGGGGCATGCACATACAGAAAGGTCAACAGCCTAGAGTGCACTTCTCAACACAAAAGGACCCTCAGTGACTACAAACACTAAATACTAGTTTACAAACAAAATTTTGAACTCAAAGAATACATCTACTATGCTAGATAAGTTTTGGTTCAACCACTGTCTGTACCAGTTTTCACTGTGTCCTCCTTTATCGGTAACTTACTCATCCCAAACCTCTAAACCATTAGCCAAGACTGACTATAGAATATTATATTCAAATTTAGTTGATCAACATTGCTCACACAATATCACACCACTATATATTCCTTCTCTTTGTATGTATATCCAAAATAACCTAATCGGACTGACTTAAATACCCTTCCCAAACATAAACATGAATGCCTTATGTTGGCTTACAATGATATTACAATTTATTTGCATGTCAGCCTAGACAAAAATAAATACATTAAACTTTGTGACCGATACCACTGATTGTTGCCACGTAAACCTCTTAGATCAATCTCCTATGTTGGCCTCATATACTGGTTCCTAGTTTTTCGGTTTCCCTTGTCTGTGGGATGACTTGAATGTCGGTTGTCAAATCATGAATACCGGCGAGTACCGGTTAAGTGTCCAACCCAAAATGATGTGTGTTTCCATCAATGACAACACAACTAAACCGGATGAGTGTCAATTTCCAATAATCTCCCCCTTTGTCATTGATGGCAACACTTATGTGAAAAAAAAGATGGATGGTTGAAGTGTTGTCCTGGTTGCCGAATCATGAATACCAGTGAGTACCAGTTAAGTGTCCAACCCAAAATGATGTGTGTTTCCATCAATGACAACACAACTAAGCCAGATGAGTTTCAATTGCCAACATTGTATGCAATTAAAATCCTTAGTAAGAGGCCATGAATAGGCCAATATTGTATGTCCTTACTGAAGTTTAAGATGAAATATGTGAAATAGACCAAAGAAGCAATGTTTCCAAGTGGTGTAATTGGAATGCACATTTAATTTACGTGTATATCTTGTATGTTGATTAGTGTTAGTCCTTCCTTTGCATCGAGTGGTATAAAAGCTCAGAAGGTCTAGGAAAGAGAGTTTGGTTTTTTTGTGTTGTCTTGTGCAGGTTGATAAAAGAACTTAGTTTCCAAAACACTAGGTAGAGAAGAGAAGAGACCTAGGTGAGGCAAAGACAAAGTGGAAGAGAAGTTAAAGGGACTTTCTTAAAAGATGGATTTGTTGAGGAGATGCTTGTGGGTTTGGGAGTCACAAGAGAAGAAGAAGAATAAGGAAAAGGAGATGAAGAGGAAAAAGGAGAAGAAAATACAAACGGAGAATGATCAAGAAATCAAATAATTGAAATAAGCCTTGGAGGAGTTGGAAAAGAGGATGGGACTTGAAATGCAAAAATGGCATTTGAAGGTTAAGAGGAAATTTGTGTGGCCCATCCAAAGGCTAATTAAAAAGAAGAAGAAAACCAAGGAAAAAAACAATAAAGGAGGTAAGAAATGAAAGGGTAAGTATACCTAGAACTACTTTGGCATCATCAAGAATTGAAGAAGTTCAAAAGGATAAGGTAGATGTAGTTGTGGATGAATCTCCATGTCATTTTTAGTTGTTTGAGTTTGATGTTCAAGCTGAGCAAGTGGAAAGGCATGTTGATGTTGATATTAATGATCAAGTCATTATTGATAATAAGGTTGCTAATGAAGATGTTGCAAATTTTTTTGTTAATGAGGTATATGCATATTTGCAAGGGTAATATGCATATTGTGGTAATGGTGAATATGTTGCTATATTGTATGATGAAGACATAAATGATGATGCTACTGAGGTATATGCACATGGAATAGAATTTTGGAACTTGAAAGTTAAAAGGATGTTGAATAGGAGATGGTATAAGGAAAAGAAGAGGAATAAGGACCTAGGGACAGATGCAAAGATGAATTGGAAGACCAGGAAAAAGGAGAAAATGTGCATTTAAGAGGACTTGAATTTTTCTTTTCTTCGGGAGTATGGTGTAGAAGCACCCTAGGTTTATTAGGCTTCAAAGAGTATAAAGTTAGGATTTTTTGGTTTTTTTAATATTATTACATATAATAATATCCTCAATGACCATTTCATATCTAGTTTGGGTCATAGGAATTAAAGTTGAGTCATTTTGCAAATATTGGAAAAACAAATTGCAAAAACATGGAATGTGAAGAGTCCTAGGTTGTACATGAGGAAACGCTGATTGGTTGGAATTTAAAAATTAGTTGTGAATATATTTTAAATACCTTAAAAATTATTTTTAAGGTCAAACTTCATGGTTGGAGAGGGTTGGATATTGTTGGAGATTGTGAAGAAGAAGAAACCCTTATTTTTGTGCATTATTTCTGAACTTTTCTCGTTGTAGAATGTTCTCTTGGTTTGTATAAATTTAATATTTAATGTAATAATCCAAAAATAGTTGTAGAAGTTATTAATGTTAACCTAATTACATTTTCAATTGGTCTCATCAATTTTCATTTGGATTTATAAAAGTTATGTCATTTTTGGTACAGGTTGTCCTAAATGACTGAATTTTCCTATAACAGTTAGAAAGAAACATATGGTATGGATTTATTTGGTAAAATAATGGTCGGAAACCAATGGTAAAAGGTTTATAAATGAGTCTAGATTCATTTACTTTTTATCTCATCCTATTTCATTAATTTTTGAATGAGTTATGATGTTTTTGGTGAGAGTGGGTCTGCGATAAAACTAGGGTTTCCAACAAGCATTAAGAAAAATATATCTTTGTATTGCATTATTCCAAAAGTCTCAAACTTGGTTAGCATCTTCTTTACATTTCTTCACAAGGCTCCTACAAAGGAATTTGGATTATTTTATCATTTGGGAAAGATATGGATGTTTTTGTGTGTCTTTTCATAGTAAATGTTGTCATGAGGGTTTAACAAAATAATACATTCTTGAGTTGTTTGATGTAATGATGACTTGTATGCCATAAAAATCCTTAGTAAGAGGCCATGAATAGCCCAATATTTTATGTCCTTGCTGAAGTTTAAGATGACATATGTGAAATAGAACAAAGAAGCAATGTATCCAAGTGGTGTAATTGGAATGCACCTTGAATTTACTGAAGTATATCTTGTATGTTGATTGTTGTTAGTCCTTCCTTTGCATCAAAAAAGGTGGGAGAAAAATAATAAATTAAATTTATTAATTTACCTCAGATAAGAGACTTAATTTTCCAATTAGATAAGTCAATTTAATTGTGACATAGGGTAAATGAATAAATTCATTTATCCTAAGAAGGGGAGATAATAGAATTTAATGATTAAATCATAAAAAACATGAGATATAGAAAAGAGGAAATGAATTAGGCCACGATGCAAGTAAAAGAATAAATATATAATGATGACCATGATCAAAATATAACGGATAAGAAGCTAATATTTATTGACAAAGATTGATGATAAATTGATCAAATATGTTGAAGGTGTTGGCAAGATACATTGTTCCAGTGATGATTGGTGTATGATAGATGTTTAGGGGTTGTCATTGAAGGAAAATCAGTTCACAGATCACATCTGGTGTATATAGATTTGTTTTATTAGAAGTCCTTTTGTTCATAGGCATAAGTCTGGAAGGTGGAACCCAGTAATCGGTAGAGCATGAGATCATGGTGGACATCTTGATTTTGATGATGTATTTTGGGTTGCAGTGATCAAGACAGTTGATTCAAGGTTTGAGACAAATTATCTCATGATCTTGATAACCAATGTTGAATTGTGTGCAAGTTTAGAGCTCTGGTATTGAGTAATTCAGTTAGAGAAGAGTTAATTTGGTGTAACATGTGTTGTGGATTTGTTGGGATGATTTTGGTGATCAGTCTCATGTTCTAGGTGTTTGGGCCAACTTATGGGAAGCATATTATCATCTTATTTTGGTCCACATTTGGATTTGTGATCGGATTGAGCCATCTTAGTGAAACATGTTTCATGTTGCGTGTTATGTGATTTATAGAAGCTAACTTGGTTATTGATTCTTTTTGTTGGTGCAGATACATAAGATCGACTTGGTTAATCCTTTTGAAGTGTGTGATGAGTGAAGGAAGTCTATGTGAGCGAGTTTGTAAGTTTGGTGAATATTTGGTTGCTTTGGTATGTGACAGAGCAGAAGAACAAAGCAGTATATCAAATCAGTTGCTAGAGACAATCTGAGCCTAACCGGAACTATATTTTGGGATACTTAGATGCTATACTTTAGTTCATTCATCATTGTAATAATTTTTTAATAGCCTGTAAAGTAGCGAGTCTTCCTCTGAGTTGTAGGACTTTTATAGTTGAGTGGTGAGCTCTAGGAAGTGTTCTTGAATGCAAGTGCATTCCCCTTTTGTAATATTGTTCTACTATTTGGCATAGTATAATAATTGTGGATTCAAATCCCATCAAGGTTTTTCCCTTTCTAGGTTTCCACGCAAAAATATTGGTGTTATGGTTGTGTGGTTTTTTACTTTATGTTTCTACACTTTTGTTTTTTCCTTGTGTGTCTGGTGGTTTAAGAATCAGATTAATAAGTTTGCAAATTAAACAAAACTGATTCACCTTCCCTCTTAGTATTAATTGATTCCAAAAAGTAGTATTAGAGCTTAGTACCTTAGAAGAAGCCTAACATCTTGAGGAATATCTAGAAGATTGAATCAATGGACTCCAGTTTGTAGAGACAACTTAGTGTGGAACTTGAAGATCTTGATGCAGCAAGAAAATAAGTAATTTCCCTAAAAAGAAACCTAAATATAGTTGGAGATTTGATTGAAACCCTAAAAGATCAAGTAAGAACATCAAGAGAGAAGAGAAAGGAGTTGATGGAAAAACTAAAGGAGAAAGAAGAAACAACATAGAAAATCAAGCCCTACAAGACAAGACAAATGAATGTGAGAAGTTGGCTAGGGAGAATGCAGTCTTGAAGAATGAGATGCAATCCATTGTATTGAAGCTAACCAAGGAGATTGAAGATCAGAAGAAGAATGAAGAAACCTTGACTTGGAAATTAAAGGATAGATTAGATGAATGTTGCAGATTGACATATGAGAATGATCAGTTGAAGCTTGAATTGGTGCAAACAAAGAATGATGGACAAGAGCTTAAAAGGTAGATTATAATTCTAAGAGATGAGCTTTCTACTACCAATGAGTACAAAGAAAAATTCAAATGTAGTTCAGTTTGATTGGATGAGATGCTATAAAGTCAGAGACATGGGAAAGATATGTGAGGACTCAATTTGAGAAAGGATAATCCTCAGGTTCTGGTCAAAACAATTATCAGTAGAAGAACAAGAAACCTCTGGTAAGATAGCTTAATTCTTAAAAATTCAATGGTATGTTTTATTTGTGGTAAATTTGGTCATATGGAAGTCAATGCAGCAGTAGGATGAATAATGGGATGATGAATAATATGATCAACAATGGTCCTACTTTTACCAGTCAATGTTTCATATGAAACAATTTTGGTCATAAGTCAATCATGTGCAGAAATGATGAACAATCTTCAGAATAAGAGATGCTATGCTTGTGGAATGTTTGGCCACATTTCTAACTAATGCAAGATAATACTAAATCAAATGAAATTCAGGCCTATGCAAAGTGTTGGCCATTTGGAGGAATTGATTATGTGGTGCATTGATGTTTTGTCATTGATGTCAACACTAGCTATTTTGGATGCTTTATCACCACCCTTCTGGTCTCGGTAGGCTGTTTGGTTTCTGGTTGGACATGATCTGGTATGCTTTGGTATGTTTGGGTTATGGAATTGGCTTATTCATGGTACTCATGTTCATGTTTAGTCAGCTGGTTTTGTTCTAGTGATCGGATGCTATCCTATTTGCTAGAAAGCTTGGTTTGTGGTTCTTGCGAGCGTTTCATCGATAGAGCTTTGATGAAGATCTTTGATGAATTGCATAAGTGGTGTTGGTGCAAATTTTGGTATGGTTTTAGGATGCTGATGGTGATCATGTTCGAGACTTGGCAGATTGAGATCATTTCTTTAGCGTGTGTGGACCTATATTGGGTCTGGTATTGTCTAGGTTATGGACTGACTTAATGTAATGTGTGGATTGGACATCTCGATGTGTTTCTAGGATGTCTTATGAGTTGGATATTATTTTTTTGGTCTTTGGTCAACATGTTTTGTATTTATGTAATTGTTTTATTATCTAGTGGTTGACCTTATTGTTTGTGGTCAAGGGTTTGTATATATATGATGTAAGATCTCATTGTAGAATATATAGGAAGGGATATGGATATGTAAGGAGCGAAGTAATATTCATTCAAGAAAAGGATTTGGTCGATCATTGGTGACCGAGTTGGGTTTATGTAAGAGGATTTAGTCCTCTAGTATTGAGCTTAACCAAAACTATATTTAGGCATAGGAGATGCTATATTTGTAGTTCATTCATTTCTCTAGATTGTAGTATGGATTTTTATGTAGTCAATGAGACTCCTTTTTTGAAGAGAAGTGCGCTCTATGTTGTTGGATTTCCTGCAAGTGTAGGCCCCTCAATTGTAATTCACATACTTATTGGAAAAGTATTATCTTACTGTGGGTAGGCTTCCCACTGTGGTTTTTCCCTTTACCGGGTTTTGCACGTATAAATCTTGGTGTTATGTGGATGGTATGTATTCTCTGATTGATGTTAATGCTTAATTGGTTTATCTTATATTTTGGTATTTCATTTATGCATTCCGATATTGCTCTTTTGGGTTTCGGTATTAAAGTTTTAATTGCTTAAGATTTTGGTAATTTGTTGACAACTGATTAACTCCCCCCCTCTCAGCTATCTTCTGGTTATTTGAATTGTCTAACAATTGGTATCAGAGCTCTTGTCCTCTCTACATAAGATTAAACACTTGAGGAAGATCCTACGGAAACTAATAGTTCAATTTCATCTAGTTCATGTAGATCTATCTTTCAGAGAGATATTCCTAGGCTTGATGAAACAAATTACAAAGTATGGAAGATTTAGATAGAGACTCATCTAAGATGTCTTTGTAAGGAAATTTGGGAGATCACACAAAATGGTGTTACACACCATAATCCGACATTTGGAAATCCTCCTCCAACAAAATTGGATAAGGAGCTTGAGAATAATTGTAAAGAAAAAGAAGCCCTCTTGTGTGCACTTTCTGATCAACAAATAATGGGACTAACTGACAAATCATCTACAAAGGCTATATGGGACAAGTTGGAGACTCTTAATTAAGGTGACCCTACTGTGAATATTGCTAAACTTGATGGTTACTAGGTGAGATATAAAAACCTGAAAAATGGAAGAAGATGAAAGGATTACTGCATTCATGGAAAGAGTAAATGAGATTGTTATGGGAATTCAATGTTGTGGTGGAACTTTGAGTGAAGATGAAATAGTTTCTAAAGTTCTGAGAGATTTACCACTGCCTTACAAGATGAAGGCTACTACAATTAATGAATTGAGAACAATGGCTAATACTTTTGCCAACAAAGATACCTTGGTTGGGAAATTATCTTCTTTTGATCTTGAAGGATTTGGACCCTTTGGAGCTGTGAAGTCTGAACTTGATTTTCATGCATTTGCATCATTAGCCGGCAAGCAAGATTGGAGAGCTTTATATGAAAAGGAATTGGATGATATGAAGAGAGAAGATGAAGAATTTGAGCAACTTGAAGGCCTATTTTCTAAAAGAGTACCTAAAGGGCCGGTAGGAAGTAAGTATGAAGGAAAATCACCTTTTAAATGTTTTGCATGTAATAAGATTGGTCATTTTGCATCTAGATGTCCTAAAATGAATTCAAGATTTGAAGAAAGAGATAGAAGATTTGTTAAACCTAACCCTGGATATCAGAAGAAGTATAAGTACAGGAAAAACAAAGGTAAATCATGCTACATAGAGGATGAGGAAGGTGTGACTGATTCTGATGATGAACCGATAGAAGACTCTACTAGTGGTTTCGAAAATGGAAAGGAATGGGTGTTCCTGGCTATCAAGGAAAATGTTCTGGCACTGGAAGAGAATGTACCTAAAGAGAAGGCACTTGCTGATAAAATTAAAGATAAGGATTAATGGGTAATTGATAGTGGATGTTCACATTATATGACTGGAGATAAAAGGAAGTTTCTATCTTTGCATGAATGTTATGGCAGTCTAGTTAGATTTGGAGATGACAAAGCATGTATGATCAAGGGAAAATGAACTATATCATTGGATGATAAGAACAATACTGATAATGTTTATTATATTGAAGGTTTGAGGCATAATCTTTTGAGTGTAGGTCAATTGGTGGATACAGGATTTCAATTGCAGTTCAAGGATGGAAAATCCAAAATCATTAATAGATCTGTTTTGGAGATTGCAACTGATACACAGACAAAAAGTAATATATTTCATTTGAATTCCAGTGAGAAGACATGTTTAATTATAAAAATTGATTAGAGTTTTCTATGGCATAAAAGGATATGTCATGTAAATTTTGATTGCATTATAAAGATTGGTTCAACTAAGGCAGTTAGAGATATACCTAAGATTGTGAAGCCCTATAATCCAGTATGTAAATAATTTTAAATGGGAAAACAAGTCAGAACCCCTTTTAAGAGTATACAAGATAAATCTAATGATATTATTGATCTTATTCATACTGATTTGTGTGGCCCTTCTAGAGTTAAAAGATTTCAAGGTGATAGATATTTTATGCTAATCATTGATGATTATTCTAGAATGATGTGGGCTACTTTTCTAAGGGAGAAATATGAGGCTCTTGAAAAGTTTAAAATCTTTAAAGCTAAAGTTGAGACAGAGATAGGATTGAAGATTAAATTTCTAAGGTCAGATCATGGTGGAGAATTCACATTCGGTCAGTTTACTAACTTTTGTGAGAAGCATGGTATTAGGAGACAATTTTCTGCACACCGAACACCTTAGACGAATGGAGTTGTGAAAAGGAAGAATGGAACCATCTTGGATGTTGCTAGAACAATGATGATGGAAGCTAGTATACCTCATATCCACTAGAGAGAAGAAGTGAGCACAACGGTTTATATATTCAACAGAGTGTATATCAAAGGAGAAATCGGTAAGACACCTTATGAATTATGGTTTGGCAATACACCTACAGTTAAGTATTTCATAATCTTTGGTAGTAAATGCTATATTAGGAGATATGATATCATTGGAAAATTTGATCCTAGATGTAATAAAGGAATTTTTATTGGTTATTTAAGTGAAAGCAAAGCATATAGATGTTATAGCAAGAGATTGCAGATAATTATGGAGAGCGCTAATGTCATGGTGGATGAGCTAAATAGAAGTCAAATCAAAGTTTATGAGAAAGAACTGATAGTGGAAATGATCATAGTTAAACCGGTAGCACCTTTACTAGAACAAAATATTGAACCAATTACTCCAGTAGTATCAGAAAATTGAATAGTAACTGAAGAACCGAGAAGAGGAACAGAGAGTCAGAAGACTCCTAGGTATGTAAGATTGAATCATTCAGAAGATCAGATCATTGGGGATAAGAACAATGGAGTGATGAAAAGAAGGATATTGGAATCTAATGAGGTATGTTTAATTTCTCAAGTTGAACTGCTATCGATAATTGAAGCATGTAAAGATGAATGTTGGATGAAAGATATGGAAGAAGAATTATATTAGATTGAGAAGAATAACACATGGACTTTAGTTCCCCGACCTAAAAATAAGAATGTTATTGGAACTAAATAGATTTTAAGGAATAAATTAAATGAATATAGACAAGTTGTAAGGAATAAAGCTATATTGGTTTGTAAAGGATATTATCAGAAGGAAGGAATTGATTATGGTGAAACTTTTGCACCTGTAGCTAGGATTGAAGCTGTAAGATTATTTCTTGCCTATGCTGCACATAAAAACTACAAGGCTTATCAGATGGATGTCAAGTGTGTATTTTTGAATGGGGATCTTGATGAGGAAGTTTATATTCATAAACCTGATGGTTTTTCACTTTCAGATGATACAAACATGGTTTGCGGTTTAGGGAAAGCTTTATATGGATTGAAGTAGACACCTAGAGCTTGGTATGCAAGGTTAGATAAATATCTTTTGAAGCTTGGTTTCACTAAAGGTAAGGCTAAGAGTAATCTATATTATAAAGTCATTGATGATGATATATTGATTATTGAAGTTTTTGTTGATGACATCATTTTTGGAGGTGAAAATAAGTTGTGCATGGAATTTTCTAAGAATATGAAGAAAGAGTTTGAAATGTCTATGATTGGGAAAATATAATTTTTCTTAGGTTTGCAAATTACTCAGACTAATAAAGGTATTTTCATCTATCAAACTAAGTATGCTAGGGTATTGTTAAAGAAATTTGGTATGGTAGATTCTAAACCGGTAAGTACTCCTATGGTTACAAGTGATAAAGTGACAAGGAAAGATGTTTCTGCACTGGTAAATCCTACAAGATACAAGTCTATGAATGGTGGTCTGCTAAATTTGACTTAGACTACACCTATCATAATGAATGTTGTTTGTATTGGATCTTGATTTTAGAGTGATCCTAGAGAAAATCATGAGAGTGCGGTGAAAAGAATTTTTAGATACTTGCAAGATACATTTGAATATTGTTTGTGGTACCCTAAGAATGATTGACTTTACTTTATGTGTATATACAGATGCAGATTGGGTTGGTGATGTTAATGACTAGAAAAGTAATTCTGGTGGAGATTTCTTTCTTGGAAAGAAGTTAGTTTCACGGATCAGCAAGAAACAATCATATACTTCTTTATCTATTGCTAAAGTTGAGTATGTTGCTATTGCTACTAGTTGTACACAGGTTCTATGGATGAAGAAAATGTTGAAGGATATGAAAGTACGTTGCACTGGACATGTAGTTATTCACTGTGATAACTCTTCTACTATTGACATATCAAAGAATCCGGTATTTCACTCTAAGACAAAGCACATATCTATCAAGCATAACTTTTTGAAGGAGAAGTTGGAAGAAAATGAAGTTAGACTGGTTTATGTGAACACTAAAAAGTAGATTGTAGATATTTTCACTAAACCTTTTCCTAAAGAATCATTTGAGTACCAGAGAGATAGATTAGGGGTTTTTGCCCCTCTGATAGAGAACTAATTGATGTTATTTGGCATTAGTTTGGTATGCATTATAAGAGATACTATTCATTCTGACATTGATGTGGGGATGCTACTACTTAGGGGGAGTAGTTAGCCTTGTGTTTCAACAATTTTTGTTTTTACTTTGATATTTTTGTCATATTTATGGCATTGATGTCAAAGGGGGACAGATATTGATGTGAAAAACTTATGGAGTTTTATAAATTAGGGGGAAAGATACTTATATGTAATACAAATCTTTACAGAGATATCATTCACAGGGGGAGTTTGGTCTTTATTTCAGAACTTCATTTCTATATCTTTGTATGGGAGATTGTTGGTTGTCTTCCATTGGGGGAGACTTGTTTGGCATTTCTTGGCACTTAGATATTTTTCATATCTAGTATTGCCATCAATGCCAAAGGGAGATATTGTTGGCCATTTGGGGGAATTGGTTATGTGTTGCATTTATGTTTTGTCATTAATGTCAACACTAGTTGTTTTGGATGCTTTAATGACACCCTTCTGGTCCCGATAGGCTGTTTGCTTTCTGGTTGGACATGATCTGGTATGCTCTGGTATGTTTGGGTTATAGAAATGGCTTATTAATGCTACTCATTTTCATGTTCATTTAGTTGGTTTTATTCTAGTGATCGGATGCTATCCAGTTTGCTAGAAAGATTGGTTTATCATTTCGACGAAGGTTTCATTGATAGAGCTTTGATGAAGGTATTTCAAGAATTGCATGTGTTGTTGTTGTGGCTTTTAGTATGGTTTCAGGATGCTGATGGTGATCATGTTCAAGACTTGGCAGATTGACATCATTACTTTAGTGTGTGTGGACCTATATTGGGTCCTGGTATTGTCTAGGTTATGGACCAGCTTAATGTAATATGTGGATTGGACCTCTTGATATGTTTTCAGGATGTCTTATGAGTTGGATATTCTTTGTTTGGTCTTTGGCCAACATGTTTTGTATTTATGTAATTGTGTTATTGTCTTGTGGCTGACCTTATTGTTTGTGGTTGACCATTGGTGATTGAGTTGGGTTTATGTAAGAGGATTTAGCCCTCCGGTATTGAGCTTAACCAGAATTGTATTCAAGCATAGGAGATGCTATTTTTGTAGTGTTAGGTCCCGGAGGCAACAAAGAGGGTGGGGGTGAATCAGTTGTCCAATAAATACAAACCAAAACTAAGTTAACCAAACTTAATGCTTAATGTTGGTAAACCAAACTTTAATGTCGATAGATAGTTTAACAGTTAATTGCAGTACTGGTAAAGTTTAATGCATGAAATGGAAAGACAAATAACATACACAAGACATAACACATTTATTTGTACGTGGAAACCCTGTAAGGAGAAAAACCACGGTGGAAAACCTTACCCACAATCAGATGATACTACTGTAGATAGTATGTGTGTACAAATAGGGTTTGCACATCAAAAAAGGCCAACTACCTAGAGCTCACTGCTCAATCACAAAATGGGAGTCACACTAACTACAATTGGATGGTTAAATCCAATGATAATGTACTGCTCAAAATAGCATCTTCATATGCTAGATTCAGTACCGGTTAAGCTTTGATTTGCCTTCTTCAAACCTTCCTTCAATCTTGAATGATGTATGTGTGTATAGCTCTTCTTATATTCACATATACCTTATTACAATCCTTTTCCACACACTACCACACAATCTCATAAATGAGATCTTACATATATACAAAAACCTAAGACCAAATGAGTAGGTCGGCTCACTAAGATATTACAATAAAATCAGTTATAAATGAATCAATATGCGATGCATGATTTCGGCTCAATGCATTTATAATAACAATAAATCATCTTCATGACATGTCATACTGAATTGGAATAGATATGCTTGCCAGTCCATAACCTAGACCTATTTGCAAGTAACAACAAATATGCAAACCCGTTTAGACCAATGAACAAATCACCAAAACCAAGTGTCCAAATGATGTCTTCGACATAAGCAAGTAATCTCCAAGTCATTCCAAGTGCTAGTGAACAAGATAACTAGTTGGTGAACCAGATACTAGTGACTGTGCATAAGTCACTGATCATACTGGTGAACATAACCAAAGATCTCCAAGTGTTTCTCAAGTGTTGACAAGTGTTGACATCAATGACAAAACTATATCAACATATCAAAAATAACAACAATGTCCCCCTTTCGCATTGATGGAAACACAAGATAGAAAAACCATCAAAGTGTCAAAACATAAATGCCAAAAACCAACAATCTCCCAAAGAGATCATTAACCAAAAATCAAAATACATAATATCTCTCCCCCAAGGAATAATCTCTCAAAAGATAAAGTGTTTTTCCATAGATATCTCTCCCCCCTTGAAATAAAATGCCAAAGAAATAAAAAGCCAAATTCAATCAGTTCAAAGAACATATCACAACATACCAACCTATCAATTTATCCAACTACTCCCCTTGAGAAGTAGCTCTCCTCATCAAACCCAGAAAAATATTTCTCTGTTAATTCTGCCAGTTGATGACAATCATCAACTATCTAAGTTTCTACTGGTGAGGGTATAACTCCAAGCTGCTCTCTTAGATATTCAAAAGTTTCCTTAGGCAAAGGCTTAGTAAAGATATCTGCAATCTTCTCTTTAGTATTTACATAAACCAATTTCACTTCTTTTGCTTCAACATTCTCTTTTAGAAAATTGATTTTATAGAAACATGTTTAGTTTTAGAGTGAAATACTGGATTCTTTTCTATGTCAATTGATGCCATATTATCACAGTAAATTGTTATAGGTTCCTTACATTTTACCTTTTTGTCCTTCAACATTTGCTTAATCCATAATACCTGTGTATAGTTAGTTGTTGCTGCAACATATTTTGATTTTGTTGTTGATAAAGATGTACAACTTTGTTTCTTTCTCAACCAAGAGATTAATTTGCTGCCAAGAAAAAATGCTCCATTGGTGGTGCTTTTTCTATCATCTACATCTCCTGCCCAATTTGCATCTGTGTATGCACATAAATCAAAGTTTTCATCTCTAAGATACCTTAAACCAAGATTTGTAGTTCCTTGTAGATACCGGAAAATCCTTTTCACTATTGATTCATGATTTTCTTTAGGATTACTCTGAAATCTTGAAACAATACATACTGCATTCATAATATCAGGTCTTGTTTGTGTCAAATATAGTAAACCTCCTATCATAGACTTGTATCTAGCTGGATTAACAGGTGTTGATTCATCCTTCAATAATAGTTTATCAGTTGTAGTCATAGGTGTGCTTACCGGTTTAGAGTTTTCCATGCTAAATTTCTTTAGTAATTCCTTCAAGTACTTTGATTGATTTATGAATATACCTTTATCAGTCTGTGAGATCTGCAATCCTAAAAATAATTTTATCTCCCCAATCATAGACATTTCAAATTCTTCCTACATGTTTTTAGAAAAGTCTTTACACAATCCATCTTCTCCTCCAAAGATTATATCATTTACAAAAACTTCAATAACCAAGATGTCATCATTAGTAACTTTGTAATATAGATTTTTGTCAGCATTACCTTTAGTGAAACCAATCTTCAAAATATATTTGTCCAATCTAGCATACTAGGCTCTAGGAGCTTGCTTCAATCCATATAAAGCTTTCCTTAACCTGCAAACCATATCTTTGTCATCTATTAAAGAAAATCCATCAGGTTGTTCAATGTAAACTTCTTCTTCAAGATCACCATTCAGAAATGCACATTTAACATCATTTGATATATTTTATAGTTCTTGTGTGCTGCAAAAGCTAAGAATAATCTGACTGCCTCAATTTTAGCTACCGATGCAGAGGTTTCATTATAATCAATTCCTCCCATCTGTGAATAACCCTTACACACTAATCTTTCTTTATTTCTGATTACCTTACCATCTTCATTAAGTTTATTTCTGAATACCCATTTAGTTCCAATTACATTTTTGTCTATAGGTCAGGGAACTAATGTCCATGTGTTAGTATTTTCAATTTGTTCCAATTCATCTTCCATAGCTTTAATCCAGTGTTTATCTTCACATGCCTCATTAATTGATGTTGGTTCAATTTGAGAAATAAGACATACCTCTTCATTTGCCAGTCTTCCTCTAGTCATAACTACTCGATACTTGTTCCCAATCATCTGATTTTCAGAGTGATTCAATCTTACATGCCAAGGTGTTTTTACTTGTTGTTGTTCTTTAGTCACTGTGGAATTCTCAGATGATGTCGATGTGACTGGATCAACATTTTGTATCGATGTTCTTATAGTAGATTCATTTTTTATTATCTCAACTATCAGTTCAGAGTCTATAGACCTTCTAAACTGTTCATTAATCTTCACATTTGTACTCTCGATGATTTTCTTTAATCTCTTATTAAAACATGTATATGCCTTGCTCTTAGATGAATAACCAAGAAATATTCCTTCATCACTTCTAGGATAAAATTTGCCATATACTCATCTCTTCTAATATAGCATTTACTTCCAAATATTCTGAAATATTTAAGAGTAGGAGTATTACCAAACCATAGTTCATGAGGGGTCTTACCGATTTCACCTTTGTTGTGAACTCTATTGAATATATAAAAAGTTGTATTGATTGCTTCTCTCCAATACACATGAGGTAGATTTGCTTCTGATATCATGCTTGGAGCTACATCCAAAATAGTTTTGTTCTTTCTTTCCACAACTCCATTCTTCTAGGGTGTCTGAGGTGTTGATAACTGTCTTTTAATTCCATTCACTTCATAGAATTTATTCAATTCCTTAGATGTGAATTCACCTCATTGATCTAATCTCAAACATTTGATTTTCTTACCGGTTTCATTCTCTACCATCACCTTGAATAGTTTGAATTTCCCAAAAGATTTTGATTTCTCCCTGAGAAAAGTAACCCAGCACATTCTAGAATAGTCATCAATGATTAGCATAAAATATATATCTCCTTGTAAACTTCTAGTTCTTGCTGGACCACATAAATCAGTATGAATTAAGTCAAGAACATTATTGGATTTCTTTGTTATACTTTTAAAATTTTCTCTAACTTGTTTTCCAAATTGACATTCCTTACATACTGAATTGTGAGGCTTAACAATCTTAGGTAAATCTCTTGCAGTCTTAATTGTACTAATCTTCACAATGCAATCAAAATTTACATGACATAGTCTCTTATGCCATAACCAACTTTTATCAATATGTGCAATCAAGCATGTCTTTTCATTGTTATTCAAATGAAAGATATTACCTCTAGTCTGATTACCGGTTGCAATTTTCAAACTAGTTCTATTCATGATTTTGCATATACCATTCTTGAATTGTAACTGAAATCCCTTTTCAACTAATTGACCAACACTCAAAATATTATGCTTCAAACCATCAACATAGTAAACATTATCAGTATTATGCTTACCATCAAAAGATATAGTGCCTTTTCCTCTAATCAAACAAGCTTTGTCATCTCCAAATCTTACTAGACCTCAATTGTATTCCTGAAAGGTTAAGAATTTACTCTTATCACCAGTCATATGATGTGAACATCCGGAATCAATAATACATTCATATTTATCCTTAATTTTAGCTACCAGGTCCTACTCTATCGGTTGAATAGTAGGTGTCGGTTGATCTTCTGTTATAGAAACAAAAGCCCATCCATTGTCTGCCAGTTCCTCATCAGAATCATCAGTGACTCCTTCATCAGCATAGTAACATCATTTGTCTCTATTCTTCTTAAATCTGTACCTTTGATATTCAGGGTTAGTCTTATATGTCCTTTTAGCTTCTTCTTTCAATCTTGCATGTCTATCAGGACACCTAGAAGCCATATGACCAATCATATTGCAGTTAAAATATTTAAATGGTGCTTTACCTTCATACTTACTTCCAACTAGACCTTTAGGCATTTTCCTTGCAAATAGTGCTTCAAGCTCTTCCATTTCTTCATTCTCCTTTCTAATTTCTTCAAGTTCTCTTGCATAAAAGGCTTTCCAATTAGGTTTTTCAGATGATGATGATGATGCTTTGAAAGCTAAATTTGTCTTAATAGTAGCAACAAGACCAAATTCCTCAAGTTCAAAAGCTGAAAATTTTCCAACCAAAGTGTCTTTAGATATTGATGTATTAGGCATTGTTCTCAATTCACTAATATCAGTTACTTTCATTTTATATGCCAGTGGAAATGCTCTTAAAACTTTAGAAACAATTTCATCTTCACTTAAGCGTCCTCCACAACATTGTATACCCAAAACAATTTCATTTACTCTTTCCATAAAAGCAGAAATTCTTTCATCTTCTTCATTTTCAGATTTTCATACCTGACCCGGAAGCATTCTAGTTTTGCAATTTTGACTATGGTATCACCTTCATTCAATGTTTCCAATTTATCCCAAATAGCTTTAGCACTAGATCTATCTGATAATCCCATGATTTGTTGATCAGACAATGCGCTCAAAAGTGCTTCTCTTGCTTTGCAATCATTTTCCTCATCTTTAGCCAAGGTTGGTGGAATAGGTTGACCTTGAGTAGGAACAACATAGCCATTCTTTGTAACATCCCAAATGTCCTTTCCAATGCAATTCAAATGTGTTTCCATTCTGATCTTCCATATGTCATAGTTGGTTCCATCAAGCTTCGGACTGTCCTTCCTGAAATAGTTAGAAGACATTGGATCTCCTCAAGCTGTTAGACTTCTGCAAAAAGAGGACTAGGCTCTGATACCAATTGTTAGGTCCTGGAGGCAACTGAGAGGGGGGGTGAATTAGTTGTCCAATAAATACAAATCAAAACTAAGTTAACCAAACTTAATGCTTAATGTCGGTAAACCAAACTTTAATGCCGGTAGACAATTTAACAGTTAATTGCAGTACTGGTAAAGTTTAATGCATGAAACATAAATACAAATAACATACACAACACATAACATAGTTATTTGTACGTGGAAACCTTGTAAGGGGAAAATCCAGGGTGGTAAACCTTACCCACAATCAGATGATACTACTACAGATAGTATGTGTGTACAAATGCGGTGTGCACATCCAGAAAGGCCAATTGCCTAGAGCTCACTGCTCAATCACAAAATGGGAGTCACACTGACTACAATTGGATGGTTAAATCCAATGATAATGAACTGCTTAGAATAGCATCTTCATATTTTGGATTTAGTATCGATTAAGCTCTAATTTGCCTTCTTCAAACCTTCCTTCAATCTTGAATGATGTCTGCATGTATAGCTCTACTTATATTCGCATATACCTTATTACAATCCTTTTCCACACTCTACCACACAATCTCATAAATGAGATCTTACATATATAGCAAAACCTAAGACCAAATGAGTAGGTCAGCTCACTAAGATATTACAATAAAATAAATTACAAATGAATCAATATGCGATGCATAATGTCAGCTCAATGCATTTACAATAACAATAAATCATCTTCATGATGTGTCGTGCTAATTTGGAATAGATATGCATGTCAGTTCATAACCTAGACCTATTTGTCAATAACAACAAATATGCAAACCTATTTAGACCAATGAACAAATCACCAAAACCAAGTGTCCAAATGATGTCTTCGACATAACCAAATAATCTCCAAGTCATTCCAAGTGTCGGTGAACCAAATACCGGTGAACACAACCAAAGATCTCCAAGTGTTGACATCAATGACAAAACCATATCAACATATCCAAAATAACAACATGCAGTTCATTAATTTCTTTGGATTGTAGTATGGATTTCTATGTAGTCTATGAGGCCCTACCCCAATGCATCCTAGAATTTCAGTGATTTTTATGTTGGAACTATTATGGATGCTTTATTTCTATGCATTATGGATATAGAAATTTATATGATTCCATGATTGGATAACATTGATATATTGATGCTTCATTTCTATGCATTATGGATATAGAATTTTATATGATTCTAGGATAGGATAACCTTGAGATGGTGTATGTCCTTTATTTGATTTGCAGGACTTTATTATGATGCTAGAAATATGATGCATACCTTATGAATGGTTGGAATTTATGAGGATTATGATAATTGCTTTATATGGATTGCATTGGTTTTATGGTAAATTGATTTGTATGATGTTAATTGTATGCAAAGTGATTGATTTGTATTATCATTTATGTGTTTAATATTATATGAGGCTATTTGGGAATTACTAATTTATAATTGAGATGCACATGAAATTATCCATGTGACCATGGAAACATTATGGAGAATTATGCCTAGACCTTTGTACGTTCGTAAAACTAGGGGTTGTCTATTTGGAGAGACAACACCCTGTATGTATCGTATTTTATTTGTAAATGTAAATGTTTGCATGTGTGTTAAATTGTATTTATTAAATTGTTTAAAACCAACAAGAGATAATTTCCATGTGTAAATTAAGTAATGTACTTTATTGTGTCACTTGACACATGTGTTGAATAGAGTTTTGATTTGACATGTCTCTTGGAGGGAAATTGTTTCAACCAAAGCCCTTTTCAAATATTTGAGTGTGGTCTCAAATTTGCCTTGGGTAAAGAGTCTTTGGGGTGGTCAACTCAGGTTTGACCCGTAGGTTAACTTTAGTTGGGTTTCTAAGGGGTCAAATGGACTCCTAGGGTTAGTTTAGGGGCTTTTCAAAAGGTCCATAGGGTATACCTATGGGTTAGGGGTATTTTTAAGCATGTGACCACTCCCATGTGACTGATTTGACCCTTCAAAAATTGGTTTTCCCAAGATGAGCGAAAATCCAACTTGGAGGATTCTTCCTTGGTTAGATAACCTTCTTGGTATGTGTCATTCCTTTTCCCCATTCCATTCCCCATTTTGAAGTGCCTTGGTTAGGGACTACGTAAGGTTTGGGGAATACCGACCAATGTGAGCTCTCACTCTATCCAATAGGATTGGAAAGAGTGAGAGAAGCCTTCTTAGGCAAGGGATTGAGACTTAGGAAGTTAATCACCCACTCTCTATCTTTGGAGATGAGATCTTGCAGTTTTGAAACAAGTCTAGGATAGAATTTTGGCTAAATGTTGAAGGAAAGAAGTGTGGATTTGGACTGCTCTTGTCCAAACTATCCCTTGTAAACCCTTGGTAGATTCAAGGTTGGTTCAATCTCTTACTTTGTATGTTGAAACTTTGTTTTGAAAGATTGCTTGAATGTAGTTGTTTTCTTTCCTTGAGTTTTATTTGTGAAGATATATTTGTGATCTTTCACTTGTTTTTGGTTATGCATTTACTTGTGTTTTGGGAGTATCCAAGGTCATCTTACCCTTGGGAGGGTAGAGTGGTCTTGGGGGTGGAAGGTTGTTTGACAGCCTTAGAGTGAGAGACTCCCTTTTAGAGAGTGATTTCAAGGGTTTGTTTATGTGACCCTTGTTGCATAGTTTTGTTTATGCATTCGGGGGTCATAAGGGGAGATATTATGGCATGTGTACCTTGGGAGTCATAAGGATATTGGGTCAAGTTAGACTTTTGATGTGTTCTTGGTTGCCATGAGATGGCTTGTGATCTATTATTTTGCAGTTTCTCCTCAAGGTACTTAGTCCACTTCCACCCATGTAAAAATATCACAATTATGTGATGATGTTAAGCCTTAGGATGGGAATATGTTTGTTGTGTGTTTTCCATGCTTGTGTGTGTATTGCTTAAGCGTAACCCATCTAGGTCTTGGTTCTCCAAGCTCGGGGGTGGCTTCTAGTAAGCCTAGGTTGGGAGGTGAGCCCTCCATGGTCACAACCTTAATATTTTGTATTGCGGGTAGCTTTGGGAAGGGATTGAAGGAAAAGATTGGATATGGTCTTGCTGATTTTATTTTAGTTGTAGAAAGAAAAAGAATGTAATAATGTTATTTTTTGGTAAAGAAAAGAAGGGAAAGGAAAGAGTTTTGTATTGTAATTATATTGTAAAAGAATAAGAGAATTGTATTTTTGACTCAACAATAAGTTGTATTGTATTTGATGTATTGATCATTTAAAAAAAATGAGTGCACTAATTAATTCTATTTTGTATGAGTTGCAAAAAAAAAAGAGATGTTTTAATTCTATGTTAAAAATTAATACAGAAAGGAACGAGGTGTTTTATTCTGTTTAAAAACAGTAATGCTTTGTATCTTGTTGTTGTTAATCATGGATTTTAAACTAATATTAGTTGCAGCTGTCTATAAAATTATTCTACTACTTTTTACATATTATGTAAATATATGTTAAGTAGAAAGCCATTAAACTAGAAAGATTAAATCGCAACTATAAAAATTAGTCATTTTTGCTTAAGTTAAAAAAATCTGGAAATGCAATGTAGTAGGGAAAAAAATTTTAATGGTGTCATTTATGTTCATTCTGTAGAAACAGAAAAATTACTTATTTTGTAGATAAATAAAATTGTCATATTTTACATTCATAAAATCTAAAAAATAAATCTTAATATGCCTTTAGTGAAAATAAAATAAAAAGGTTAACTCCTATCTTGTTATTGAAATTAAATAACCTGCTAAATCTATTATATATATATATATATATATATATATATATATATATATATATATATATATATATATATATATATGCAAGTGTAATTAAATGGAATGAGATTCTTGCCTTTACAAAGAAAGAGAATAATAAAATAAACAATATAAGCATGCACATGTATTTATATATATATTTATTTGCATAAATATATATATATATATATAAATATATATATATATATATATATAAATATATATATATATATATAAATATATATATATATATATAAATATATATATATATAAATATATATATATATAAATATATATAAATATATATATATATATATATATATATATATATATATATATATATATATATAGATAGTTAACTAGCAAATTACAAAAAAAAATATACCTTTCAAACTGAAAATGAGACCCTAATGAAATCTGTCCTTTAACTTTGTGAATCTTAATGTTGAAGCCATGCATGTTCTCTCAGGTTTTATATATATATATATATATATATAAACCTGATATCAAAAAATATATACATATACAATATATATTAATTAATTAAAAAAACAAAAAAAATGGTGGTATATCGTGTTACGACGCGACCGAGCCACTGTGGTTAAACATAGTGGACGGTGGGGGCTGAGTCACTGTATTTAAACACAGTGGACGACATGACCGAGCCACTGTGTTTAAACACAGTGGAAGACATGGTGAGGTCGCCACTGTGGTTAAACATAGTGGTCGGCACAGACCACCACTGTGGTTAAACACAATGGTCGACATGGGGCCGCCACTGTGGGTAACCATAGTGGATGGCTCACAGTCACCACTGTGGGCGGCACCAGCCGCCGCTGTGGGTATCCATAGTGGTGCCTGGGGAGCCTCCTCCACCTTGCGATTCGGCCTCCCTTCATCCTCTTCGACACCATTATACCCTGCAACACACACATTTACCCTAAGCAAGGAAGAAAAAAAAAAGAGAAGGAATGAATAGGAAACCCTAACTTGAATGGGTTAGGGGTAGAATTCAAAAAAAAAAAAGAGAGGAAAACTTAATAAGCAACCCTAACCCTCTTTCGGGATTAGGGTTTTCTCAATTGTAAGGAAATGAGTTAATAGATTGATATGAATTTAATAATAATTAACTCAACCCTAAATTAGGGTTTATAATTAAACATTATTCATATATATATATATATATATAACCATAAATCTTAAACTTGGGATTTAATATCTCCCAATATGGACTAAGGTGAAATCAAAACTTAATATAGACCTTATATGTCAAGTTTAATTAAAAATTGGTGATTAGATATAATATAGTTTTATTGATTGCATATTTGATTTAATTTTATTAACTAGGGCTATTAAGGAGGAAATTTATTATCTTTTTTATATTTAATTAAATATAGATGTTGGATTAAAATTCCTTTGGGAAGATTTTTATTATTGAATATTATTAATTATATTATGCGAAATCTAGCCTAGGAGGTCAATATTGGCCAAGGATTTAAAAGTCAAAATTTGAAGTTTTAGGGGGATTTAAAATTGACTATAATATAAATTATATTTAATTGGCAGTTGTCATTATTGAATTAGTTAACCTTACTGGTTATATTTAAAAAGTAAATTTTGCATGCACTCAATTAATTAATTTCAATTTAAGATAACATTATCATTATTTTAATTAGCCTGGAATAATTTAAATACAATCGAGATATTTAAATATCTCTCGACTTTATTTAGCGGAAAATTAATTAGGCTAATTAGATTAATTAATTAAGTTGCGATGACCCTCTTAGGGAATAATTAGTCTTCACTAATTATTGTCGCTATATTGATTGAGTTAATTATTTCAACTTTAGCAAACAATTCTATTTACCCCTTAGTTAAGACAACTTATTTGATTTCATTTTAATGTAGATTAAATAATGAGTTTATGTTGTCAAAAAATAAAATTTGTTGTTCCATTTTTGCCCTAAAGTTTGGGCACGACATTTTGGTATCAGAGCCAATTTTCCAACACTAGGAATCTTTCTCTATTACGTTTCGCTTTAATTATTTAATTAATTAAAAAAATTCTCCAAAATTATTTATTTATTTTATTTTATTTTATTTTTTTCATAAGGATGCCTCTGACTATGCGAGAAGCTCACAAATGCGGTAGGGGTCCTAGGTGTGCACGTATGGCACGTAAAGATGTTGATAGGGAGGAACCATTTCTGGAAGGGAACCTAGAGGCTCCTCCTGAATGACTAGTTGACCCAAACCGAGACATCTTATTAGCGCTTCAGAACCTGATTGGGATAGTAAAGGAAAGGCTTCCAGCAGTTGACCATCATGCAGAAAACCAGAACTCAGGGAGCCATAGATCAGCATTTAGGGAATGGAGTAGGAGTTCACCTCCTAATCCCTTAGAGGGCCAAGCTAAGCATGAGCCTGATTCCATTCATCTACCCGGACCACCTCCAATAGCAGCACCTATGTATTTATGAAAGCAATCTGAAGGCACGAGTAGTAGTTCACCTTTTGAGAGGAATGACCTCCACATGGTGGAGACAAGAGGAATACAAGTGTACCCTAGTTGCAGACACCCTCACATGGGAGATCTTTACAGGGAGGTTCAGGGAGAGATACCTGTTGCAGCACTTCAGGCAGTGTAGGATAGATGAGTTCCATGATCTCCAGTAGAAGGGTCTCTCGATGACCCAATTTGAGAGTAAGTTCATCAAGCTCCTACCATATGTGGATTACCTGAAGGATGAGAAGCTTCTTGTCAACCATTTTATCAGAGGACTGAATGTTGGGATAACAGGACCAGTGAGGATGGCTGCTCCAGGAAGCCTTCGGGTTGTCATGGAGAAGGCCTTGATAGAAAAGGAAATACATGTCAAGCCTTAGGACATGAGGGATCGGTTTCAAAACTGAAACCCTGCACCCCAGTCCTTTGGATTTCAAAAACCCCACTAGAAAGGCAACCATAGGAATACATCAGGGTCCTTTAAACCCCCTCCTTTACAGTAGTCACAATAGAATCAGAGACAGAGGCCCCCTTAGGGACAGTAAGGCTTTAAGCCCAAGTAGTGGCATTCACAGGGTCCTAGGCGTGACCATAGAGCACAGGGTACTTACACACCTCTGGCACAGACTCGACAGTCCTCCGGGGGTGGGTATAGTGGTTTGAGAAGGATAGGTGGACAATCTTTCTCTAGGCCTTAGGGCGTATAGTTTCATGAATGCGGTGCTTGTTTCACATGTGGAGCCATGGGGCACATGGCGCGAGACTGTTTGTAGGGTCAGATGGCAAGTTGTCAGAGGATGGTAGCATCATAGCCCATGGTTGGGGATATGGAAAAGTCCCATAGGGTCTTTGTAGTGGTTGACAACTGCCAAACAGAGCACCAAGCCACAATTATTGAGGTTGCAAGTATGATCAGTGGTAGTAGTGTATCTATATTGTTTGATTCAAGAGCTACTAACTCCTTTATATCTCCATTGGTTGTGGAGCATTGCGGGCTAGTGGCAATTAGGCAAGGTGATAGTTGGGAATTGGAGTTAGCTTCAGTGGCTAGAGTGTTAGTGGATTCAGAGGTTAGGGGATGTCAGCTCCAAATTGGTAATACCACCACCTTAGTAGACCTTAGAGTTACACTACTAAGATCTTATGGCATCGTACTTGGCATGGATTGACTTTACACCCACAGAGCCAAGATGGATTGTCACCAAAAAAAGATCAAGTGTGAGAGTGATCATAGTGCTCCTATAGTAATCACTGGGATTTAGAGGTCTGTGTCTCTTTGTATGATTTCTGCTATGAAGCTTAAGCGGAGCATGCAAAAGGGATGCTAGCTATTTGCTATCACCATCAGTGATAGATAGGAAGAAAATGAGAAGGAGCCTTCCTTAGATGATCATCCCATCCTTGAGGAGTTTGCAGATGTGTTTCCATCCAAGCTACCTGGTATGCCACCTAGCAGAGAAATTGGATTCCACATAGATCTTGTACCAAGAGCCGAGCCGATTTTGAGAGCACCATATAGGATGACCACGAATGAGCTTAATGAGCTCAAGATGCAACTTGAGGAACTCTTAGATAAGGTTCACATTCATCCTAGTGTCTCCCCTTGGGGCACACCAGTCATCTTCATGAAGAAGATGGATCGATCTCTTTGATTATGCATGGATTACCGTCACTTGAATATAGTGACCATCAAGAACCGTTATCCCTTGCCCAGGATCGATAATTTATTTGATCAGCTTCAGGGTGCTAAAGTGTTTTCCAAGATAGATCTGAAGTCAGGGTACCATCAGTTGAGGATAGTGGAGAGTGATATCCATAAGACCGCATTTTGTACCAGATACGGCCACTATGAGTTCACCGTAGTCCCATTCGGTCTTACGAATGCTCCAGCTATATTCATGAGTCTCATGAATGGGGTATTTTGCACTTTCCTTGACTAGTTTGTGATTGTGTTCCTCAATAACATATTGATATATTCTCAAAATGAGAAGGAGCATGAGGAGCACTTGAGGCAAGTTTTGTAGTGTTTGAGGGACAATCAGTTGTACCGAAGTTTGTCAAAGTGTTCTTTCTTTAGATCAGAGGTCAAGTACCTTGGGCATGTTATACCCAGTGATGGGATCTCAGTTGACCCATCAAAGATCAGAGCTATTATGGATTGGCCAGCGCCAACTAGCATGATAGAGGTCAAGAGTTTCATGGGTCTAGCAGGGTACCATAGACACTTCATTGAGGGATTTTCCAGAGTTGCACATCCCTTCAGCAAAAAGGAAAGAAATTCGAGTGGACAGAAAGGTCTGAGAGGGCCTTTCATGATCTGAAAAGGGTACTCACTAGTGCACCTATTCTTATTGTGCCAGACCCCATGGAAAACTTCATGGTATGCATAGATGATTCTTTAGATGGATTAGGAGCAGTTCTTATGTAGGAGAGTCAAGTTATAGCTTATGAGTCTAGGAAACTTAAGACTCACGAGCTTAACTACCCTACGCATGACCTTGATCTTGCAGCAGTAGTGCATGCACTTGTGAGGTGGAGATACTTCCTTTTGGGTCATCATTTTGAGCTTCATTCAGATCATCAGAGCTTGTAGTACATCTTCACCCAGCCTAATATTAATGCCCGTCAGAGGAGATGGATGGAGTTTTTATTCGAGTATGATTTTGATGTCCACTACATCAAGGGGAAAGAGAACGTAGTTGCAAATGCCTTGAGTAGGAGACGTCATGAGGTATACTCCATATCTATGAGCTTAGATTTGAGAGATCATATATTGCAGCGGTTGCCAGAGGATGGATGGTATTTAGAGGTTTGTCAGGTGATTCGATCATAGGTGACACTGGAAGGGAAGTATGTTGATTATTCCTTAGAGTCAGATAGACTATTACATCATAGAGGGTGCATCTATGTACCTTCTCCTGGGGGATTGCAAGAGTTCATTGTCATGGAGGCTCATAGAGCTCCTTATGCAGTGCATCTTAGGGTTAAGAAGATGCATGTAGACTTGAGACAGTTATATCATTGGCCAGGTATGCAACAACTTATTGCTGAGATAGTAGCCTGATGCCTTGAGTGTCAGAGAGTCAAGGCGGAGCACCCCCATCTAGGTGGATTGCTCTAGTCTCATGCTATACTAGAGTAGAAGTGGGATACTATATCCATGGATTTCATCATTGGTCTTCCCATGTCATTGTGTCGCCTTGATGCCATTTTGGTGACAGTTGACAAGTTGACCAAAGTGGTCCACTTCTCACCAGTTCGGACTACCTTCACATCACCAGTAGTGGCACAGGTGTTCTTGCAGGACATTGTCAGACTTCATGGCATCCCACACAAGATTATTTCTGATAGGGATTCCCTCTTCACTTCTTCCTTTTGGAAGGCATTACATGCAGCAATGGGCACCAAGCTCAATTTTAGCACAACCTATCATCTAGAAATGGATAGATAGACAAAGAGGCTTAACTAGGTGTTAGAGGATATGCTCCGCATGTACGTCATGGATCATCAGAGAAGATGAGAGGATTACCTTCCTTTAGTAGAGTTTTCCTATAATAATGGGCATCACACTTCTTTGGGGATGCCACCTTTTCAAGCCTTGTATGGTAGACCTTGCAGGATACCTTTGAGTTGGGACCATATTGAGGGTAGAGTGACCATAGGTCCTAAAATGGTTCATGATATGGAGCAGTAGGTGATTTTGATTAGACAACGCCTTAGAGAGACACAGGATAGGCAGAAGAAGTATGCAGATGCAAAGAGGATAGACTAGAGCTTCATGGTTGGGGACAAAGTTTTCTTCAGAGTGCGACCGCATAAGAGTCTAATCAGTTATGGAAAGGGTTCTAAGCTCACACCTCGCTTTGTCGGACCATTTGAGATTCTTGAGAGGATAGGACTAGTTGCTTATCACCTAGCTTTTCCACCTAGCCTGTCACGCATCCATGATGTGTTTCATGTATTAGTTCTGAGGAAGTATATCTATGATGAGTCTCATATTTTAGATTGGGATTCCTTGTAGGTGGAGTCGGATGGGCAGCTAGCTTTGGTGCCCATTTGCATTTTGGCTTGCCAGACGTTGGCCCTTTGAGGTTGAGAGCTAGACTAGGTTAGGGTCCATTGGGATTGCAATGATGAGGTTACAGCTTCATGGGAGGACACAACACATATGAGATCACAGTACCCCCATCATTTTGATGAACTCCAGGAAGAAGTTCATGCCTAGAGGGGGAGGGTGTGAGGCCCTACCCCGACCCATCATAGCATTTCAGTAATTTTCATGTTGGAACTATTATGGATGCTTTATTTCTATGCATTATGGATATATAACTTTATATGATTCTAGGATTGGATAACATTGATATATTGATGCTTCATTTCTATGCATTATGGATATAGAATTTTATACGATTCTAGGATAGGATAACCTTGAGATGGTGTATGTCCTTTATTTGATTTGTAGGACTTTATTATGATGCTAGAAATATGATGCATACCTTATGAATGGTTGGAATTTATGAGGATTATGATAATTGCTTTATATGGATTGCATTAGTTTTATGGTAAATTGATTTATATGATGTCAATTGTATGCAAAGTGATTGATTTGTATTCTTATTTATGTGTTTAATATTATATGAGTCTATTTGTAAATTACTAATGTGTAATTGAGATGCACAGAAAAATTATCCATATGACCATGGAAACATTATGGAGAATTATGCCTAGACCTTTGTACGTTCATAAAACCAGGGGTTGTCTATTTGGAGGGACAACACCCCGTATGTATCGTATTTTATTTGTAAACGTAAATATTTGCATGTGTGTTAAATAGTATTTATTAAATTGTTTAAAACCAACAAGAGACAATTTCCACATGTAAATTAAGTAATGTATTTTATTGTGTCACTTGACACGTGTTGAATAGTGTTTTGATTTGACAGGTCTCTTGGAGGGAAATTGTTTCAACCAAAGCCCTTTTCAAATATTTGAGTGTGGTCTCAAATTTGCCTTGGGTAAAGAGTCTTTGGGGTGGTCAACTCAGGTTTGACCCGTAGGTTAACTTCAGTTGGGTTTCTAAGGGGTCAAATGGACTCCTAGGGTTAGTTTAGGGGCTTTTCAAAAGGTCCATAGGGTATACCTATGGGTTAGGGGTATTTTTAAGCATGTGACCACTCCCATGTGACTAATTTGACCCTTCAAAAATTGGTTTTCCCAAGATGAGCGAAAATCCAACTTGGAGGATTCTTCCTTGGTTAGATAACCTTCTTGGTATGTGTCATTCCTTTTCCCCATTCCATTCCCCTTTTTGAGGTGTCTTGGTTAGGGAGTGTGTAAGGCTTGGGGAAGACCAACCAATGTGAGCTCTCACTCTATCCAAGAGGATTGAAAAGAGTGAGAGAAGCCTTCTTAGGCAAGGGATTGAGACTTAGGAAGTTAATCACCCACTTTCCATCTTTGGAGATGAGATCTTGTAGTTTTGAAACAAGTCTAGGATAGAATTTTGGCTAAGTGTTGAAGGAAAGAAGTGTGGATTTGGGTTGCTCTTCTCGAAACTATCCCTTGTAAACCCTTGGCAGATTCAAGGTTGGTTCAATCTCTTACTTTGTATGTTGAAATTTTGTTTTGAAAGATTGCTTTAATGTAGTTGTTTTCTTCCCTTGTGTTTTTTTTTGTGAAGATATATATGTAATCTTTCACTTGTTTTTGGTTATACATTTACTTGTTTTTTGGGAGTATCCAAGGCCATCTTACCCTTGGGAGGGTAGAGTGGTCTTGGGGGTGGAAGGTTGTTTGACAACCTTAGAGTGAGAGGCTTTATTTTAGAGAGTGATCTCAAGGGTTTGTTTATGTGACCCTTGCTACATAGTTTTGTTTATGCATTTGGGGGTCATAAGGGTAGGAATTATGGCATGTGTGCCTTGGGGGTCACAAGGATGTTGGGTCAAGTTGGGCTTGTGATGTGTTCTTGGTTGCCATGAGATGGCTTGTGATCTACTATTTTGCAGTTTCTCCTCAAGGTACTTAGTCCAGTTCCACCCATGTAAAAATATCACAATTATGTGATGATGTTAAGCCTTGGGATGGGAATATGTTTGTTGTTTGTTTTCCATGTTTGTTTGTGTATTTCTTGAGTGTAACCCGTCTAGGTCTTGGTTTTCCAAGTTCGGGGGTGGCTTCTAGTAAGCCTAGGTTGGGAGGTGAGCCCTCCATGGTCACAACCTTAAGATTTTGTATTGCAGGTTGCTTTGGGAAGGGATTGAAGGAAAAGATTGGATATGGTCTTGCTGATTTTATTTTAGTTGCAAAAAGAAAATGAATGTATTATTGTATTGTTGTTGTAAAGAAAATAAGGGAAAGGAAAGAGTTTTCTATTGTAATTATAAAGAATAAGAGAACTGTATTATTGACTGAGTAATAAGTTGTATTGTATTTGATGTATTGATCATTTAAATAAAATTAGTGCATTGATTAATTCTGTTTTGTATGAGTTGCAAAAAAAAAAAGATTTTATAATTCTGTGTTAAAAATTAATACAGAAAGGAATGAGGTGGTTTATTCTATTTAAAAACAGTAATGCTTTTTATCTTTCTGTTGTTAATCATGGATTTTTAAGTAATATTAGTTGTAGCTGTCTTAAAATTATTCTGCTACTTTTTACATATTCTGTAAATACATGTTAAGTAGAAAGCCATTAAACTAGAAAAATTAAATTGCAGCTATAAAAATTAGTCATTTTTGCTTAAGTTAAAAAAATCTGGAAATGCAATGTAGTAGGGAAAATAATTTTAATGTTGTCATTTCTGTTCATTCTGTAGATAAATAAAATTGTCATATTTTACATTCCATAAAATCTAAAAAATAAATCTTAATATGCCCTTAGCGAAAATAAAATAAAAAGGTTAACTCCTATCCTATTATGGAAATAAAAGAACCTGGTAAATCTATTGAAGTTCACGTTTACCATAAAAGGTTATATATATATATATATATATATATATATATATATATATATATATATATATATATATATATATATATATATATATATATATATATATATATATATATATGCAAGTGTAATTAAATGGAATGAGATTCTTGCCTTTACAAAGAAAGAGAATAATAAAATAAACAATATAAGCATGCACATGTATTTATATATATATTTATAGTTAACTAGCAAATAAAATTAAAAAAATATACCTTTCAAACTAAAAATGTGACCCTAATGAAATCTGTCCTTTAACTTTCTGAATCTTAATGTTGAAGCCATGCATGTTCTCTCAAGTTATATATATATATATATATAGATAGAGAGAGAGAGAGAGAGAGAAATATATATAAATTTAAACCTGATATCAAAAAATATATACATATACAATATATATTAATTAATAAATAAATAAAATAAAAAATGCGGGTATAGCATGTTAAGGCGTGACTGAGCCACTATGGTTAAACACAGTGGAAGACGGGGGCCGAGCCACTGTGTTTAAACACAGTGGACAACACGGGGAGGCCGCAACTATGGTTAAACACAGTGGTCGGCATGGGTTGCCACTATGGTTAAACACAGTGGCCGACACAGGGCCGCCACTATGGGTAACCACGGTGGATGGCTCACGGCCGCCACTGTGGGTGCCCATAGTGGGCAGCACTAATCGCCGCTGTGGGTATCCATAGTGGTGCCCAAGGAGCCTCCTCCGCCCTACGATTTGGCCTCCCTTCATCCTTCTCGCCACCATTATACCCTGAAACACACACATTTACCCTAGGCAAGGAAGAAAAAAAAAAGAGAAGGAATGAATAAGAAACCCTAACTTGAAATGTGTTAGGGATAGAATTCAAAAAAAAGAGAGAGGAAAACTTAATAAGAAACCCTAACCCTATTTTGGGATTAGGGTTTGCTCAATTGTAAGGAAATGAGTTAATAGATTGATATGAAAATAATAATAATTAACTCAACCCTAAATTAGGGTTTATAATTAAACATTATTCATATATATATAACCATAAATCTTAAACTTGGGATTTAATATCTCCCAATATGGACTAAGGTGAAATCAAAACTTAATATAGACCTTATATGTCAAGTTTAATTTAAAATTGGGGATTAGATATAATATAGTTTTATTAATTGCATATTTCATTTAAACTAGGGCTATTAAGGAGGAAATTTATTATCTTTTTTTATATTTAATTAAATATGGATGTTGGATTAAAACTCCTTTGGGAGGATTTTTATTATTGAATATTATTAATTATATTTTGCAAAATCTAGCCTACGAGGTCAATATTGGCCAATGATTTAAAACTCAAAATTTGAAGTTTTAGGGGGATTTAAAATTGAGTATAATATAAATTATATTTAATTGGCAGTTGTCATTATTGAATTAGTTAACCTTATTGGTTATATTTAAAAAGTGAATTTTGCGTGTGCTCAATTAATTAATTTCAATTTAAGATAACATTATCATTATTTTAATTAGCCTGGAATAATTTAAATACAATCGAGATATTTAAATATCTCTTGACTTTAATTAGCGGAAAATTAATTAGGTTGATTAGATTAATTAATTAAGTTGCCATTACCCTCTTAGGGAATAATTAGTATTCACTAATTATTGTCACTATATTGATTGAGTTAATTATTTCAACTTTAGCAAACATTTCTATTTACCCCTTAGTTAAGACAAAACTTATTTGATTTCATTTTAATGTAGATTATATAATGAGTTTATGTTGTCAAAAAAAAAAAAATTGTTGTTCCATTTTTTCCCTAAAGTTTGGGCACGACATAGTCAGTGAGATTCCTTTTGTGATGAGCAGTGCGCTCTAGGTTGTTGGCCTTCCTGCAAGTGTAGGCCCCTCAATTATAATTCACATGCTTACTACAAAAGTATTATCTAACTGTGGGTAGGCTTCCCACCGTGGTTTTTCCCTTTACCAGGTTTTCCACGTATAAATCTTTGTGTCATGTGGATGGTATTTATTCTCTGATTGTTGTTTATGCTTAATTGGTTTATCCACTATTTCAGTGTTTGGTTTAAACATTCTGGTATTGATCTTTTGGGTTTCGGTATTAAAGTTTTAATTGCTTAAGGTTCTAGTAATCAGGTGATAACTGATTCACGCACCCTCTTAATTGTCTTCCGATTATTTGAACTCTCTAACACAAAGAAGTATTTTTTATCATGCATGCAATAAACCTGGTCATATTGCAGGATATTGCAAAAGAAGGAATGCTCTGGTAGACAAGAATAAATCAGATGAAAAGGGAAAAGCTAAGGTGGAAGAGATCAGAGATCAGCATAAGAAGATGTGGATAAAGAAAGAAGACTCTTTTGTTTAAAATGGCTCCACACCTAATTCTGGTGTAGGAACTTCATCTGGTAACTAAGGCCTAATTCCTAAGGGGGAAGATTTTCTTCTAGATCTTTAGAACCCCCTTTCAGATATCTATAACTGATCAAGGATGGTTGTAGATGATGAAGATTAGCTATGAAAATTATATCCAGAAGGTTTCATGATAGTTTGGGATTCCGGTGAGTGAATTCATTAAAAAATAAATGTATCCAAAATTCTTTAGGGTTGTACATTTATTACAATTTAAAACTAGGTTTTCGGTGGATAAAAAGGCATTTCAATAGCTCATTCTTCACAATACAAATGATAGGAAAGAGTAGAGCAGTAGAGTGAAAAATATTTAGCAGCAAAATCCAATCCTGTAGCGATCAGTAAGCGAATTCGAGCATCCATTATAATTTAAAAAGGTATTTTCCATTTGTGAAGCTACTTGTTCATACCCTTATTTCAAAATGGCATCTACATCTACATCTAGTGTTGTGACTCTCTTGGTGGTTGAGATCACTAAGAGAGAAAGGAACGTATTCAAAAGGCACACATTCAAATCTACTGAAGATGATCCATAAGGTGCATTTTCTTCTATCCCATATGGTGTACTTCATAACAAAGATATTAGGGCAGACATCCACTCCAACATTGAAGAGCTTGGAAAGACAGATATGCTCTCATTTTATACCAAGCATATGATAGATGGTATGGAAGATTTCAAGTCGGAGTTCAAGTCATTGCACAAGGGTTTCTATTGGAGTTGAGAAATACAACACCATAGGAGCCCAAATGATCTCTGCAAGATGAAAAACCTGTTACAAGGAGAAGCAAGGAAGCAAATCACAGAAGAAAGAAATACACAGAAAATATGCTCAAAAAGAGAGAGAACAATATTCATAAAAAGTGTAATGTAATAATCCTTCTTCTTACAATGAAAAGAAAGAACTCAACCTTTAATAGGTCAAGAAACCCTAAAAGGGCAAACCTAGGTTTGCACATAATAATTAATAAAAGAATTAATTATTATGCACCTAAAGTTAGCTTAAGTGTAAAAGAGGTAAAGGGAACATAAATAATTAAGCAAATATTGTTTAATTAATCAAGTAAATACCTGAATACTCTAACACCCCCCTTAAGCTAGACTTAGGGAGAAGCTAAAACCTAGAACAACTATTGAAAGCAAGAAAGATGGGTCCTAGCAACAAGGCTTGATCAGGAACCCAAATACAATGAAATCTCTATGAACTGGAGAAATAGAGAAAACCACGTGGGAAAAAACTCTACTCCAAAAAGAGATGGAAAAGAACACCATTGAAGCATGAAGAACTTGCAAACACTGTCGAAGAATAACTACTGATCTGAAGAACCTCTACTGAAATAGAACATGACCAGGTAGAGAAGACTGTAATCTATATGAGTGCCCTCAAATGACACTATTCGAATCAGATGGCAAACAAAGGCAAACAACTGAAATCAAAGATACATATGGCATGGAAACACGAAAGCCTGAAGAGCTAATCAATTGAACCACAGAAGCATTAGAACCAACAAGACAAACCTCCCCATAATGCTAAAAAATGGAGAGGGATAGGTACACTGAAAAGAACGGCCAACAAGAACTACATGATGAAGAACCAGGAACATCAAAGATGTTGAGAAAGTACATAGTTTCATGGAAGGAACATTCACTTGACACACATCATGAGGAAAATGTCATGGAAGGAACACTCACTTGACAATGGTAGATGGAAAACAAGGCAAACATCAACCCCCTCATGGCACTTTATAAGTAGTACATGTGCAACAAGGCACAATATGTGCAAGATCCCAAGTAAGCAATGCATGATGGCACTTTATCTTAGTGTGTTTGCATAAATACAATGCTACAATGATAATAAGATTGTAAATAGAAAGGAGAACCAAAATAGAGACATCCTACTCAGAGAAGAGATCCCAGGACCTGAAACACCAAAATATCCACCAGAGTGCTGAAAAGAAAAAACATGAATAAAACATTCCTGGAGCAAAATCTGGAAAGAAAACTCAGATGTCTGGAAAGTACACAGCACACACTTTCCAAAAATATAAATTTTTCAAAAAATGGAGTTCAGATGCTCATTCCATGGCTCCTGGAGTGCAAACACGAGACCCTACTTTGACTAGAAAAAAACACAATCAAATAACAAAATTGGAAAAAAATATCAACATCATGAGGTCCGGTTGGGAACCAACTTTCTAACACCTATTTGTTTTCAAAAAATGACTTCGTATGCGCAAGATATGGCCAAAAAACCAAACCCCCCTTCAAAACAAGAGGAAGGGGTAGTCTGGTGGCTGGGGTGAGCGGAGGTGGCCAGTAGGCTAGACCAGGCAGCTACCGAGGTGGTTGGGTGGTGCTCCAGTGGTGGGAGGGCCTACGGACGGGCGGCGTAGAGGAGTTGGCGGCAGTGGTTAGCTGGCGTGACGGTGCAGCAACCAGGCGGCAGGGAGGTGCTGTAGGCGGTGCAGCGCAAAAGCTGGGGAGAGGGGGGCAGTAGGGGAGCTACGGGGGCCAGGGGCGGGGAGCTGTAGTGGTGGGGGCCAAAGCTGGCGGGGGCTGCAGAGAGGCCGGCGGGGGCGGGAAGGTAGAATCCGACAGGGGCTGCAGGGATGATAGTGGCATGGGGCCCGACGCAGTGTCAGATCTATGGCAATGACAGTGGCAGGGGGCCCCACGGTACCTTGTGTACCGTGGGAACCCCCCCAAAATGATTTTTTTTTTACAAAAATTTCTTTTGTGAAACCCTTGTGCTTTCTTTGCCCTTTTTTTGCTTTTTGATATTTTTTTTGAAGATTTTTTTTTAAAAATCAAAAATTCGGCCTGTGTGCCGTAAAAAGGCAAAAAATATTTTTTTAAAATTTTTTTTCTCGAACTGCATGTCAGGGTTGTACGGCCTGGATCTGGAGAAAAAACTATTCTCAGAGGCTCAAGAACCAAAATGGGTCAAGTTTTATATGACCATAGGGTTTTTTGAGCCTTTTGAGCATGATGGTGAAGTCTGTTTAGGCCCAAAGTGCTAAAAAAATGCCTATCCCTAGGTGCATAAAAAAACTTTCCGAAACCCTAGATCTACTTCCAATGCAAAAATTCTCAAAACAAGAACAGGTAGCTGCAGATCTGAAACTTTGATACCATATTGGAGTTGAGAAAATACAACACCATAGGAGCCCAAATGATCTCTGCAAGCTAAAAAACCTATTACAAGGAGAAGAAAGGAAGCAAATCACAAAAGAAAGAAATACATAGAAAATATGCTCAAAAAGAGAGAGAACAATATTCACAAAATTGTAATGTAATAATCCTTCTTACAATGAAAAGAAAGAACTCAACCTTTAATAGGTCAAGAAACCCTAAAAGGGAAAATCTAGGTTTGCACATAATAATTAATAAAAGAATTAATTATTATGCACCTAAAGTTAGCTTAAGTGTAAAAGAGGTAAAGGGAACTTAAATAATTAAACAATAACTAATCAAGTAAATACCCAAATACTCTAACAGTTTCATCCAATTCATTCATTTCCTGGTGTTCGATGAACCCGAATGGGTCTGATACATTCTGAGTTGAATCCATGATGAGTTCATGTGGCTAGACCGACCTCATAAGTGTTGGATATTGTTGCTGCTAGAATATTTTGTTGTCATTGATATAGACATATTCCTATGTTCTAGTGTTACAGAGATTTGCTTGGTGTTCCAATGATTGTATTTAGTTCATATGGCTGATTTATCTCATTGGGATGTTGGATTACTTCATTCTTTATTGGTTTTAGTGATCCAGAATATTGCTTGATCATATTATTTGATCCGGTTTGAAGTTCAATTTTTCTATGTAGTGATTGGAAAAGTTTGGTTTTTGATTTGGTGAGCTCTAGTGTGATCATATCTTTGGTTGCAGATTTCGGAAAATATTTTGGATGTTCATGTGTATCTTTAGTTCAGATGGTTTGTGATTTGGTGCTCCACAAGATATCTCTAGTCCGAATTGTTATTATTGAGTGTTCTTGTGAGTTAACATGTTGATCAATGAATATTTAAATAACTTGTGTTGGTGCAGCTATTGTGGATGGTTCTAATATACTTGTTAGTGTTTCTTGATCATGTCCTACTTTTTTTGATGGTCCACAATGATTCTTGTGCGTGTTTGTGGTGATTTTTCTGATCCAGTGATATTCTTTGTGTTGTGTTGTATTCTCGATAGTGTAGTGTATTACGGTTGATCTTGGTGATATTTCGGTGTTGATGCATGCTTTGTTGGCATTTTGGCACTGAGTTGTCATTGATGTCAACTGACTAGATGGAGATCTAGTGAGCATAAAGAATGAAGGCTCACCGGTATGGGATGTTGTACCGATTAACAAAAGAAGAACACTCTATCAGCAAAGGGTTTCACCGAGATGTGTTTGCTAGACTGACTATGTGTTGATAGGTCATGTCTTGATTGGTGTGATGTCATGTGGAGTTGAGGTGTCAAGTAGGGTATAGTTAGTGAAGCTTCATCGACAGGGTTGATGAAACAGATAATCACCATTAATGAAGGAGCCACAAATCACGGGATTGCATCAAATCAATTGCGGCTCGAGGAAGAAGGAATGATAGAGAAAGATCAGGGAGCACTTGGTGCCTGGATCAAAGAAAGAAGATCTGATTGAAAGAATACCTCAAGAAGGAAAAAATAGAGATATTAATAGCAGTTTAATAGATGTAATCCAAATAATGGATCATGTTTCCCTTATTTGGAAAAAGTATTTTAAAAAGATGCACAAATGGTGAAGATGAAAAAATGGACATCAAGGTGATCAGATCATGCAGGATCTGATTGGATTTAGTTTGCCTCGTAGATGGTGAGGAAACCCTAGCCATCAAAACTTTGAATTACATTTTGGCAGGAAATCACTATATAAGAGACAAGAGCTCCAAACAGAAACAAATTGATGCTGTCAAGATTGAATGGTCAAGGGGAATAAGAGTGAGCGAGGAGAAAACTTTAGAAGGTGACATGAGCAAAGTTTCAGTGTGAGTGAGCAAGAAAACCGGTGAGAGGATTCTACTAGTAGTGCCATAGTTTGACAATTGAACCTAACCAATAAGGTGTGGCAGATCAGGCAGCATCCTAGAATAAAAAATTTTCTTGAGAGATTGCATGTGAGAAGGAGAGAAAGATAACAAAGTTTGAGAAATAGGGACAGTGATCTCACAATCGATAGTGTGAGCTCTAGTGAAGGAGAAAGATTGTAAACTGGCAGAGAGTTATTTGATTCAAGAGTTGCATAATTCATTTGCAACAAGAAGCCTTAACTGTAT